>NC_139018.1:81862186-82257229 GCF_964374135.1 Grampus griseus | reverse complement strand
GTAGATTTTTCTCCTTCATCACTTTAAATATGTCCTGCCATCCCTACTGGCTTGCAGAGTTTCTGTTGAAAGATCAGCTGTTAACCTTATGGGGATTCCCTTGTGTGTTATTTGTTGTTTTTCCCTTGCTGCTTTTAATATGTTTTCTTTGTATTTAATTTTTGATAGTTTGATTAATATGTGTCTTGGCATATTTCTCCTTGGATTTATCCTGTATGGGACTCTCTGTGCTTCCTGGACTTGATTAACTATTTCCTTTCCCATGGACTTGATTATTTCCTTTCCCATGTTAGGGAAGTTTTCAACTATAATCTCTTCAAATATTTTCTCAGTCCCTTTCTTTTTCTCTTCTTCTTCTGGAACCCCTATAATTCGAATGTTGGTGCATTTAATGTTGTCCCAGAGGTCTCTGAGACTGTCCTCAGTTCTTTTCATTCTTTTTCCTTTATTCTG
Source organism: Grampus griseus (assembly GCF_964374135.1). Lineage (NCBI taxonomy): Eukaryota > Metazoa > Chordata > Mammalia > Artiodactyla > Delphinidae > Grampus > Grampus griseus. Next base: position 82,256,776 of record NC_139018.1, on the reverse strand, counting down.
CTCTGCAGTTTTTATTTCCACTATTTTATCTTCCAGGTCACTTATCCGTTCTTCTGCCTCAGTTATTCTGCTATTGATCCCATCTCTAGAGTATTTTTAATTTCATTTATTGTGTTGTTCATTGTTGCTTCTTTCATCTTTAGTTCTTCTAGGTCCTTGTTAAATGTTTCTTGCATTTTCTCTATTCTGTTTCCAAGATCTTGGATCATCTTTACTGTCATTATTCTTAATTCTTTTTCAGGTAGACTGCCTATTTCCTCTTCATTTGTGAGGTCTGGTGGGTTTTCATCTTGCTCCTTCATCTGTTGTGTGTTTTTCTGTCTTCTCATTTTGCGTATCTTACTGTGTTTGGGGTCTCCTTTTTGCAGGCTGCAGGTTTGTAGTTCCCGTTGTTTTTGCTGTCTGTCCCCAGTGGCTAAAGTTGGTTCAGTGGGTTGTGTAGGCTTCCTGGTGGAGGGGACTAGTGCCTGTGTTCTGGTGGATGAGGCTGGATCTTGTCTTTCTGGTGGGCAGGTCCACATCTGGTGGTGTGTTTTGGGGTGTCTGTGGACTTATGATTTTAGGCAGCCTCTCTGCTAATGGGTGGGGTTGTGTTCCTGTGTTGCTAGTTGTTTGGCATAGGGTGTCCAGCACTGTAGCTTGCTGGTCGTTGAGTGAAGCTGGGTGCTGGTGTTGAGATGGAGATCTCTGGGAGATTTTCACCATTTGATATTATGTGGAGCTGGGAGGTCTCTTGTGGACCAGTGTCTTGAAGTTGGCTCTCCCACCTCAGAGGCACAGCACTGACTCCTGGCTGCAGCACCAAGAGCCTTTCATCCACACGGCTCAGAATAAAAGGGAGAAAAAGTAGAAAGAAAGAAAGTGGAAGGAAGGAAGGAAGGAAGAAAAAGAAATAGAGAGGGAGGAAGGAAGGAAGGGGATAAAATAAAATAAAGTAGGATAAAATAAAATAAAGTTATTAAAATAAAAAATAATTAAGAAATTTTTTTAAAAAAGAAAAAAAAAACCGGACAGATAGAACCCTAGGACAAATGGTGAAAGCAAAGCTATATAGACAAAATCTCACACAGAAGCATACACACACACACTCACAAAAAGAGGAAAAGGGGGAAAAAAATCATAAACCTTGCTCTTAAAATCCACCTCCTCAATTTGGACTGATTTGGGATGATTCATTGTCTATTCATGTATTCTACAGATGCAGGGTACATCGAGTTGATTGTGAAGCTTTAATCCGCTGCTTCTGAGGCTGCTGGTAGAGATTTCCCTTTCTCTTCTTTGTTCGCACAGCTCCCGGGGCTCAGCTTTGGATTTGGCCCTGCCTCTGCGTGTAGGTCGCCAGAGGGCGTCTGTTTTTCGCTCAGGACAGGGTTAAAGGAGCAGCTGCTTCGGGGACTCTGGCTCACTCAGGCCAGGGGGAGGGAGGGGTATGGATGCGGGAAGAGCCTGCAGTGGCAGAGGCTGGCGGGACGTTGCACCAACCTGAGGTGTGCCGCGTGTTCTCCCGGGGAAGTTGTCCCTGGATCCCGGGACCCTGGCAGTGACAGGCTGCACAGGCTTCCGGGAGGGCAGGTGTGGATAGTGACCTGTGCTCATACACAGGCTTCTTAGTGGCGGCAGCAGCAGCCTTAGCGTCCCATGCCTGTCTCTGGGGTCCGCACTGTTAGCCGCGGCTCACGCCCGTTTCTGGAGCTCCTTTAAGCAGAGCTCTTAATCCCCTCTCCTCGTGCACCAGGATACAAAGAGGGAAGAAAAAGTCTCTTGCCTCTTCGGCAGGTCCATACTTTTCCCCGGACTCCCTCCCGACTAGCCGTGGTGCACTAACCCCCTGCAGGCTGTGTTCACACCGCCAACCCCAGTCCTCTCCCTGCGCTCCAACCGAAGCCCGAGCCTCAACTCCCAGTCCCCCCTGCCCTGGCAGGTGAGCAGACAAGCCTCTCGGGCTGGTGAGTGCCAGTGGGCACCGATCCTCTGTGACGGAATCTCTCCGCTTTGCCCTCCGCACCCCTGTTGCTGTGCTCTCCTCCGTGGCTCTGAAGCTTTTCCCCTCCACCACCTGCAGTCTCCGCCCGCAAAGGGGCTTCCTAATGTGTGGAAACCTTTCCTCCTTCACAGCTCCCTTCCAGAGGTGCAGGTCCTGTCCCTATTCTTTTCTCTGTTTATTCTTTTTTCTTTTGCCCTACCCAGGTATGTCTGGAATTTCTTGCCTTTTGGGAGGTCTGGGGTCTTCTGCCAGCGTTCAGTATGTCTTCTGTAGGAGTTGTTCCACGTGTAGATGTATTTCTGGTGTATCTGTGGGGAGGAAAGTGATCTCTACCTCTTACCCTTCCACCATCTTCCTGATTCCCCTCTGAGAATGTCTGCGAAACCGCAGAGAAAACACTTTGATGACTACACGTGATATGGGAGCATAAGGTGAAGTTCAGCACACTCTCAAGTTGACATCTCTTAGGTAAAACTGGGACCCCCAAAGGGCTCTCCAAACTCCTGAACTCCACACTATGGAGGCAGCCCTTTGGATATGCTGCCTCTCTGCTTCCAGGCAGCTCAGGTCTTACATTTAAGTTCGTAATCAGTTTTGAATTCATTTTTGTGCATAGTGTCCAGTTTGCATAGTGTCCAGAATAGTCCAGTTTGATTCTTTTGCATGTAACTGTCCAGTTTCCACAATGCCATTTATTTAAGAGACTGTCTTTTCTCCATTGTATGTTCTTGCCTCCTTTGATTTAGATTAATTAACCATAAGTGTGTGGGTTAATTTCTGGGCTCTTTATTCTGTTCCATTGATCTACTTGTTTGTTTTTGTGCTGGTACCATACAGTTTTGATGACTGTAGCTTTGTAGTATAGTCTGAAGTCCGGGAGTGTGATACCTCCAGCTCTGTTCTTCTTTCTCAAGATTGTTTTGCTATTTGGGGACTTTTCTTTCCATAGAATTTTAGAATTATTTGTTTTCTGTGAAAAATGCCATTGGTGTTTTGATAGGATTGCATTGAATCAGTAGGTTGCCTTGGGTAGTATGGTCATTTTAACGATATTCTTCTAATCCATGAATACGGTATATCTTTCCATCTGTTCTGTCATCTTCAATTTTTTTCATCAGTGTCTTAAAGTTTTCTGACTGTGGGTCTTTTACTTACATAGTTGGATTTATTCCTGGATATTCTATCCTTTTCGATGTGATTTAAATGGGATTGTTTTCTTAATTTCTCTTTCTGATAGTTCCTTGTTAGTATATAGAAATGCAACAGATTTTTATATATTAATCTTGTACCCTGCAACTTTACTGAATTTTGATGAACTCTGGTAGTATTTTGGTGGTATATTTAGGATTTTCTATGTATAGTATCATGTCATCTTCAAACAGTAACAGTTTTACTTCTTCTTTTCCAATTTGGATTCATTTCTTTTTCTTGTCTGATTGCTCTGGCTAGGAATAAAAGCGGTGAGAGTGGGCATCCTTGTCTTGTTCCTGATTGTAGAAGAAATTCTTTCAGTTTTCACCATTGAGTATGATGTTAGCTGTGGGCTTATAATATATGGCATTTACTATGTTTAGGTATGTTCCCTCTATACATCTTCATGGAAAGTTTTTTTTAATCATAAATTGTTGAATTTTCTCAAATCCTTTTCTGTATCTATTGAGATGATCATATGATTTTTATTCTTTATTTATATATTCTTCAATTTGTCAATGAGGTATATCCCACTGACTGATTTGTGGATATTGAACTATCCTTGCATTCATTGGATAAATTCCACTTGATCATGGTGTATAATTCTTTTAATATATTGTTGTATTTGGTTTGCTAATATTTCGTTGAGAATTTTTGAATCTATGTTCATCATATTTTTATCACTGATATTAGCCTGTAATTTTCTTTTTTTGTGATATCTTTGACTGGTTTTAGTAGCAGGGTGATGCTGGCCTCATAGAATGAGTTAGGAAGTGGTCCTTCTTCTGCAGTTTTTTGGAATAGTTTGATAGGTGTTTACTCTTTTCTAAATGTTTGGTAGAATTCACCTGTGAAGCCATCTGGTCCTGGACTTTTGTTTGCTGAGAGTTTGTTTTTGTTTTTGTTTTTTTTTAATTACTGATTCAATTTCATTATTGGTAATTGGTCTGCTCATATTTTCTATTTCTTCCCGGCTCAGTCTTGGAAGATTGTACATGTCTAGGAATTTGTACCTTTCTTCTAGGTTGTCCATTTTATTGGCATGTAACTGGTTGTAGTAATCTCTTACTTTCTTTTATATTTCTGTGGTATTGATTGTAACTTTTTTATTTCTGATTTTATTGATTTGGGCACTCCCATTTTTTTTCTTGAAGAGTCTAACTATTTAGATCTGAAGTGCATCTCTTGTAGGCAGCATACATATGGATCTTGGTTTTGTATCCATTCAGCCACTCCATGTCTTTTGACTGAAGCATTTAGTCCATTTACATTTAAAGTAATTATTGATAGGTATGTACTTGTAATTTTAAATCTTAGATTTTTTAAATACTTCAGAGGCTTTTCTGAATTCTAAATAGTTTTTATAACTTCAGTAAATTAAAATTATCAACAGTAAAGCTAACATTACCTTAGATGTTCCAAAGCTATGCATAAACTTAATAAGATTTGAATTTAAAATCACAAGTGTAAATCCCTTAATTGTATATTCCAGATTGAAGTTTCAAGACTCTCGTTCTAATATGCTCTTAAACATTACAGGTATATAAGATTTCAAAAGGCATAGATCCCTTCCTAATAAAAAAATCAGTAATATGATTTGGCCTGTTTTTTACTTTGCTATATTTAAGTCTGAGTTTTCCAAGGGTTAAAATATGCATAGCCACTGAAAGAAGACTGCACAGCCCCAGTTAACTGAGACATCTGCTGGCTGCTCAGTGGATTCCTCTCAGGGGCCCTGCTGAAATTCACGGAGCCCTGGATTGTGGTTAATTTGACATGGCTTTTAGAGGAGAAAGAGGGCAGTGTCTTGCGGGGCACACAGCCCACATAGCCTGATTCCTCAGTATGTTGATGGAAGAGGGTAGGACCACCCAGGTTCGTCACTGGATTGGATTTTGCATTTCTGTGACCTTTACAGTAAACACTTATTCTTTCCATATATCTCTAGAGATGCGTGAACTTGGTGGAACTTTGCCATTCTTTCTTGTTCTTAGAATGGCATCATTCTCGTGGAATATTCCGAATGGTATTGATCCTTAATGTGCTCTCCAGTTGTATTTGGATCATTCACATAGCTTTTTCTGACTTGCTATTACAACCTGTAAGATCAATCTACTGACATTTTCTAGGCATGTATTATCATTTTCCTATTATTGCCTTGATTATCATTACAATATATCTGAATATTTATTCCTTCCCTTTCTTCTAATTCAATGCACAGATTTTTTATCAGTTGCTGAAAAGATAAGAACAAGCTCTTCTTTTTAGCTTGTCTCCAGCAGACTCCTAGTCTTGGGCATGGGCAGAGGTCACTTGCCCCTTCTTTACTTCTTACAGGTCACCTGTGCGGGGACATTGCTGTGCTGTTGACTTCCTACTTCTGCAGAGGAGATGCTGTGGCCTTCTTCCATAAGCGACTTCAGCATGGGCTAAAGTCACCATCTTTGCCCTTCATAAGCATACAGCTGCACACATTGAGTTGGTTTTATCCTATGGCCAGGGAGAGAAGAAACATTAAAAGAAACTATTTGTGGGGCTGGAGGGAGGGTAGTTTTAGCAATACTTGCAAAGATGAAAGGTTGTTTGGTTTCTATAACAGAGGCTTCCATTTCCCTTAACCACAGCCATACCTATAAGGATGCCTTGGCAAAGAATTCACCAGGGCTTTGCCTGAAGATCTGCTATTTTGTAAGGTAACATTTCTGCATGCATTTGGGACTTTGTGGAGTGGGGTGAAATGAAAGAGCCAGAGACTCTAGCTCTTTCCTTGTCCTCCCTGCCTTTCCCTTCCTGACCATCTATACAACACCTCTGGACAGACCAGAAAGGGCAATTGTTAGTACTGGAAAGTCCTCAAAGAGCATAGTCGGTTTTTTCTGATGTGCCTGAGCTTAATATTTTATACCAATGTTTTTGTCAACCTTACAGCATTTTGGTATCAAGTGACATAAGGGAAAGGTTATTTTGTTTGTTTTTATTCCCAAGTATAAAAGTAATGTAGCTCATATTAGAGCACTTTGAAAATATAGAGAAGAATATAACTATAGTAGTAATCACTTATATCCAACTACCTATTTTGGTATATTTCCCTTGTCTCTTTCCAAGTAGGTTTTTTAACATAGTAGAGATCAAAATACATACAAAATTTTGTATCCTGTAGTTTTCACTTAACTTTAAATCATAGGAATCTTCTCTAGTCATTAAAAACTTTTTGTAAACATTATTTTTAATGGCCATGTAATATCCTGAGGTATAATAAAGTGTAATTTACAGATGCATTGTCCAATCTTTGGACGTTTGGTTTGTCTGCCATTGTCTTATTTATCATTCTCTCTGATATACATGGTTGTGCCTAAATCTTTGCAGTGGCTTCCTTCCTTATGATTCATCTTATCATAGCATAGCATTTAATATGTGGGGCGCAGAGGATTGTCAGTGGGTGGTTTTCTTCTCTTCCCCCCACCCCTACTCCAGTTCCTTATATTCTGTGTAGAGAATATAGATTCTATATTCCCAGGAATATAGAACAAACCAGCCCCTGTCTTTTTCTGAATCCTTTTTGCGGGAAGAACCCACCACAATTGTGCGTCCTTGGCTTCAGTTTTGGCTTGTGTTTTTTTTAAATCCCACCATGTAGGTATTGGATAACAGAATTCTGGATCATGTTTAAAATAGATGCCAGCTTGGCAAGCACTATGGAAGAGTTTCAGGAACTGGTGAAAGCTAACGGCGAGGAGCTGCACTGCCGCCTGATTGACACAACTCAAATGTGAGTGTCGTGGTTTTGACGCCTCTTTCGAAACCACCTCCCTCCTGTAATACAACCCAGGCCGCTCAGCAAGGCTCTTCGTCCTGCTGTGACGTCTGCTCTACCCACCCCAAGAAGCCCTCAGGCAGGTTCAGATGGCCTCATGAAAGAGAAAAGCTTGACGTGTAGCAGGAAAGCAGAGAAGCCCCCTGGTGATAACGGTGTACGTGACTAATATCCAAGAGTAGGAAAAAAGAAGTCTCAGTGAAAAAGAAATCAGGAAGCCAGATATTGACTAAAATTTGTATAAATCCCAATAAACTGAAAGTGTGGTGACTAAATTGGTGCCTCTTCAGCAGCTAACGCCTGGAGGGCCCCTGCACTTATAAATGGGGAAGGGACTGCTGGAAAATGGATCGAGCAAAGGGTTTATAACATATTCGGTAGGCCAGAAAGTTCTGCAAGAGACACTTAGACCTATGCAGAGATAGAAAGGATCTCAGGAATACTGCATATTATTCCTTGGATTTCTTATTTATGAGATGGTCCCACTCTGGAAAAATGAATGCCTGTCCTAATCTGGGGAGAGGAGAGTACACTCAGCATATGCTAAGGTTTTCACAATGTGGCCCGTTCGTTTTAGAATAATACAGATCCCTAGGACATAGAATTCTAGGGCTGAAACATATTTTCAAGATGATTTTATCCAACGTCCTGGGAAACAGGCTCAGCAAGGCTTGCTTCTCTGGGGTCACACAGCTAGCTGAGTTAATGGCAGAGCAGAATCTGGACTGTGAGAGCCCTCAGTGCCCTGTGCCGTGGCCCTGTGGAAATGATTTCCAAATCACATGTCAGAGTCCCAATTAAATCTACATAGCGGGTTGGACTCTCTGTACTTCTTTGCTTAGAATTATAATAACTTGAGAGGTAAAAGAAGGTTTTACAGTAACAGTGTCTTCATTTTTTAAATGCAGCACACAGGGCCCAGGGCAGTTCTCAAACCCTGATTTCCTTATCCCAATACACCCCTAGCTGACTTTCCTCTACCAATATTTTCCACGGTATATTCTTTAGGAATTAGTCAGTGGGATATTGCCCGACCAGATATACTTGAGAAAGAGAGACTCGAACTTCCTTTTTGCAATGCATCTCAGAGTGTGTAATATGCTCTTTGGCTAAGGGGGCTGCAGAATTTGTAGCATTTCCCAAACTCATTTGACCACAGAACCCTTTTGTCAAGAGACAAGGTTCTCAGGAATACAGGTTTGGGAAACACAGTTCTGCAGCCTGCTACCTTTCTCTTTGCTTCCTTAGTGTAGGAAATTGAAACTGAGTAAGAAACACGTGGATTGATTACAAGAAAATGTGTGGGGGGCTAACTCTAGGGTTAGCTAGACTTCCTTGGTCATTTCAGTGGCTGGGGACATTTGAGGAAAATGCCACAAGTCTGCCCAGAGTGACCACCTATTCCTACACATGATTACCCAGCATGGCATCTCCTCTCTGTGGTTCTCTGTGCTTTTCTGGCATGAAAACTGCCCCACTACCTTGAGATTTCCAACCACATAGAGTCCCCATCACCCTCATGAGATGAGGAAACACACAGAAGGCATGGAGAGGGCAGACCTGCCAGGGCTACACAGAGGAGCCAGGACACTGTGAACAATGCCCGAGACTCTGTCCTTGCCACAGACTTAAGACAAATGCATTTTACCCAGTTCCCATGGCACGTTCAGAAGGCTCAGGGAAAACCATCAAAGCTTCCTAGTCGCCACCGTAGGAAAAACTGATGTGGGGAAACTGTTAATGCATTGCTTTGACCAAGGAAAGTTAGGTAACGGTGCTTTGCATAGTCTTGTGAGAAGCGTTAATGGATTTATTTGCATTAAAAAGCAATTTTGATTTATTCTTTTTCCCTGTCTTCTCCCTTTCATTTTTACCCACAAAAGCAATGCCCGTGACTGGTCCAGGAAACTGACTCAAAGGATAAAATCGAACACCAGCAAGAAACGAAAAGTCTCCCTGCTCTTTGACCATCTGGAACCAGAAGAGCTCTCCGAGCACCTTACCTACCTGGAGTTCAAGTCCTTCCGGAGGATATCTGTATGTACCCGAGGGGCCGGAGAAAAGCTTCCCTGGGATATCTCTGAAAATAAGCAGAGGAATTCAACAGGCCATCCACCTCCTAACCCTAGAGGCCCCCTCAGCGCTGGTAGGCTTTCCCATCACTCTGTGTCGTTGGGAAAATCAGGACACGCTGCCTTGTTTGTTGCTCCTGCTTTGCTGCACGCTCCCATCCTCCAAGCCCACCTCCCTCAGCCCACCACTCGCTCAAGTGGCAATACTGTGGGCACACCTGGTACCCTGCACACGTGAGTGTACACACAACATGCATGCGCATACACACACACACACATTTTATTCCTGATAATCATTAGGCTTCCAGAATGGTTTTTTTTAATTTTCCTCCAAAAAAATGAGGCTAAGTCCTGTAAGAGGACTTGAATTCATTCTAGAATAGGCTTTGGATGGCTGTGGGAAATCTCAAAATAAATCAGATGCTACTGGTCTAGCCCAGAATTTACCTAATCCCTTGAGGTGGTGCTGACATGGCCCAGCAGTCTCCCCTGATTCTAGAGAGAAACCGTGCTGACACAAACCTTGCTCACTGAAACTCCATATGTGATACCAAAGAACACCAGCTCCATACAAGAGAACTTGCCAACAGAGCCTCACTGGCCGATATGATTTCCTGAGAAATGACTCCATTCAGCCCCCACCGCTATGGAAAGATACAGTTCTGAGCTTTGCTCTGAAAGTAGAGACTACCTAGTTGCTGGATGCATTTCTTAGATGTACCTGTTCCCTGCTGAGGTGATGGAGGCCCAGGGGTGGCTTGGACCAGATCACACAGTTTATTAGAGTCAGGGCTGAGACCAGGATCACAAGCCTCTCTCGGTCACTCAGCACCAATTAATTGAGGCTGCTTGTGTTTGGAAGGAGAGCTGCAAACCAGGTTACAGGGGTTATTATAGCTTTTCTCCCATAATGTTGACAGCCTCCCTGTTTTCACACAGCTATTTTGCCAATCAGCCAGGAACCTCCCCACCCCCTCCAGCCCAATTTGGAAATACGTCTCCAAGCATTCATCTGCATGGGGACCTCCAGTCTCCTCACTGGCTCCCCTCAGACAGAACCACAGGCCCCAGTTGGACCGCTCCCCCTGGGGGGTTTCCATTTGGCAGTGCCTCTCGTGTCACGGGGGAAGGACACTGAAAAGAGCCATTTATCACACTGGAAATCTGAGCTGTACTGGGGCCCAACTGGTAGGACTGCTCTGTCAGGCCTGTGGGCTGTTTGCTCCCTGCCAGGGCTCAGATCAGTGGAGGTGGAAGGGAAGAGTCAGTGCCGAACAAGGCCTCTGCGCCAGTGCTCCCCCAGTGTCGGTGCAGGGTTCTAGCTGCAAATGAAGACATCAGCTTGAACTTTCATTTGTTTTGAATGTCACGGTCACCTCGTAGAAGACTTTTGGGGGGATCTTTTTGTTTTACCTACACAGTTCTAAACAGTTTTCCCCACGTAGGGTGGGAGGGAAATTTATCTCTGCTATGAATTGAGTGACATTTGATATTTTCTGCTTATTATTATAATACTTTGGAGGGGGGAAGAATTATACTGAGATAATTCTTTTAAAAAACAAGTGGATTCAATATGTTACATTTCGAATGGGAGGGGTATATAAATGTAGTCACTGGAATGAATCGGGGAACTTTTTCTTAGAACCGGTAAGATTTGTGCTGTATATGTCTCTCTTAAGGAGTAGGTTTGGTCTACTCATATTTTTCCACCCATCAGCAAACAGCACAGAAGAATGGGGCTCAGTTAATTTTGCATTCATTTTATTCAGGTTATGAGATCTTCTCATCAGTGTATTACTAGTCAGGACTAAGGTGTGTACGCTGATGACAACCCCCTCAACCCTTCCCACCCAATCTCAGCGGCCTAACAAAGCAAAAGTTTATTTTTCACTCCTGCTACACAGGGGCCTCTGCTGACCACAGGTGCTCAGAGGCTGGGTGTGGGAGGCTTCATCTTGACATAGATCTCCACGATCTCTGCAGCCTGGAAAGGCAACATAGCCAATCATTCACTGGCTCTTCTATCTCAAAAGTCGTCACATCTATCAGCAACTCCTAAATATCTAAAGATCTTTAGGGTATGAAATGATAGTGTGCTCAGCTTCCTAAAAGAATTTCCCTGAAAAGCATTCTTTCCAATACAGTCCCAGCGAGAGGATTTTTCTTTATTTCTGGAATGTGCGTATTACTAATATAAACATCATTATTAAAACAGTTCCCTTGTTTCTGCAAAAAAAAAAAAAAAAAGGTCATTCATCACGTCACTTCCACTGACGTTCTCCTGGCTAAACTGTCATGTGGTCACACCTGATCTCAAAGGGCAGAGTTGAGAAATGGAGAGCTGGAAATAGCTGGGGAACAGCACTGAAAACTCCCATGGGAGCACTGGAGCAGAGCAAACTCTCCTCCCTCTGTTATACTATTTGAGCAGAAGGATTGTTTGTGACAGGGACACAGTAGCTGCACTCATGACTTATACACTGATCTTCTGAGACATTTCCAGCTTCACATCTGCTGTTTGTTTCAGCGTCAGCCATAGTGAATGCCATTGCCCAGGTGAATGGGAAGCTGTGGTCCCCAAATGATAGCTAACCAGTGTCACGTACCCCACTCACTTCGCCCCTGCTCGAGTTGGCGAATAGAGGGAAATCCAGACAGGGCTGTTTGATCATGAGGTTAATAATATCTTGTTAGCACCACCTCACACTTACGTAGTACTCTGAAAAGTTAAAGTGCTTTCACAGGTTATCACGTTTGATCTTATTAACAATTCCGTGTCCTAAATAGGACAGATGTTATCCCGGTTTTGTTTTTGTTTTTGTTTTTGCGGTACGCGGGTCTCTCACTGTTGTGGCCTCTCCCTTTGCGGAGCACAGGCTCCGGATGCGCAGGCTCAGTGGCCATGGCTCACGGGCCCAGCCGCTCTGCAGCATGTGGGATCTTCCCAGACCGGGGCACGAACCCGTGTCCCCTGCATCGGTAGGTGGTCTCTCAACCACTGCGCCACCAGGGAAGCCCTATCCCATTTTTAAGTTAAGAAAACAGCTAGGAGAGAGAGAAAAAGAGTGTGTAACACAGTAGATTCTGTGAGATGATCTTTTTTTTCCCCCCTTACCTTCAGCAACATAGCTGGAACTAGTACTGAGATTTTTCTTGTATACTGTATTCTTTAGAATTGAAAAGGGGCACTATCCCTATCTACTCCACATAATATTGGGGTTAACTTGTATGTGTACACATCCATTTAGGCCTAATGACGTTTGATGTAGAGGGACCATGCTGTGGGTAGAATAAGAAAGATGTCCTTCCTACCATCCTTGTCTGCAGGAGAGGAAAGCCAAGAGCTCATCTGTCCCTTAGCAGATTCTAGCCATCAACTCAGCAGAGGTAATAAGCCCCTCGGGTCTCCCAGAATACTGGAGCGGCAGTCCTGATGAGTTTCTTTTTCCCCAGTTCTCCGATTATCAGAATTACCTCGTGAATAGCTGCGTGAAGGAGAACCCTACCATGGAGCGGTCCATTGCCCTGTGTAACGGCATCTCCCAGTGGGTACAACTGATGGTTCTCAGCCGCCCCACCCCCCAGCTCCGAGCTGAAGTCTTCATCAAGTTCATCCAGGTGGCTCAGGTGAGTGACTGGATTGACTTAGCGCCTGGGCTAAGAGGTAAATTATCCCCTCTTCCCCCAGCCTAGTCTATCCATTAGAGCTGCTTTCTCATCATGAACCTCCGGGTGGGGTTTGTGCACTTTTAGCTGCCCCCAGATCTAGATACGGTGACTCTTCTACATCCCACACAAGGGCCGTACGGAGAGGGCCCTACAGGCCACCTTCAAGGTCAGGATATGGTTAGATCTGTTTAGATCTTTAACATTTTTCAGAAGATGCTTACCAGCCTATATTGTTTTACCAAATGTGGCCCACATGGCAAAGGAAAGGGCAATTTCAGGTTTTAGTGGAGCTGGACCAGCCTGATTTAGGTCTGTGAGCCCATGTTGTGTTGAATGGCTGGGTTTAGTGTTTGAGGGGCAGAGTTTAGGCATCTGATAAGAGAAAAGCAGATACTGTGAACACATATTTGAAATTTCACAGAGATTCTAGCATCTCTGTCCCAGTTACTGTCCTATATAGGCATTGGCGTTGCCCTCAGAAATAAAAGTCTGGTTACTTTGGGGTGAAGGATATACAGGATTATGCTGAACGATATATTTTTTCATCTCTAGATGTTCTAGACCAGTGTTTCTTAAAGTGTGGTACATGGACCACCTGCTCTGATGTTAACTAAAGCACGGATCCCTAAGCTCAACCCCAGATCCGGGGAATCAGAACATCTGTACTTGAGTCCAGAAATCTTTGGGTTAAACAAGTACTTTGGGTGTTAGAAGCCACTGCTGTAGAGGGTGGTCCACAGACCAGCTGAAACTAAAGGAGGAAGGCATGACGCTTTGCTAGATTTGGGACCTCCTGGTCTGGAATTAAGCCTTAGGAAAGAAATGGACAGAAAATTGCAATACCTGATTGCTAGCCTTTGGCCAGAATTAGAAAGACTCATAACACAGAGATGAGAGGCAGCATCTAAGCTCCCATGTAAGTGACATGTACAGTGACTCTGTTTTCTGTGTCACAGAAGCTCCACCAACTACAGAACTTCAATACGTTGATGGCTGTGATAGGAGGGCTCTGTCACAGCTCAATCTCCAGGCTCAAGGAGACAAGTTCACATGTCCCGCATGAAATCAATAAGGTCAGTGCTCCTGTCTCCTCCCGGGCCTCTTAGCAGCATTCCTAGGACTAACGTCAGCGTTTCCTCCTTGAGGGGCAGCCCAGAGAGCATTTCCGAACCAAAGCATCCCTTTTCAACCAGGCAAAATACCAAGGAAGCAACCCTAAGAAAACCCACAGGACAGGAACGGGGATGTCACAGATTTGAGAGTGACTGTGACTCAGTCTGGCCGCAGTGTTACTGCACCCGTTCCCGCTGGTGATTTGAAACAATGTGTGTGTCTTTCCCATGTTCATATGCCACTGAGTATCCGGAGTCACCATCTTTAGTGAGAACTCACTTGCTCTAGCAAGGAAGAGTGGTTCAGTGACCATAGTTCAGTCTGCATGTCAAGTGAGGTTATTTAGTGACATGTTAGAAACCTAGCTAGCTGGAACCCTTGGAGAGTGACATTATGGAGAGCTGAATTTTTCCAGATAGTTGGAAATGAGCTTTTCAGGTACCATTTTTTAATAGGTGGTATTTTATTGAGGAACATTTTTCTTAAGTGTCCTATGTACTTTCCTACGTTATTAATTAGATTTTATAGAAAGGACTTTAATCCTTTATACCTACGGCTGTTATCACACATGTAAACCACTATGATATAGTACAGGTATAAATGCAGCTACTTATGGTATGGGTTTGATAACAGCTGCTCTGGGTATTTCATCTCATTTGGCCTCCCTTACTGAACTCAAACCCCAGTCCCCTCGCGAGCTCTCTTCTTAGGGAGAGATGTATGAGCCTCGTTGCCACATCCGTTTTCCCAGGTGTTCAGCCTCCTTTCAGAAAGCCTCTTATTAATCATCCTTGCTCTGACAATGCTGGGGTCTGGGGGCACCGCTCCACCCCCACCTCCCAGTGGTCTGGTCACCTTATAATTCCCTCATAGTGCTGGCTGGGAGCAGTCAGAACAACTGAAGACTGCCTGTGTCTCAGAGGGAGAGAATCACAGAATTTCAAGGGCCTTCGTGTCATTTCGTTTACAAGATGTAGCTTGCTGCTCTGCAGCTTGGGGTCCCCCCATAGCAGTGCTTCCTGTCTGTAGCTGCTGGACCTTCAGGGTGGTCTGCATAGTGAATTCCTAAGCCCAGAATTAAAGCTAGCGTCCTGCAGTAGTTTATGTCACCTTCCAAGGGGAACAAAAATACCTCTCATCTTTGCTGCTAGTCTCTCGTCTTGTGAGCATTTCCCACACTCCACACTCGTGCGCCCTGTTTCCTAGAGGTGTGTGAGGAGGCTCTCTTGGCAGCCACATGGCTGCCGGGGGCTGACTCCCAGACCTCAAGCTCTTCGTCGGGAGAAAGGGTACTTCTTTAGGCCACGATTTTATTACAGGAATTTCCGGCACAGTGTTTAAAATGGTTGTTTTGTGTTGTGACGTCAGTCTGTCCTTCCTGTCTTTGCTTCTGAGAAGGCTGGTCACCACACGTGTGGGTGGGGTTCTGTGAACTGCGTGCTGACTTAAAGCAGGTGCACTGGAAGGAACAGCAGACCTGGCTGTGCCCTTGCTGTGCTGGGAGCGGCCACCCGCCCTCTGGCCACGGCAGAGCACAGGCTCTAACGCAGAGCCCCCCACGGCCTCTGCCTCGTCCTCTCTCAGGTCCATTGCTGGGAATTGGTCTAGTCTGTTCAGTCTCCCTATCTAGGGTTTCGGTCCATGGGTGGAATGTCGCCTGCTTCCTAGGCATAGGCCCATCTTGAGACTCACCGAGCCAAGGCCCACAGAGTGCAGCATAAGGAATAACACCACTTGACAGGTGACTGAAGCGCCACGCTGGAAACACGCTTCCCCGCGCCAGCTGCGTGGGCAGCACACTTGAAGTGTTGTGCGGTGCGGTGTCTTTGGAGTCATTCGGAAGACACTAGGGAAGGGGACTGCGTGGCTTGGGGTAGAGGTCAGAGAGACACTTACTATGCACTGTATACTCTTGTACTTTTTAAATCTTTTTTATCGTGTGCTTACTTATTTTTTTAAAGAACAATTTTAGCATAAAAATGGTAAATAAAACCTCATCTAGAATTTTCCAGTTATGTAGTAAAGCACAGCTTGCGTTTTCTAAATCTACTCTGCGATGTTTGACATAAGCTGGAGTTTCAACTGGGGAGTCAGAATCTACACCTTTAGGTGGACCACCCCCTGCCTGACAAATCAGGGATGGGGTGAAATTATGGTAGGAGCTGAGAGTAAAAGGCAGCCGCTGCAGAAACGCAGCCTGCCTGGATGGTACCTGTGACTGGCTCCCTTCCTCTGCTTTGTAGGTTCTGGGTGAGATGACCGAGCTGCTGTCCTCCTGCAGAAACTATGACAACTACCGGCGTGCCTACGGGGAGTGCACCCACTTCAAGATCCCCATCCTGGGGGTACACCTCAAGGACCTCATCTCCCTGTATGAAGCCATGCCCGACTATCTGGAGGAGGGGAAGGTGAACGTCCACAAGCTGCTGGCCCTTTACAATCATATCAATGAACTGGTCCAGCTGCAAGAGGTGGCCCCACCCCTGGAGGCCAACAAGGACCTGGTGCACCTGCTGACGGTGAGGCTCCATGGGAGACAAATTACTGAGCGCTACCTCATCAAAGATCAGCTCAGTTAAGCCTCACAAGAACTCTATGAAGTGGATACTCTCATTACCTCCATTTTATGGATGGGGATTCTGAGGCACAAAGACGTAACTTTCCAGAAGCCACACGTTATTAAGCAGCAGATCCTGGGCTCAGACCCGGGTGGTGGGACTCCGGGGCTGTGCTCTTAAGCACCATGCCCTTTGGACCTCTAGGAGTGTTCCCCTCCCCCTACAAAAGCCAGTCCTAAGCTCTCTGGGAGGAGCTGATAGCAAATCAGGATACAAGGCTTGGTAAGAGATTGGAGACAGTCGGTTTTCATTTAAAAAAAGGACAAGGCATTGAGTTTAAAAAAAAAGGAAAAAATAGGTTCATTATTTGGGTCCTGCTACCACTGGCTTGGATCCCAGAGACATTTAAGCCAAGGGCAGGCGAACACTTGTGATGCAGGAGACCAGGATTTGCACTTTGGGTGGGGGGTGAGATCAGATGAACTCCCTTCCAGACCTGTGATTCTGTAGTTCACCAGCTGTGTGACTGACTGTGGGCACATAACTCTCTCTGTTTCCTTCTCTGTAAAATCAGAGGGATTCATCTCTGCGATGACTTCTCCCTTCTCTTTCAGTTCTAAAATTAGACAATTTTTAATCTGCTTTTTTTGCAGAACGGAATAATCACTGTAGCCTCTTCCTACCTCACAGGATTATTCTGATAGTGCCTCAGGCTTTGCATCCAGCTGGTGTCTAATCCCAGCCCTTTTGCTAATTGTCCAGGTGACCTTGGCTAGTTTCAGCCTTAGACCGCATTATCTGAGGAAAGAGGCACTGAACCTTAACTTTCTTGGTTCACAAATTCTGTGAGGAAAACTAAGCATTTCCCTCCCAAAATATACGTAAGCCATATATACTAAAAAATATGGATGTTTTTGAGTTCTGAACCCCCTGAAGCCCATCCACAGAATCCAGATTAGGAACAAGATTATTTCTAAGACCTCTCTCCTCTAAAGTTTTTCTTATATGAAACTCTTAATATTGTTTGATATTACCTGTTCTCATTTAAACTGGGTTCTGTTGCTGGAATCAAATTTTAATGGTACCAGGCCATGCAAACTGTCCCTTCAGATCATCCGTCTGCTTTGGGAGAGAACACGTGAGGTGTGGACCATCTGACTAGATAGGGCCTTTGGCCTAAGCTCTGCCTAGAAGCTTAGCTATTAAACCATAGTTTAAAAGTGGGCATCTTGAGACTTCTCCAAAGTTTAAAAATACTTTAACAAAAACTAACGCTTGCCCTACTGCAATGGTAGATGTTATACCCCCAAAATTTTGTGAATTTTTAAAAACAAATGACTTACAGCCTAAAAGGGTAAACCACTAGAGAGGAAGAACCAAGAAAGAAACACATCGGCCCTGGGAAAGGCAAACAGCATCCTAGCAATTAACTCTGTTCTCCTTTGATCTGCAGTTATCCCTAGATCTCTACTACACTGAAGACGAAATCTACGAGCTTTCTTATGCCCGGGAGCCCAGGAACCACAAAGCCCCAGTGAGTTTTTCATAGTAAGACGCCCATGTGTAACAGGTGCTTTACAAGCCTCTCATCAAGGTCATCCATCTTGGAATGGACTTTAGTTCAGGTTAAAAAGCATATTATCTTTTTACTATGTGCCCAACATTGTGCTAGGAATAAGAAAAGCTTCAGCATATGTATTAGGAATAGTTCCTGACCATAAAGAGTTTGTACACAACTCGAGGGGATAAGACTAATATGTGAACAGTAAATAACTACATGCCATGAGTGTCAGAAGGAGTGGGGGAATCAGCCAGTGGTTTACTAGTTAGAGAAGGGATATAGCATGGTAGGCTGGAGTGACCTCTCCCTCCTATTAATTATAAAGTGTCCTCAAGGCAGTTGTTTCTCTTCATGATTTGTTGATGATAATGATATGTATATTCATCAGATGCTCAGCTTCAGAGGACTTTCAACTTGGTAGATAGAAAAGCCCCCACATCTTGTATTCACGTGGGTCAGAAAGAGCAGTCTGCTGGGTCTTTTGACCTCTTATGATGAGAAGTCCTGTGCACAGTCCTGGCTGCACAGTAGGGACTTCACAGGTTATCTGGCCCTGGCTTCCTACAGGCAGGTGAAATAATTTCAGTCTTCCTTCTGAAGAACCAATAATTCCCACAGTCTCCTGGGCAGCTCCCCAGCTCCAAGCAAGTGGTACTCAAGGGTAGAGAGTTGCCTGTACATGAGAAATTCAGCTTATCTGTTCAGATGGCTAAATTTCATTGTTTCTATACAGAAAGACCAAGTTCTAGCATACTATTGTAACCAAAGATGTTCACTGAACATATTCGGCAGGTTTCAGGGTGTTGGAGGGCATTCCAACAAAAAGGGGACCTTCTTTCATTTTTCGAAGAGATTTTAATTTGGGCCAAGTCTCAGATACTTAGGAATGGATTCCATCTCAGCTTGTCTAGGCCTCACTTCTTGTTTTTTTTTCTTGCGTGTCTTCCTGCCTTTTAGCTATTTTTCTCCTTATCCTTGTCTCTACTAAACAGTAAGTAGAAAACAGAGAGGAAAAATTTTTTTTAATGTTACTGGAGTGTACCTGCTGTTCAGGTGTACAGCAAAGTGATTCAGTTATACGTATACATATATTCATTCTTTTTCAGATTCTTTTCTCATATAGGTTATCACAGAACATTGAGTAAAGTTTCCTGTGCTATACAGTAGGTCCTTGTTGGTTATCTGTTTTATATATAGTAGTGTGTGTATGTTAATCCCAAATTCCTGATTTATCCCTCCCCCCAACATTTCCCCTTTGGTAACCATAAGTTTGTTTTTGATATCTGTAAGTATGTTTCTGTTTTGTAAATAAGTTCATTTGTATCATTTTTAAAATTAGATTCCGCATATGAGTGATATATGATATTTGTCTGACTTACTTAGTATGATAATCTCTAGGTCTATCCATGTTGTTGCAAAGGGCATTATATCATTCTTTTTTATGGCTGAGTAATATTCCATCATATACACGTACATCTTCTTTATCCTTTCTTCTGTCAATGGACATTTAGGTTGCTTCCATGTCCTGGCTATTGTAAATAGTGCTGCAGTGAACACTGGAGTGCATGTATCTTTTCGAATTATGGTTTTCTCCAGATATATGCCCAGGAGTGGGATTGCTGGATCATATGGTAGCTCTATTTTTAGCTTTTAACTGTTCTCCATAGTGGTTGTACCAATTTACATTCCCACCAACAGTGTAGGAGGGTTCCCTTTTCTCCACACCCTCTCCAGCATTTATTGTTTGTAGACATTTTGACGATGGCCATTCTGACCAGTGTGAGGTGATACCTCATGGTGGTTTTGATTTGCATTTCTCTGATAATTAGTGATGCTGACCATCTTTTCATGTGAATTTTGGCCATCTGTATGTCTTCTTCGGAGAAATGTCTATTTAGATCTTCTGCCCATTTTTTGATTGGGTCGTTTGTGGCTTTGTTTGATATAGAGCTGCATGAGTTGTTTATTTTGGAGATTAATCCTTTGTCAGCCACTTCATTTGCAAATATTTTCTCCCATTCTGTGGGCTGTGTTTTTGTTTTTTATGGTTTCCTTTGCTGTGCAAAAGCCTTTAAGTTTAATTAGATCCCAGTTTATTTTTTTTAATTTTCATTACTCTAGGAGGTGGATCAAAAAAGATCTTGCTGCGATTTATGTCAAAGAGTGTTCTGCCTATGTTTCCTTCCGAGAGTTTTATAGTGTCCAGCCTTACATTTAGGTCTTGATCTGTTTTGAGTTTATTTTTGTGTATGGTGTTAGAGAATGTTCTAATTTCATTCTCTTACACATAGCTGTCCAGTTTTCCCAGCACCACTTATTGAAGAGACTGTCTTTCCTCCACTGTATATTCTTGTCTCCTTTATCATAGATTAATTGACCATAGGTGTATAGGTTTATT
This sequence comes from Grampus griseus, assembly GCF_964374135.1. Classification (NCBI taxonomy): domain Eukaryota; kingdom Metazoa; phylum Chordata; class Mammalia; order Artiodactyla; family Delphinidae; genus Grampus; species Grampus griseus. The sequence goes on along the minus strand of NC_139018.1, from coordinate 82,236,416 downwards.
TCTGGGTTTTCTATCCTGTTCCATTGATCTATATTTCTGTTTTTGCACCAATACCATACTGTTTTGATTACTGTAGCTTTGTAGTATAGTCTGAAGTCAGGGGGCCTGATTCCTCCAGCTCCGTTTTTCTTTCTCAGGATTGCTTTGGCTATTTGAGGTCTTTTGTGTTTCCATACAAATTTAAAAATTTTTTGTTCTAGTTCTGTGAAAAATGCCATTGGTAATTTGATAGGGATTACATTGAATCTGTAGATTACTCTGGGTGGTATAGTCATTTTGAAAATATTTATTCTTCCAATCCAAGAACATGGTATATCTTTCCATCTGTTTGTGTCATCCTCAGTTGCTTTCACCAGTGTCTTATAGTTTTCGGAGTACAGGTGTTTTGTCTCCTTAGGTAGGTTTATTCCTAGGTATTCTTTTGATTCGATGGTAAATTATGTTGTTTCCTTTATTTCTCATTCTGATCTTTCATTGTTAGTGTGTAGGAATGCAAGAGATTTCTGTGTATTAATTTTGTATCCTGAAACTACCAAATGCACTGATGAGATCTAGTAGTTTCCTGGTAGAATCTTTAGGATGTTCTGTGTATAGTAAGTACCATGTCATCTGCAAACAGTGATAGTTTTACTTCTTTTCCAATTTGGATTCCTTTTATTTTTCTTCTCTGAGTCCCATGGCTAGAACTTCCAAAACTATGTTGAATAAAACTGGAGACAGTGGACATCCTTGTCTTGTTCCTGATCTTAGAGGGAATGCTTTCAGCTTTTCACCATTGAGAACGGTGTTAGCTGTGGGTTTGTCATATATGACCTTTATTATGTTGAGGTAGGTCCCCTCTATGCCCACTTTCTGGAGAGTTTTTATCACAAATGGGTGTTGAATTTTGTCAAAAGCTTTTAACTGCATCTATTGAAATCATCATATGATTTTTACTCTTTAGTTTGTTAATGTGGTGTATCACACTGATTGGTTTGCAGATATTGAAAAATCCTTGTATCCCTGGATAAATCCTATTTGATCATGGTGTATGATCCTTTTAATGTATTATTAGATTCGGTTTGCTAGTATTGATATTTTGTTGAGTTTCTGCATCTGTGTTCATCAGTGATACTGGCCTGTAATTTCTTTCTTTTTTTTGCGGTCGGCGGGGGGTATCTTTGTCTGGTTTTGGTATCAGGGTGATGGTTGCCTCCTAGAATGAGCTTGGGAGTGTTCCTTCCACTGCAATATTTTGGAGGAGTTTGAGAAGGACAGGTGTTAAACTCTTTTTTTGTTTTTTTTTGTTTGATAGAATTCACCTGTGAAGCCATCTGGTCCTGGACTTTTGTTTGTTGGAAGTTTTTAAATCACTGTTTCAATTTCAGTACTTGAGATTGGTCTGTTCATATTTTCTATTTCTTCCTGGTTCAGTCTTGGAAGCTTGTATCTTTCTAAGAATTTGTCCATTTCTTCTAGGTTGTCCATTTTATTGGCACAGAGTTGTTTGTAGTAGTCTGTATTTCTGTGGTGTCAGTTGCAACTTCTTTTTCATTTCTAACTTTATTGATTTGAGCCCTCTCCCTCTTTTTCTTGATGAGTCTGGCTAAAGGTTTATCAATTTTATCTATCTTTTCAAAGAACCAGCTTTTAGTTTCATTGATCTTTGCTGTTGTTTTCTTCATCTCTATCTCATTTATTTCTGCTCTGATCTTTATGATTTCTCTCCTTCTACTAACTGGGTTTTGTTTGTTCTTCTTTCTGTAGTTGCTTTAGAAAGAGAAAACTTAAATGATCTACTTTACTCTTTGTTGATAGCTTCAACAAAAGCTTTAATAGAGAGGGAAGTGAAACTCCAGGCATATTGAAAATTTTAAATTATCTTAGATGGAGACAATGTATGTGAGGAGCTCTTTATAAACTGTAAAGCACAACACTTGTGTTAAAGCACAACACTTGTGTTAGGCAAGGTTACTGTTCTAGATTTCAGTTACGTGCGGGCCCTCTGCTCCTTGCCACTGCACATAGTTGAGGGTTGTCCACAGCTGCAGCTACCAGGTAATGGGAAAGGAAGGAGCTTAAGGTTATAGCATTGCATTATAGTCATGGGGATTTCTCTGAATATTTCATTTTAGCCACTAACACCTTCAAAGCCACCAGTAGTTGTGGACTGGGCCTCTGGAGTATCTCCCAAACCTGATCCAAAGACCATAAGCAAACACGTCCAGAGGATGGTAGATGTAAGTACAGCTGTGTTTGCACAGATGAAAAGCAAGGCATTGCCTGGCTTAGTATTGTGTATGGGGAGAGGGGAGCACAGTGGTAGAAACACAAAGGTAAGAAACTTGAAACTCGTTCCTATGTGAGCACAGGGAACCAGTTACTTCTCATATTGTGGCTGCAGAACAGTTCAGAAGTTACATTTTGCCAACACACTTTGGCCTCTTCTGGGGGGAGGTGTACCTCTTAAAGGCCTAGCAAGAGATCATATATTTAAAGGTTGTCAGTTGATTTGGGGGCAGAGAGAGGTTGGAAAAGATTTGAGTGTAAGTAAGGGTGATGAGAATCTAAAACTGAAAAGTGTGACACTGCTTGATTCAATTCACTGTGCTAAATGCTGAGGAGGGGTATACCTTCATATTTCTACATTTATCCTGTGGACCATTCCAGTGTAACAAGAAAAGAACGAGCCAGCAAGTGACAGAACAATTGGTAGAGGATTAAGAGGGGGTAGGGAGCACTTCCGACTGGGCTGTTAGTAGAAGCTACACAGAGAAGTGGCAATCTGAGCTGTGCAGTGAAGAAAGGGCAGAGTGAAGGGGGAACATCCCCCAGTGCAGTGAGCTAGGAGTACAGAGCAGCTGGGGTGAGGGCATATTGACATGCTAATGGAATTGAAAGCATCTGGCCACCCTCCAGATGCTGGTACCTGCAGAGACCTGGGATGTGGCCCACTGAATCTCGGCAGCAGCTTAAGGAGCAGGTTTCCTTGTTCCTCTCACTTAGACTGAGGTGTTCTGGCCCCTTTGTCATTTGGCTATGATTGGTTTCTCTTTCGTAATCACCAAAGAAACTCCTTTTTCACAGTCTGTATTCAAGAACTATGATCACGACCAGGATGGATACATTTCCCAGGAAGAATTCGAAAAGATTGCTGCGAGTTTTCCATTTTCCTTCTGTGTGATGGACAAAGACAGGTGAGGGTTTGTGTATGGGAATATGTGGCTGTGAACCTGTTGGTAAGAACGCTTTATGGGTGTGTCACTAGAAGAATTTGTAAACTCAGATGTGTTGCTGATGTGGTCACTTAATGAATCTCAGTGCTATGCCTGTCCGGCTTTACCATGAAAAAATGCATGTTTTAAATGCAAAGACTCCATAATTCTGCCAGTTTAGGAATAGTCTAGTCAACGGTAAGTAAGAAAAAGTTTAGTCTTCCTTCTTGCTTTGTCCTTACAGATTATGAGGAACAACTAATATTTACTAATATTTTGCATATTTACTTTTCTCAAGAAGTTGGTTCTCTGTGTGAAACCAACTGTTTGGTTGGTGGGTTACAGTTATATAGTAGGTGCTGTCTAAAGTCAGAAACCTCAGCATAAGATATTTCCCTATACCCACATTTCCATCACTTCTTTTTCAAGTCTTGTGGATAGTGGTTAAGTTAGTTAGGAAAACCTGGTTTAGCCAAAGAGTGACTCTGTGGAAATGAGTAATGCCATCTCACCTCCTTACACATGCTACCCAGACATCCTTATTAAAAGGAGGGCTCATGGAAGTAAGTGTCAGGTAATACATACTGTACTACCCCTCAAGGATACAAAGAGAGTGAGTTTCTAAGGCTAGAAGCTGCCTTGCTACCCAGCCCCGCTCACATCCTTCTCTCTCATTTGCGGGCAGGGAAGGTCTCATCAGCAGAGAAGAGATCACTGCCTACTTCATGAGGGCCAGCTCCATCTACTCCAAGCTGGGCCTGGGCTTTCCTCACAACTTCCAAGAGACAACCTACCTGAAGCCCACTTTCTGTGACAACTGTGCTGGATTTGTGAGTTGTTCTCAGAGTGCTTTGGGGTTGAACGTGGGGAGGGGTATGAGACAGTTTAAAGTGATTAAGCCAGGTACAGACTTCATGCACCTTTATCAACTCTTCCTGCCTAGAGCCTAAGCAAACACCTAATAACCTCGTCCTCAAATGCATGGGTTTTACTTGCACTCATCTTTTCCCGTTTCTTCCTGGTTTATTTTCTCCTCTGGTAGAAGGGCCTGGGATAAATGGTGAGGAAATGTTGAATTTGGGATATACTTTTAAAGTATTATATCCATATGCTGTTAGAAAAGAGAAATATGAGACATCCTCACCCCTTCAAAAGGAACTGCCTTTTAAGAAGTCACTTGGGCTCTGCCCCTCCCCTGTCCCACCCCGACCAACAGTTTCCTCCTAAACTCAGTCGTGACCCCAGGATTCTGTATACTTGCTCTTTAGTTTGGAGTCTCAAGAAGCCTATTTGTCCTGTGATTCATCCACTTCAGACCTGGGTCATAAATCCACTGTAGTAAGCTTCTTGAGAACATTTACCTCTGATCAGCACAAACTTTTCCTGTTTTCAGTTTAAGGCCAGGAGGGATTAAGACACATGAGAGATAAATGAGGTTTCCTTCCCACTTGAGGTAGAGTAGAATGAGGGAAAACAAAGAATGGATGTCTAGCCTCCTGCCAGGTAGATGAAGGACCTATGGTGCATTCTAACTGTCTCTTCTTTGTCCCACAGCTCTGGGGAGTGATCAAACAAGGGTATCGGTGTAAAGGTAAGGCCCAGCTTTGTCCAGTGTGTTGTCGCTCTACCCATAGTAGTTGTCCATTCAGTCCACAGCTTCTCAGCACACCTCACAACCTCATCTTCAAACTGGCTTCCCTAGAGCACCCCCTGAGAGTGATTGCCACCACAAAGAAGAGAGGAATCTGGGTGACTAGTTATGCAGCTCATTACAAGAGCCTCACTTTGCCTTGTTTGCCCTGGAAATAGGGATGACTGGTAGATTATGCTCTCATATGGTCATGGGTCCCCAAAGACAGGCACAGAATCACTTCTGAAACAAAAGATAAGTGATTACCAAAGGCCCTTGTCAGCTTTCCTTTTACCAGTAGATATCCCAGGATAATTGTCCTTCCTTATGACTAGAAAAGTTCAGGAGTAAAGGAGAAAAGACCTTTTACTGCAAGGAAGAAAGAATAAGACCTAACAGCTGGGAGCCTCCAGGGTCTCCTTAGAGTAGGCAGTATGTGCAGGATGACCAAGAAAAACACCACTTCTGTCTAGGAGAGCAGGATGCCACTTCTGATTCCCAGACTCATAAGGGCTGTGACAAGGTTGTGAGAAGAACAACCCAGTGAGAAGAATGCTAAGTTCAATAGAAGTGTTAAGTGTCCTAGCTCCAGAAGACAGGACAGGCATGTGTGATGAGAGCACTGCATGCATGTGGTTTTGAGACCCTGGAGGAGAAAGTGAAAGACTTCCTGATCAGGGTGTCTTGTCCACAGACTGCGGGATGAACTGCCACAAACAATGCAAAGACCTGGTTGTGTTCGAGTGCAAGAAGCGAGCCAAGAACTCAACAGCTCCCACAGAGAACAGCACCTCTGTGGGGCCAACGTCCAACCTTTACTCATTGGGAGCCAAAGATCTGCACCATGGTAAGCAGGCACTGGGAATGTTCATCTTGGGAAGTGAAGGTAGAAGAATATGGTTTTCGGGGAGGAAAGATTACCTTTATCCTTCCTACTTGTAATAAAAACCACCACAAACATGCCTGTATATTATGCACCCTGTATTTTACGAGTTCCATTTCACCTGTGGACACCACAATTCTGTCACACACAATGCAGACTTTCTTGGGAGAAAAGTGGCAGAGAGCACCATGAAGGTCTGCGGCCTCAGAGTGAAGCCTGGAAAGGGGCTGCACCTAGAGGTTTCTCTTCTCCAGACCATCTCTGCCCAGTCCCCAGAGCTTTGCCCAATAGTGACAAGAGGACTGCCAGGAAGTAGACTAATAGGTAGGTTAAACATAGGTGTATCATGGGCAACAAACGAAAATTGCTGTAGAAGTGCTATTTGGCAAGGTCTGCTTGTAGTGAAAAAACCGACTACTGGTTATCACTGTTATCTATTAAATGGTAAATATAAACCCTAGATATACAGAAAGCTTGGGACGGAATCTTAGGCACGCTACCTTTTGGGGAGCAAAAGAAAGCAAGCAAATAGAAAAAAGCAACAGAAAAGGAGCCTTTAGGGCTTCCCTGGTGGCGCAGTGGTTGAGAGTCCGCCTGCCGATGCAGGGGACGCGGGTTCGTGCCCCGGTCCGGGAAGATCCCACATGCCGCGGAGCGGTTGGGCCCGTGAGCCATGGCCGCTGAGCCTGCGCGTCCGGAGCCTGTGCTCCGCAACGGGAGAGGCCACAACAGTGAGAGGCCCGCATACCGCAAAAAAAAAAAAAAAAAAGGAGCCTTTAAGGATGGCCTTTCCTCAGGGTGGATGCAGCCTGACACCAGTGGCCATAGCTTGGCCAGCAAGGCCCCTGGATTTCAGCCCCCTTACCCCCTAAACTGCCTGCTTGAAAATGAGTCCACTTTGGGCCTATGGAACTCCTGTACCAATAAGAAAAGTCTCATTTGAAACTAATGTGTCAATACTGAGTCTCTGCTCTTCTGAGCCAAAGTACTAACATGTCACGTACCTTCCTACAGCACCAGAGGAAGGACCTTTCACATTCCCTAATGGGGAGGCTGTGGAACACAATGAAGAAAGTAAGGATCGGACCATCATGCTCATGGGAGTGTCCTCACAGAAGATTTCTGTTCGGTTGAAGAGGACTGTTGCCCACAAGGCCACCCAGACCGAAGCACTGTCTTGGCTTGGCAGTGAGGGCCCTTCCAGTCACTTTGTGCTATCTTCCCCAAGGAAGACGGCCCAGGATACTCTGTATGTACTTCCCAGCACTACATCTCCATGCCCCAGCCCAGTCTTGGTCAGAAAGCGGGCTTTCGTCAAGTGGGAGAATAAAGAATCCCTCATAAAATCAAAGGAGGAGCTCCGTCACCTCAGACTCCCAACCTACCAAGAGCTGGAACAGGTACCCTCTTTTCCTTTTTTTCAGACTCTGAGAAAAGTGGGGCTCAACCAGGGAAGAACATGTAAACTGAAGATTCAGACCAGGTTGATTATTAGAAAGATAAAGGGGGAAAAAAAGGATTCTGCTTTGTCTCAAAGAAACCAGTGGGGGGCCCTGGTTCACATTATGTAACTAGGACAGGATAGACAGGGCTCCTATTGCCATAAAGGTACAATCTCGAAGTGTTGGTACCAGGGCCCAAAGCTCTGTGCACAGTAGGCTCCTTGAGAAAAACCACTTTCTATTGATCAGCTTTACTGTGGTGACACCACACCCTTTTTCTAGACTTAAAAGCAAGTTGCCTAAATCCTCCCTCCCTAGAGGTCTTTGGGGGCCTTCATGGTTGCCTGGACATCTTCCTAAAAGGAGGTGAGCACCGTGCTATCAAAAAAAAGGGAGGGAGTATTTTAGCTCACTGCAGAAAAAGCCTCCTTCTTAATACGGAATGAGGGAACTCTTCTCTAAAACATCAGGGGATGTGCTGATTTTACATACACACACAGCTAAATCAACAGTAGTTGGAAAATGCACCACTGATTATAATCTATAGCAATATAATGTAGTAAACTGTAACAGTTGTGGTAGCAGAATTGCTTTTTATCTGTTAGGCTCACAATGTCCTAATCATAAGTTATCTAATGGAGGTGTTAGAAAAGACAAAATAAGGTTTACCAAGAAGAATATGATGCCAAGGTTTGATGAGAAGGGGGATAATAAGGTTAAGAATAGAAAAAAAGAAAGTAGGAGCTAGGACAACGGGGGACAACAGGCAGTTGTCCAAATACTCAATTCCATAGGGTCATCACTAATTACTTCTTTTTGTTTAGAGTACAAAGCTCAGGGTGAGAGCTGGTTTAGACAGACCTCTTGTCATGGGACAGTAGTTTCTTACCAAAGATAGGGTAAGGCCTGTCTGCCTTTTTTCCCCAAAACATCATTTGGAGGCCTATCAATCAGTACAAACACAAAACCAACATCTAACTGGCTAGAATTCCTTACATAATTCTACACACTACATAGTAAAACTGCCCAAGAGGTTCTCAGGATTCCCTACCTGGTCCTCAGGGTTGCACCTTCCCTGTCAGACCCCCAGGAATTGAAGAAACATGTTAGATAATGTACGTGAAACTCTCGGTTTGGTGCCTAGAACAAAAACATAATATTAGGAGGAACGCTTGAGAAAAGAACAGATTTTCTGGAATAAAAGTAGTCACTCAGACTATTTTAAGACATGCTTTAAGAATCAATCAGAACATCTTCCGATGCGGGTGACACAAAGCCCTCTCTAGGGGTAGAAGCAGCCAGAATCAACTTTCAAGAACAATGAAAGAAACCTTGAAAAGTGAACTTGATAGAGTAGAAAGAACTTCAGTCTTGGGGACAAAGATCTGTGCTTCTAGTCCCGGGTATTTCTTACTCCTGCTGATAAACTCTGTAAGATACAATCCATGCGCTCTACAGCTTGCTTCAGATCCTGACATTTTACATGCCGTGTAAAAGGAGCAATGTAGTTGTTGGCAACAGTGACTTCTTGCTGCAAGAAGTGGGTGGTAGAAAGATTTCAGGTGACTGAGTTAGTTAGGTCCAGTATTCATTCCTACCCGGTAATACCAGAGCTGGTAAACCCTCTTTACTTTTATCCTTGTCATTGGGACCTAAGGACCAGAATTCACTATGCATGTTTTAGAGTATTTAAAATAATATGTAATATTCATATTATAATTAATAAATATTATACATTATTTTAAGTATGTGTATACCTCTAAGCCACCACAGGACAAAAGAAAATGCAAAGCCTCTTAGGTTCAAATCCCCAGTCTGATACTATATCCACCTCTATTAATCATGTAACACAGTACCTGGCACATAGCAAATACTCAATATTACACAGTAGCTACCAGACAGCTATCTAGGTAATTTACGTTGAGAAACAACTCATGTATCCCAAATTACCCTCCCATATTTTGAGGGGTAATCAGTATGGTATAAGTAAGGTAAAAACACGAGATTCAAAGTCTTGAAGACCAGCAACATCAGCATCACGGTGGCATGTGTTGCTCCTTTTTTCTCTCTCCTTTTATTTACAGCTAAACTGGTCATTCATAAACAAACAAAAGTGACTCTACACCTTACACCAGACCACCCAGTAGATTTCTACCCACCTGTTCTTCAGAGAAGAGAATAGCTTCACAGGACCTCAGAGAGGGCTGTGAAGCCAAGGGAGTTGGTGAGCCTGCCCCACATCAACTTGCTGCTATCAGGAGGAAAAAGATCAGACTGGAAATAAATAAAATAGAGACCAGAAAAACAAATAGAAAGGATCGACAAAAAAGATAAAATCGATAATCATTTAGCAGTAACTGCTCTTAAAACAGCCAGTTGCGCCACAGCAAACCAAAGCTTCATGTACACTGACAAAAGATAGATAAACAAAATGGACAAACCTTTATTCACACTAAGAAAAAAGAGGGACTTCCCTGGTGGTCCAGTGGTAAAGAATCTGCCTTCCAATGCACGGGACGCAGGTTCAATCCCTGGTCAGGGAACTAAGATTCCCACATGCCATGGGGCAACTAAGCCCACGTGCTCTGGAGCCCATGCACTGCAATGAAAGGTCCCACATGCCGCAACGAAGATCCCGCGTGTTGCAACTAAGACCTGACACAGCCAGAAAGAGAGGGAGAGGGAGAGAAAGAAAGGGAGGGAGAAGGCTCAAATATGTAAAATTAAAATGACAAAAGGAGACATTACAAGTGTTACTACACAAATACATAGGCCCATAAGAGACTATTATGAGTAATTATATGCCAACAAACTAGATAACCTAGAAGAAATGAATACGTTTACAGAAATATACAACCAAACGACTGAATCAAGAAAAATACAGAAAATCTGAACAGACCAGTAACAAAGTCTTTGAATCAGTAATCAAAATCCTCCCAACACAGAAAACCCCAGGATCAGACGGCTTCACTGGCAAATTCTACCCAATACTCAAAGAATTAACACCAGTCCTTCTTAAAACCTTCCAAAAAATAGAGGGAATATTTGCAAACTCATTCTGCGAGGGCAGTTTTACCCTGATACCGAAGCCAGATAAAGAAACTACAAGAAAACCAAACTACAGACCAGTATCACTGATGACTATACATGCAAAAATTCTCAACAAAATATTAGCATACTGAACTCAAGAACACATCAAAAAGATTTTTATACACCATGAAAAGTAGGGTTTATCCCTAGCATGCAAAGACAGTTCAACATAGGCAAATCAATAAATGTAATCATCACATTAGTAAAATGAAAGATAAAAATCATGTGGTCATCTCAACAGATGCAGAAAAACATCTGACAAAATTTCATGATAAAAACCCTGCTCAGACTGGATAAAAGGAATAAACCTCAACATAATAAGGGCCATATATGACAAACCCACAGCTAACATTATACTCAATGGAGAAAATTTCAAAGCTTTTCCACCAAGATCAAGAACACTCTCACCACTAAGTGCCCATCAATAGATGAACGGATAAAGATATGGTATTGATTTAGTGGTGTATGTACATACAATGCAATACTACTCAGCCATAAAAAAGTGAAATAATGCCACTTGCAGCAACATGGAGGGACCTAGAGATTATCATACTAAGTGAAGTCAGTCAGAAAAATACCATATAATATCACTTACATATGGAATCTAAAATATGACCTAAAGTACTGACAGTCTCAGCTACAGCGATTAGGCAAGACAAGAAAGTAAAAAAGCATCCAAATCAGGAACGATGTAGCAAAACTGTCACTGTTTGCAGATGATGATCTGTATATAGAAAAACCTAAAGATTAAGCAAAAAAAACTGTTGAAACTAATAAACATTTTTTGTTAAACTGCAGTATACAAAGTCAACTTATAGAATCAGTTGCATTTCTATATACACTAAGGACGAAACATCTGAAAAAGAAATCTTTCCCCTTCACAATAGCATCAGAAACAATAAAATTGGAATAAATTTAATCAAGGAAATGAAAGATTTCTACAATGAAAACTACAAGACTTTGCAGAAAGACATCCTGTGTTCATGGATCAGAAGAATTAAGATTGCTAAAAGGTCTGGCAGAAGACCTGAATTCTTTCCTTCCAAAGGACACATACAGATGGCCAAAAGGCTCATGAAAAGATGCTCATCATCACTAATTATTAGAGAAATGAAAATCAGAACTACAATGAGGTACCACCTCACACTGGTCAGAATGGCCATCATTAAAAAGTCTACAAATAATAAACACTGGAGAGGGTGTGGAGAAAAGGGAACCTCCTACACTGTTGGTGGGAATGTAAATTGGTACAACCACTATGGAAAACAGTATGGAGGTTCCTTAAAAAACTAAAAGTAGAACTACCATGTGATCCAGCAATCCCATTCCTGGGCATATATCTGGACAAAACTATAATTCAAAAAGATACATGAACCCCACTGTTCACAGCAGCACTATTTACAACAGCCAAGACACAGAAGCAACCTAAGTGCCCATCAACAGATGAATGGATAAAGATATAGTATGGATTTAGTGGTGTGTGTATATATATATATATATACAATGCAATACTACTCAGCCATAAAAAAGAATGAAATAATGCCACTTGTAGCAACATGGATGGACCTAGAGATTATCATACTAAGTGAAGTCAGTAGAAAAATACCATATGATATCACTTACCATATGTGGAATCTAAAATATGACCTAAATGAACTTATCCATGAAACAGAAACAGACTCACAGACACAGAGAACAGACTTGTGGTTGCCAAGGGGGGAGGGGTGGGGGAGGGGTGGGGGAGGGGTCGATTGGGAATTTGGAATTAGCAGATGCAAACTGTTAACATACAGAATGGATAAACAACAAGGTCCTACTGTATAGCACAGAGAACTATATTCAATATCCTGTGATAAACCATAATGGAAAAGAATATGAAAAAAGAATATGTATATGTGTATAACTGAATTACTTTGCTGTATAGCAGAAACTAACACAACACTGTAAATCAACTAGACTTCAACAAAATAAATTTTTTTAAAAGACTTCAAATATCCATACTATCCAAAGCAATCTATAGCTTCAGTGCAATTCTCATCAAAATGCCAATGGAATTCTTTACAGAAATAGAAAAAAAAGTCCTAAAATTTATATGGAACCATGAAAGATCCTGAATAACCAAAGTAATCCTGATGCAAGAGCACAAAGCTGGAGGTACCACACTTAATTTCAAATTATACTACAAAGCTACAGTAATAAAAACAGTATGGTACTGGCACAAAAACAGACACATAAACCAATGGAACAGAAAAGAGCCCAGAATTAAACCCCTGCATATACAGTCAACTAATATATTCAACAAGGGAGCCCAGAGCACCCAAGCAGAAAGGAAAGTCTCTTCACAAATGTTGTTGGGAAAACTGGATAAGCACATGCAGAGCAACGAAATTCGACCCCCATCTTACACCACTGATAAAAATTCACTCAAAATGGATCAAAGAGGTAAACATGAAGCCTGATACTATGAAACTCCTTGAAAAAAACGAAGGAAGAAGCTCCTTGTCACTGGTCTTTGGCAATGAATTTTTGGATATGACACCAAAAGCAAAAAATCATCAAATGGGACTACATTAACTAAAAAGCTTTTGCACAGCAAGGAAACCATCAATAAAATGAAAAGGCAATCAACTGAATGGGGGAAGATATTTGCAAATGATATATCTGGTAAGGAGTTATTTAAAATATGTAAAGAACTCATACAACTCAATAACAACAAAATCTGATTACAAAACAGAAGAACTATATAGACTTTTTTCCCAAAGAAAACATACAAATGGCCGACAGGTACATGAAAAGATACTCCACATCACCCATCATCAGAGAAGTGCAATTCAAAACCACAATGAGGGCTTCCCTGGTGGCGCAGTGGTTGAGAGTCTGCCTGCCGATGCAGGGGACGTGGGTTTGTGCCCCAGTCTGGGAAGATCCCACATGCCGCGGAGCGGCTGGGCCCATGAGCCATGGCCGCTGAGCCTGCGCGTCCGGAGCCTGTGCTCCGCAACGGGAGAGGCCACAGCAGTAAGAGGCCCGTGTACCGCAAAAAAAAGAAAAAAAAAAACCACAATGAGATATCATCTCACACCTATTAGGATGGCTATCATCAAGAACACAAGATAACAAGTGCTCATGAGGATGTTCAGAAAAGGGAACCCTCGTGAACTGCTGGGGGGAATGAAAATTGGTGCAGCCAATATGGAAAACACTATGGAGATTTCTCAAAAGACTGAAAAAAACTACTATATGATCCAGCAATTCCACTCCTGGGTATATATCCAAAGAAAATGAAAACACTTAATTCAAAAAGATACGCACACCCCAATGTTCTTACCATTATTTACAATAGCCAAGATATAGAAGCAACTTAAGTGTCCATCAACAGATGAATTGATAAAGAAGATGTATGTATATATATATGCATATACATACATGCAATGGAATATTACTCAGCCATAAACAAAGAATGAAATTCTGCCACTTACAACACTGCAAATCAACAGCTGCCTCTATAACTAAATCACTGCAAATTAAATAAATCCCAGTTTACAGGGATGGGATAAAATTCTTATCTTTCTCAAGAGTCTGTTAGTTTTCAATGATTTGGAGGAGAAAATATGTAATATGATTATATATGTAATATCGCATGTGAACTATAATATCACATATTATAGAATTCCAAGTCACTGCTTTCATACCTCAGACCTGACCAAGACTATTTCTGCCAAGTTTAGGTCTGTTACACAATATTCAAAGATTTTCTCATTATTCATCTATTGCCCAGGAATGGTTTATTCTGCCTGCTAGCCACTCACATCTTTGATGTAACAAAACTAATTGTTGTTTACACATGCTCATTTGATATTTAATGTGTTATTTTTTATTCAGGGCAAAATACATGCCTTGAAAACACTTTTTAATTCTCAGCCACAGTGAATAGATGCCAATCAAGTGTAGTACTCCCAGTACTGTAACTGATTTGCCATTCGTTGCTGCTTTATTAACATACCTCATTCTTTTTTTTTTTTTAAAGGAAATAAACACCCTGAAAGCAGATAATAATGCTCTAAAGATCCAACTGAAATATGCACAGAAGAAGATAGAAACCCTCCAGCTTGCAAGAAGCAATCATGTCTTGGCTCAGATGGAGCAGGGTGACTGTTCTTAGCCCAGAAACTCAAGCAGCACAAACTGCAGAGTGTATCAGAGATCTCATTTCCTAAAACTCTTAACACAAAGACCTGGGAAACCTTAGACTGACTGGCTTTCAAAAGGGTACTTTAAAGAAGGAAAGCTGGTTACTCTTCTGTTACTTAAAAGATTCCAACTGTGTGGTATGGTTTTCTCTTCCAGCCAGTTGAATCAAAGGGAGGAAAGCTGAAGAATGCAAAGTATTTGCCATTCATACCAGAATTTACCCCCCCACCACCGGGACTAATATCAAAAGCATGATAGAAAACATGACTATAGTTTTCTGACAAGATAGCTTCTATGTGGCCTGCCCAGCTGCTTCTTCCTTAGAACTAAAATCCCTGGAAAATGAATTTGTTTCCTTCCCATTTTTTCCTGAGGCATTTATTTTGTTCCATCCAAAGCTTGCTTATAGTGGAAAAATACTCACATTCCAAAAGTAGAACCGCTTCCTCTATATTTCAGCATTCTTTACAAATCTGGTTCCCACTTCACTACCTCAGATCTAATCAATTTGCCTTTTCCCCTTCTTCCTCACTACGTTCTAACACACATGAGGATATCTACTTAGAAGAGAACTTCTAGAGATGCAGCCATAAATTTGGGGAGAGCAGGAAGGGACTATTAAACAACATGACATCATCCAATTACAGGTCAACTCATAGTTTTAGTCTGAGTCATAAAAGAAGTAGCCAAGTTAAGTACCTGGAAATGTGGCTATTAGCACCTCACACATGGCTGGCTAATTAGCTAAAACAAACATAACGCAAACATGATGTTTGTCCCTCATATAATCTACACCGGATAGAATGAAGAATTTATGGCTTTTTAAAAATGTTTAACTCTCATATGCCATCCTATTTTTTTTTTCTTGAAGTTTCTGAACTGAATTTGAGCTTGTACTGTCTTCACTATTAATATTATTTAGAAATAAGCTAATTGGATCAGAGGCTTCAATAACAGCTGACAGCATGTACATATGTACATATTATGTATATACAACATCAGTCATGCATGTGGCTTGGAATTCTGTTTCTTCCTTAGTAAAATGTGTGAGTTAAACGACTTTTGGTCATGTACACAAATTCACGAAGTTCAGTTTGCTACAAGATCAAGAAATTGCTCAGAATGTAAATTGTATTGTTTGGCAAAATCACAAGAGTCCTGTGAGTTTTCTGTTAAGGTTAATGATAAATGGGCTCATTTAATTATCTGGGCAACTATTCACAAATTTCTTTGTCAGACTCTTTATTTCTCTAAAAAAAATTCATATGATCATTTTCTTTTGGTGGGGAGAACTTACCTTCCATGCTTGGAAAGCCTGACACCAAGCTGACTTAAAGTTCATACACAAGTTGACCAACTGCCAAGCATATAATCTCAGCAACCAAAAGTTCCAAACCTAAAGCCAACAACACCAAGTCTTAATCAGAAACAAATTATATATATAGTATAAGCTTCCTTGGAGAATTCATAACATTTAAGAAGTTTCTTTGATGAAAGACCAGTTCCCATTTGCATACCTCCTTGTACTGAACTGAGTGAAAAAGCTAGTGACTAGCTTTCAGTTAGTGATTTAAGGAATCACTTTACACACAAATCTACCTTTTTCTAAATCCAAACTCAGAAATCCCCATGGCAGGGCTGCTTAGGTCCACCACTTGGTATATAATCCTATAAGAAGTACTTTGCTACTTATTTACCTTATGTGGAACAAATATGAGTTTATAATCATCCTTAAAATTCATATTCTTCACCTATTCTTTTCCTCTGACCAAAGACGGTACAATGCAATTTCTTTAAGCATAGTTATGAAACACAATTAAATTTTTTTCATTCTTGTTACCCAGGATCCAAAATACAGAGCCCAGGTTAGTTTCTATGTAAATAATTTGTGATCTAGAGGAATTCAAAAGGTCACAGTCTCCTTAATTAGTCAAATTAACATGGCTAGAAAGTCTCAAGCATTCCAGAATTTATCACTGAAATGGATAGGAAGCAGTAGTTTCACCACAAGTCTTTACAGTCCAGCAAGGGCCAAATAAGTATAGTGTATAAATTAATATTATTTGCTCTGAACTACATGGGATTAATGAAATCTACAGAAATAATATGAAACAAATTTTTTGTTCATCAAGCCTAGGATACAAATTTGTGTCTTGTATCAACTTGAAATAAATTTGGGCATATATTTATCTGCTGAAACAAGGACAAATCTTGTTAACAACAGTGTCATTTCTTATTTTCTTTGGTAATTGATTTGCTGTTTTACTGGCCAAATGTGAATTTCTGTTTAAAGATGTATAATGTAAAAGAACTGCAAGGAAAAAACAAATGTACAGATTGTAAAGGTGGTTTTTTTTTTTGATACCTAATGTAAGTTTTCTTTGTGTAATATTTGTATGATAAAAGACATTAGGATCCCTACGGCATAGATGTCCTGTGTTTCTTCTAGTTCATGAACATATAGAAGCCTCACCTGAATTTTTACTATAATCGACAGCTGAGACCACTCCCTACTTCTGTTAACCAAACCAAACTGAGTCTTCCTGAAAGGAAAAGCAAAGCAACTAATTATTCAGTATACATTTTTCTAAATCTTTCTATAACATGAAGTAGTAACATATAGAAATATTCAACCTTTTCCCATCTTATTGCATAATGACTTACAGTGATCCCCAAATATTATATCTACAAATACTTAACACTGAAGGAGACAAGTCTGAGGTTGTCATTCCTGTGCCTTTCAGCTTTAATTCCACAGTTCTATCTAAGAAAACTAGCAAGTAAAGAAGAGAAACTTTGAAGCTATGGATGGAATTGGTAGAGGATGGTTCAATCTAGTGGACAGATCACCCAGAGCAATTCATTTATGCTCATGATTATCTAGAGTGATTAGAGATAGCTGTGATTTTTCCTTAATGATCAGCCAACTTTTGTTTAACTAGACCAATGAAGGGGGGTGGGGGGGGAGAACAGGAACATATTCCAATCACTCAAATTCCATGGTGGAATGTATTCTGGTACACTTGGATGTGGTATATTTATCATTTTGGCATTTCATAGTCCTTCATAGAAAACAATGAAGTCACACTGACAACTTGGCCCTAGAAGAGAGATTAAACTACCTACCCTCTCCTCCACCCACAATTCCCACTCCAAATCTCTCTACCCTGTGCCCCTTACAAGGTATAGATTGTATCATTCCTCAGAACATTCTCCATCACAAATATTTTGGGGGTTATCATACCTTCTTTTGACACACATAAAGGTAATTAAATGCTTTTTGGTTTAAGATGTTTTTTTCTGTTTAGTGAGGCAAGATTTCCCTGATCTGCAGAACACAAGGGAACAGGTTAAAAGGAAATACTTCATCTCTTCTTTTACTGAGAGCTTATGTGTAATGTTGTGGTAATTATGTATGGATGGACAAATCCAGGTAACAGGTCAGTTACTTCTTTAATCCAGAAACTCCCAGTAAGATCATGTCTATAGGTGCTATTAGATACCACAGGATAGACCAAGGCAGGGAGAAGAAAAAAGGGGAGGGAAAATGAGGTAGTAGGAAAAAATAAGATTAAGAACTAGGCAAAAAAGAATGATGAAGAGGTGGCACAGAAGAAGGTGTTAGATTTTAGGAAGCAGTGAGGTGCCATTCATCATACTCTGCATTTGTATTGCATTCAATTTATAAAAGCATTTGCACATTATGGCCTTTCACATTAAGGCCCCAAATTGCCTTATTGCTATTCTAGATATTGCTTAGCAAACTTTTCTATGAAAGAAATTTTTACTGAAAGAAGATTTTCATGAAAATCCTACCTCACAGGAAAGAATAAGATATTAGGTTCTAGACCACTCAGCTTTTCATTCAAGTGAAGTTTATAGGAATGTGTAAATAAGAGTGGTTCCGGCTCCAACAAGATTCCAGGAGCAAGTGCTAAACTTGGATAAGATTTACAGTGAGTAGCAGATAACCCAACAGCACTCCTATGAAGGTACAAAGAAATCTTACAGAAATTAATAAACTAATGTTTCTACCATTATTAGCCATAAACCTTTAGTAATAAAAGAAGCTGAAAGTAGTTGTAAACCCATCCTGTATCAGCAACTAAAGCTCCTGAAAAGAAATGAAGCAGAAATGTAAAGGTTTTAAATGAACAGTTTAAGTAATAACTTTTTTGAAATATTTTACTCCAGTGGTCTTTGCGTATATATTTTTTAAAATTATTTATTTTTCAGAGTTCATAGCTACTGATAAAAGTGTTTCCTTATATGGAAAGGCTTTTCTTCAACTATCACAAAAGAAATTAAGTCTCTTAATTACATGTAAAATTTTTTTTAAAATCTAAGCTTAAGAATAACCAAAAAAATTTATGTTTTCCTATCCTGAACAAATTTCCTCAAAGGGTTAGCTTGAAAAATACATGGCCAAGACTGCGGTGTACACAATATGTGAAGGTTTAACATTATTTTAGATTTCTCCACAGGGTTTACTGTAAAACAAAACAACAACAAGAATAACACTGCCAAATATCAAATACCATTTGTCCACAGGTACTCAGCCTTCTATCTGTTGAGTTGGTTAGACCACAGAAAGTTGTTATGCACAAGAGTTGACCAGGAGCCTACAGATTTTAAAGTGGGATTGAAAACATTTATGTGACTATCTTTTTCTCTCTCTACACTAAGAGAAAAATGCATTACTTGGGCCACCTCTTAAACCATTCACAACAGGCCTTTATAAATTCTCAACAAATTGGACTTGTACTTAGGTCTTCATAAAACAACCTGAGAAGGTACAAGTATCACATTCCTTATTTGACAAATGAGGACAAATTAATCCTTGAGAGCTATGGCCATTTCAACCCATAGCTCCCCTGGACTAGTGCCATGATTTGAATTCACAACTCCTGATTCTCAAGCCTTCGACTGCTCCAAACACCAAACCACATTTAATCATTCCCCAACCCTTTGTTTCCCAAATCTAGCTGAGAATCAGAATTACCACGGGATACCCTGGCCCTGCCTCTGATCTACTGAAACTGGATATGAGTGTCCTAATCCTGTGTAGCACAGTGCAGCCTGCCTTTTAATATTCGGAGACCTAAAGTGATGGCACAAATGATGAAGAAACCAATTTAGAAATATTTTTCACACCACCATGTAAAATTAGTACATGTCTTTGTCCCTTTAGAGTAATTCTGACCTCAGTCTTTAATTCTGCTGTCAAACAAAACCATATAGATTTCAAATCCAGTTGGAAAATAAATCAAATATGCATAGCAAAAACCAGACTTCAGCTTCAATTAATGGAATTTTAACACAAACCTGGCCAGAGGAATTGCTCATATAAAAGAAAGAAAAAGTCAAGAAATCTTCCTCCTGAACACAACTATCAATCAGCCCCTTTCCCTATTTTGTAAAGTAGGATTAACAAACACAAAACACAGCCACAGGAATACAGATGAGGCAATAGTCTGTATTCCTTTCCACTACAAGTGGGGTCATTTATGTGTTTCAGACCTGAATAAAATACAGGTAACAATCTAAATTCAATCATGACAATAAAATACTTTCTATTTTCCAAGTTTGATGGTAATAATATATTTACACTTTTAAAAATAATTTTTGCTCGTTTTTTTTTTTTGTTTTTTAAAAAGACATAACATGCTCAAGAGTACACAGAATACAGAAAAAATCATCACTTTGTCTAAGAGATCAAATAGTAGTATAAAACAATGCTCTTTACATACTAAACCCAATTCAAGAATGATATCATCAGGGTATCTAACATGGTGTTTACTTCAAAGATGACATTCAAGTAGTTATTTAGAACACTATGCCTAATGTATCTATTAAGAAGTAAGCCTGCTATCTAAATGCTTAGCTTTTAATATCTTCTATATCCACCACCACCTCCTCCATATGGATCTCCATAACCTCTTCCTCCATAGCCCCCTCTTCCTCCATAGCCCCCTCTTCCACCATAATCTCCCCTGCCTTGGAAACCTCCTCCTCTACCACCCCCTCCTCCACCTCCACCCCACCCCCCTCCCCCTCCCCCTCCCCAACCGCCTCTTCCACTCCCACCACCTCCTCTACCTCCACCTCCACCACCCCAACCACCCCTTCCGCCGCCTTCTTGTCTCTTTTGCCAAGGGGGCATTTCAGGGGGTGGTGGTTCAATTTCATTCGGCCGTCCTCCCCTGTCAGGCACCCTTCCCATCAGCACCTGTGTAAAGAAATATCTTCTTTCAGTTTCCAATATTTTAAAAGTTAAAATTTACATAAAGGATACAAGCAATATTGAAGTTATTGTTCTAATAAAGAAACAGAAGTCAAGTATTTAAGGACATGAAAGTATCAGACACAGCAGTATGAATTAATATTGAAAATACAAATGTGATGTGTGACAAATTCCTCACAATGTGCTGTTATTTTTAAGCAATGTGGGGAAATATTTCTGAAACTTAACGACTTGTTTAAATTTGTTTAGCAAATTTTATAACAAATGTAGTACCCATCACACTAAGAAATTTTTTTAGCAAAACATTTACAGTATACATAAAATACATACCTTACATGACTTCATATCCATTTATGCAACAACTCTGGACTTTCTATTGCCATTGGTTTGGTAATAGATTATCCAATAAAAGACTATTTCTGAGCACATTTTATTTCAACAGAGTATGAAGTATATATGATAACATGTGGGTATAATGCAGTCAGAGATGAACATAATGGCTATAATCCAAGGTTATCACTGTAAAGAGATACAAGGATTTTCAATGAACTATTCCTTTTTTTTTTTTTTTTTTTGTGGCACACAGGCCTCTCACTGTTGTGGCCTCTCCCGTTGCGGAGCACAGGCTCTGGATGCGCAGGCTCAGCGGCCATGGCTCACGGGCCCAGCCGCTCCACGGCATGTGGGATCTTCCCGGACCGGGGCACAAACCCATGTCCCCTGCATCGGCAGTCGGACTCTCAACCACTGCGCCACCAGGGAAGCCTGAACTATTCCTTTTTTATGAGAAATTAAGCTAACTTTCAATGATACTAGTTACTATATTATAGAGAAAAGAGAGACTTGATACACTTCCTTAACCATGCTTTATAATGCTTTGAAGGATAAACCAAGGAAGAGTTTGCTTTAAGTCCCCAACTTTCTGTAGAAAGGAACTACTTTATATGCCTGTGTACAGAGACCAACAGGAAGCAAATAGCTTCCTGCTAGTCTCTTTCAGGAAAGAAGGTAAACCAGAAGTGCCTCAACTAAAATGATCTATGAATCAGTTGTGTTCTACTTCCTTTGATTCTCTAATCAAAATCATGTTTTACTACTTTATGTCATAAATGAAAGACAAAAAGTACAACATCCTCACTGTGGGACAAGGTTCGAAGAAGCAAACTTTCTTTTAAAAGTCAGCAATAACATCCTAATTACCAAATCCAAAAAATATCAGTAGCTTTTTTCTTGGTTGTTATCTTCATTGGTCTCTCCACCAAACATGCTATGTGGGTGGATATACAGGGACGCTGTTCCAAGATCTCATAAGATTGCCCTCAAATAACCAGACTATAAATTACAAACTCAGAAAAGAGATGGGTAATGTCACTTAAAGAAATAGAACTCTTGATCCATCAAGACTAGCTTATAACCTGATGCAAGACATTAAGTAACATATTTAAAGACAGAACACTTTAAGAAGAGAGGAGGTTGGTCTAAAATGGAAGCAGGAAGGCCCAAACACTGGTGCCTAACTTAGCAATAATCAGCAAACTGACTTTACATACAGCTATCCCTTGACACAGGATACCTTTCTCACTGCATTGAGTGAGAAACGATGTTTTAAAATTACCCAAATCCCTTACTTCTGATTTCTTGCTCTTTTGTAGTAGTTTGTCATAGAGTGATCTATCTAAATAAAAAGTATATGCTAATCAAGCTAATATAAACGTTCTAAATTAGTTTATTGTTAATGCTAATGTCATAAAGTAAAAAATTCAGACTCTGAGCTTATTTAAGACTACTGTCAGAGCAATGGATCTATACTCTGAATCAGGAAATGGAACCTCCAAGAGATTCCGCAACTTGCCCAAGGTGACTGCTCTAAGTAAATGATAGAGCTAGGATGTGAACCCAAAGCATGGACTCCTCCCTTTACACCAAGGATCTAAGGAATATGTGAGTACCCGAAATGACTCCTACAGATTTTTACTGACAAAAAATGATTACATTATTGGAAAGAAGGCAAATAATTCTTGCTAATGCTATTCATAAAAATAATTCTTAATTCCTCTAATTCAGATAAAACTGTGGTTTAATTTATGAATACAGAAATTCAAACAAACATGCACACAGAAAACATTACTAAGCCTAAATTGACTGAAGGCCCTCCACCACTCTCTTTTCTAGGAGTTCACTAGGATTAAAAGAAAAATGGATTAAATCTGTAAAAACATCAAACAAGGATATTATAAATTCATTACCCGCTGTTACTGAAAGAAAGACCAACCTTATTAATGGCACATGCTGTCTTCTCCCGGCTGGAGCCACTACTTGTCCTGATGATCTTGGATAGATCTTCACGGGCAGCAAGTAGATGTGCCAAGGTTATTGTTGTCTTGGGTGACAAAGCGTAACGCTTAGGCTGGTAAATTCTTGCTATGTCATCTGTTTTTATCTAAATGACAAAATTCAGGGAAAAAAGGAACCAAAGAACATTTCAATGAAAGAGCAATGGTGGGACTTCCCTGGTGATCCAGTGGTTAAGACTCCACCTTCCAATGCAGGGGACGTGGGTTCCATCCCTTGTCAGGGAACTAAGATCCCACATGCCGTGGGGCAACTCAGCCTGCGTACCCCAACTACTCAGCCCACGCGCTCTAGAGCCCGTGCGCCACAACTGAGAAGTCCGCACGCAATAACAAAAGATCCTGCATGCCACACTAAAGATCCTGCATGTCACAACTAAAGATCCCACGTACTATAACAAAGATCCTGCATGCCGCAACTAAAGATCCTGCATGCTGCAAAGATCCCGCGTGCCACAACTAAGACCCAACGCAGCCAAATTAATTAATTAATTTTAAAAAAGGGCGATGGCAATCATAATCTTCAGAAAGAAAAAAAGGAGATAATAACACAAGCAAAGAAACAGAGGAGCAAAACATTCAAATATCTGATAATCTGTAAGTAGAATGAGAAAAAAAAAAGCCCAACAGATGCTAAAAGGCTACATAACTACCAGTAACAACTCATTTAAAAAGTAACGAAAAAAATATCCCATTCATATTAACAAAAAGCAAAATACCTAAAAATAGCTGTACCAAAAACACACACAGAACCTTTAAGAAGAAAACATTAGTAAATCTACAAAAACAGAAGTAAAACTTGAATAAACAGAAATACCAAGTTTCTGGATGGGGACATTGAGTATTGTTGGTTTCCCTCAAAATTAACTTATAGATTTATTGCAGTCCTACTGGAATATTTTTTGGGGGAGAGTGGTGGGCAGGGAGGTAGGGGATATCTAAATCATCATTGCCTTAAGAGTTAACATTCATTGACTACTTGTTAAATAAGCCAAGCTATTTATTTTTCATCTAATATCATATCTTTAATCTTCAAAACATCCTTTTAGAGTGGTTGTATAGATAACACTATACTATCCTACCTCGGTCTAATTAAATGGAACTGGTAGGGGGAATAGATTGATGAAACAAAAGAGGCAATTGAGATTCAGGGCCTCATAAATGCATGAATGCAATAAATGATAGAGGAGGCATCAAAGATCAGTGAGACAAAAAGGCATGAAGGAAACTTAAATGTCTATTATTAAGTGAAAGAAGCTAATCTGAAAATAATAATCTGTATGACTTCAACTATATGACATTCTGGAAAAAGCAAAACTATAGAGATAGTAAAAAGATTATATGGGTTGTCAGGGGTTGTGCGGAGGGAGGGAAGAATAGGCAAAGCAGAGAAGATTTTTCTGGCAGTGAAAATATTCTGTACGATACTATAATGGTGGATACCTGTCTTTGTGTATTTTTTCAAAACCATAGAATGTGCAGCACCAAGAGTGAAACCTAATATAAACTATGAGACTTTGGATAATAATGATGTATCAATGTAGGTTCATCAGCTGCAAAAATTTACTACTCTCGTGGGGGATGATGATGGGCGGGTTATGTGTGTGGGGGGGCAGGAGGTAAATGGAAATCTCAAAACCTTCTGTTCAATATTGCTATGAACCTTTAACTGCTCTAAAAATGAAGAATATTAAAACATTAAAAAAAAGAGCAATGAGAAAAGAAATAGATTTTTTAAATCGTGCTGCAATGAACTGTTGTCTAATTGTAAAATAATAATAATAATCAACATATAACTAAGGGGATTCCAAATATAATAAAGAGTTCATTGTTTAACTACAAGCAACTATATGCCAATAAAATGGACAACCTAGAAGAAATGGACAAACTCTCAAAAAGATACAAGCTTCCAAGACTGAACCAGGAAGAAATAGAAAATATGAACACATCAATCACAAGTACTGAAATTAAAACAGTGATTTTAAAACTTCCAACAAACAAAAGTCCAGGACCAGATGGCTTCACAGGCGAATTCTGTCAAACATTTAGAGAAGGGTTAACACCTATCCTTCTCAAACTTGCAGAGAAAGTAACAACCCCCAAGCTCATTCTACAAGGCCACCATCACCCTGATACCAAAAACAGACAAAGATATCACAAAAAAAGAAAATTACAGGCCAATATCACTGATGAATATAGATGCAAAAATCCTCAACAAAATACTAGTAAACTAAATGCAACAACACATTAAAACAATCATACACAATGATCAAGTGGGATTTATCCCAGGGATATAAGGATTCTTCAACATACATAAATCAATGTGATACACGACATTAACAAACTGAATAAAAACCATATGACCATCTCAATAGATGCAGAAAAAGCTTCTGACAAAAATCAACACTCATCTATGATACAAACTCTCCAGAAAGTGGACACAGAGGAAGCATATCTCAACATAGTAAAGGCCATATACAACAAACCCACAGCAAACATCATTCTCAATGGTGAAAAACTGAAAGCATTTCCTCTAAGATCAAGAACAAGACAAGGATGTCCACTGTCTCCACTTTTATTCAACATAGATTTAAAAGTCCTAGGCATGGCAATCAGAGAAGAAAAAGAAATAAAAGGAATCCAAATAGGAAAAGAAGTAAAACTATCACTGTTTGCAGATGACATGATACTATACATAGAAAATCCTAAAGATGCTACCAGAAAACTACTAGAGCCCATCAATGAATTTGGTAAAGTTGTAGGATATAAAATTAATACACAGATATTTCTTGCATTCCTATACATTAACAATTAAAGATCAGAAAGAGAAATTAGGGAAACAATCCCATCTACCACCGCATAAAATACCTGTACTCAGGAGGCAAAAGACCTGTACTCAGAAAACTATAAGATATTGATGAAAGAAATCAAAGATGACACAAACAGATGGAAAGATATACCATATTCTTGGATTGGAAGAATCAATATTGTCAAAATGACTATACTACCCAAAGTAATCCACAGATTCGATGCAATCCCTATCAAATTATCAATAGCATTTTTCACAGAATTAGAACAAGAAAATGTTACAATTTGTATGGAGACACAAAAGATCCTGAATAGCCAAGGCAATCTTGAGAAAGAAAAACGGAGCTGGAGGAATCAGGCTCCCTGACTTCAGACTATACTACAAAGCTACAGTAATCAAAACAGTATGGTACTGGCACAGAAACAGAAATATAGATTAATGGAACAGTACAGAAAGCCCAGAGATAAACTCACATACCCATGGTCACCTAATCTACGACAAAGGAGGCAAGACTATATACTGGAGAAAAGACAGTCTCTTCAATAAGAGGTGCTGGGGAAACTGGACAGCTACATGTAAAAGAATGAAATTAGCACATTCCCTAACACCATACACAAAAATAAACTCAAAATGGATTAAAGACTTAAATGTAAGACCAGATACTATAAAACTCTTAGAGGAAAACATATGCAGAACACTGACATAAACTGCAGCAAGATCTTTTTTGATCCTCCTCCAAGAGTAATGAAAATAAAAACAAATGGGACCTAATGAAACTTAAAAGCTTTTGAACGGCAAAGGAAATCATCAATAAAACTAAAAGAAAACCCACAGAATGGGAGAAAATATTTGCAAACAAAGTGACTGACAAGGGATTAATCTCCAAAATATACAAACCGCTCATGCAGCCTAATATCAAAAAAACAAACAACCCAATCAACAAATGGGCAGAAGATCTAAAGAGACATTTCTCCAAAGAAGACATACAGATGGCTAAAAAGCACATGAAAAGATGCTCAATATCACTAATTATTAGAGAATGCAAATCAAAACTACAATGAGGTATCACCTCACACTTGTTATGGCCATCATCAAAAAATCTACATACAACAAATGCTGGAGAGGGTGTGGAGAAAAGGGAACCCTCCTACACTGTTGGTGGGAATGTAAATTGATACAGCCACTATTGAGAACAGTATGGAGGTTCCTCAAGAAACTAAAAATAGAATTACCACATGACCCAGCAATCCCACTCCCGGGCATATAGCCAGAGAAAACCATGATTCAAAGACACATGCACCCCAATGTTCATTGCAGCACTATTTACAATAGCCAGGTCATGGAAGCAACCTAAATGCCCATCGACAGACGAATGGATAAAGAAGATGTGGTACATATATACAATGAAATATTACTCAGCCATAAAAAGGAACGAAATTGGGTCATTTGTTGAAACGTGGATGGATCTAGAGACTGTCATACAGAGTGAAGTCAGAAAGAGAAAAACAAATATTGTATATTAACGCATATATGTGGAACCTAGAAAATGGTACAGATGATCCAGTTTGCTGAGCAGAAATTGACACAGAGAAGCAGAGAAAAAACATATGGGCACCAAGGGGGTAAGTGGTGTGGGGCGGGAGTGGTGTGATGAACTGGGAGATTGGGATTGACATGTATACACTGATGTGTATAATATGGATGACTAATAAGAAAAAAATATATATTTGATAGTGGAATGGACTTGGAATCTTTGATCACCTAAGACACTTCCTTGAACTTTGTAGGTGTCTAAAATAATATTCAGTAATTCTTTGCCAACTGCTGATCTTAATGAACTAAATAAGGCTTTTGTCTTAGCTTTTTTAATAAGTTATAACACAGAGAAAAGTGTATAAGTCGTAAGTTTAACTATAAACTTATGACTTATGTGAGTTATCTGAACTCCCACTAGTATAACCACTACTCAGATCAAGAAACAGAACTTTCCCAGCACCTTGGAAGCCTTCCTTATACTATTTCCTGGTCATGACCCCTGCTTTCTGTTCCCATAATCACTACTACCTTCACCATAAATTTGTTTTGCCCAGTTCTGAATTTTTTAAAAAGAAACCATACAATGTATATCATTTTATGTCTGCCTTGTTTTGCTGAATATTGCTCATGTGTTTTATTTCTGTTGTTGCTTATAACAATACTCACTTATTTTTATTGTCTTCTATATTTTATTATATAAATGCAAAATATAGTCTAATGTTGATGAACAAAAAAAAAAGAAATCCTGGGCATGGACTGACTTCGTGTTAAGAAACCCATTACAGGCAGGGAAAAAAATGACAAAATGAATATATAAGGTCAAGAATTTGTATGCAAAAAAAAAAAAAAAAAGCACATGAAAAGATGCTCAATATCACTAATTATTAGAGAAATGCAAATCAAAACTACAATGAGGTATCACCTCACACTTGTTAGAATGGCCATCATCAAAAAATCTACAAACAATAAATGTTGGAGAGGGAGTGGAGAAAAGGGAACCCTCCTACACTGTTGGTGGGAATGTAAATTGGTACAGCCACTATGGAGAACAGTATGGAGATTCCTTAAAAAACTAAAAGTAGAGCTACCATATGATCTAGCAATCCCACTCATAGGCATATATCTGGAGAAAACCATAATTAGAAAGGGTACATGCACCCCAATGTTCACTGCAGCACTACTTACAATAACCAGGACATGGAAGCAACCTAAATGTCCATCAAAAGAGGAATGGATAATGAAGATGTGGTACCTATATACAATGAAATATTACTCAGCCATAAAAAAGAATGAAATAATGCCATCTGCAGCAACATGGATGGACCTAGAGTTTATCATAGTAAGTAAGTCAGACAGAGAAAGACAAGTATCATATGATATCACTTATATGTGGAATCCAAAAAAATCGTACAAAAGAACCTATTTACAAAACAGAAATCGAGTCACAGATGTAGAAAACAAACTTATGGTTACCAAGGGGGAAAGGGAGGGGGGAGGTATAAACTGGGAGATTCGGACTGACATAGACACACTACTATATATACAATAGATAACTAATAAGAACCTACCTTATAGCACAGGGAACTCTATTCAATACTCTGTAATGACCTATATGGGAATAGAATCTACAAAAGAGTGGATATAGGTATATGTATAACTGACTCACTTTGCTGTACAGCAGAAACTCACACAACACTGTAAATCAACTACACTCCAATAAAAAAATTAATTATAAATTTTTAAAAAGAGTTCACTGTTTAAAGTTTTATTTTAAACTGAAAAACTTAACCATATTATAGACTAAAATTTCTGCACAGCAAAAGACATAAAACAAAAGACCACTGGGGAAAATATTTTCAACAAATAAAGCAACTAGCTAACTTCCTTAATATATAAAAAGCTCAATCAGAAGGAAAACAGGAAGACCTTAAGGGGAAAAAAAGACAAGACACAAATAGAAATTTCAAAAAAGAGGAAATTCAAATGACTAATAAGCTTATGAAAAAATGTTCAACTGTACCACTAATAAAAAATATACACGTTAAAACAACTTAGTCTTTTTTAACCATCAAGTTAGCCATAAAATTGATAATATTCTAAATACTAAAGAAGCTAAAGTGAAGGCAAAATTTCATTTACCCTACTTGTAGGAGCTTAAATTCATACAAACTTTGTAAAAAACAATTTGGTGATGTGAATCAAGAGCATTAAGAGTCATAACCTTTCACACAGTAAATTTCCATTTAGGAATCCCTAGGAATCCATGGGTTTCACATCTGCAGACATGGAGGGCTGATTGTGCAGTTACATGGGACAACATGGATGAAACTTGAAAGCATTATGCTAAGAAGCCAAACATAAAAAGCCACATATTGTATGACTCCTTATATATATGAAATATCCAGAACAGGCAAATCCAAAGAGACAGAAAGTAGGTTATAGTAGTGAGTGTCAGAAAAGGAAGTTGAAGGTACAGCAAATGACCACTAATAGGTGCATGTTTCTTTTGGCGGTGAGGGAAACGTTGTGGAATTAGATAATGGCACAGAATACAGTGAATATACTAAAAACCACTGAACTGTACACTTTAAGATGGTGAATTATAACTCAAAAAATAAGAAATAAATTAAAAATCAATTTTAAAAGGACACCGAAATAGAACTTTTAGAGATATGGGACCATGATCACAATATATTCAGGAAAAAAAAAAAAAAAAAGGAAACTATAAAAGTATACTCAGTCCTATTTCAATACCAGCAAAGTAACAGAGAAACCAGATTAACCATACTAATAAACACGTATAATCTTTTTGAAGGGCAACTCTAGAGTGTGCATCAAAAGCATTATAATGCATATTCTTTGATCAAGGAATTCCACTTTTAGGAATATATCATGGACATGAACAAAAATTTAGCTGCCAAAAATTTCATTACAGGGTCAAAGGAGACAAAATTAAAGGAAAACTCAATGTCAATCAATAGAGTATATCTGTATGCAAAAGATTTTAAATGCTGTAGAACAATATTTGATGAGTCATTCAACATCAGACACATGAAATAGGGAGAATAAGATAAAGATATATTAAATTTAACAAGAAAAGAAAACTCAGGGTATAAATGTATATACTCACATAATCAATTGAAAAGGATGGCATGAAAGGCCAAAATTTGACCTATACTCTGAGAAAAAAGATATTTAAAAAATCTTCCAGACTAAGGGAAAAACAACAAAAACACAACCTCCTTGTCCTAAAACATGATGAAAAAAGACCAAGATGAGAAGATATCAAGATATTTCCTAAAGGTATTTTCTCAAACACACTAAATTATTTTTTTCAAAAAATATACATATACTACAATAAACAGAATGGAAAAAGGGGATACAGGTAAGAAGGGAACCAACATCTCAGAAAATGAAACTGGGAGCCAAAAATAGGGGTTAACTGTCTATTTGTGGAATAGTCTATTCTTCCAACCCCTGGTGCCATGTTGCCACTCCTCCTCCTCTGGCCAAAGGAGAATTATGTATAGAAAAAAAAATGAGGCTTCCCTTCTTGAAACACTGAGCAGCTACAGAGAAAAGACTTCTCCAAATGAGCATCAGGAATTTCCACAGCACAGGAGGCAGCTCCAGAGTCTGATATCAACAATCCTGATCAACGACTACAGTTCCCAATCAGTTTTTCAGTGTCTTCTCTTAAATATGGACAACAAAGGACCATCATGATTTGAAGAAAGCCACCACGAGAGAGAGACCAAGAAAAACAAACCAAAAATTGCCCTGGAAGAGACAGAAATAATTAAAGGGGGGGAAAAAAAACAACAACCTTTTTTTAAAAAAATTTTTCATCCCCATTGAAGAAGATAGCACGTTCATAAAACAAGAAAAAAAAAACATGAAAAAGGAAAACTCAAGAAGCAAAAAGAATTCCTGGAAATGAAAAAATGATGGCAGAAACAAAAATTTAGTGCCAAGCACAAAATAAAATTGAGGACATTTCCAAGAAAGTCAATCAAAAAGGAAGAGACAGAAAATGAGAAAAAAAATAAAGAAACTCAAGTGGATCTATCCAGGGGGTCTAATATCTGAATAACAAGAGTTTCAGAAAGAGAAAACAAAAGGGAATAAATTAATAAAGAGAAATATAAAAGCTAAGAGTCTACAGATTGAAATGCCCACCTAATGTTTAGCACAATGAATTCAGGAAGACCCAGACTGACATATGCTGTGAAATTTCAGAACTCCAAGGATAAAGAAGAGAGTCCAACCACCAGGGAAGTCCCTGTTTTTCTTTAATTAACAATGATCTTTCTTTTTTTTTTTTTTAACAATGATCTTTTGATGTTCCTACTACCTCGTTCCTTGCAAAAACTCCTATATATCCTGACTCCTCCCTTACCTCTCTTCAGAGCAGTCCCTCAGAGTCATCTGAGAGGCTGTCTTCCAGGCTTAAGTCCTCAGCAAGTCTGTCAAATAAAATGTAACTCTCAAAAAAAGAAGAGGGTCCAAAAGCTCCCAGTGAAAAATAAAAGGTCATCCAAAAGGACAGGCAATGGCACTGGGTTTCTCAACAGCAGCACTATATGCTAGAAAACAATGAAGCAATGCCTTCAATATTCTTTTTTTTTTTTTGCCTTCAATATTCTTAGAGAAAAATGTTTTCCACCTAGAATTTTATATTTACCCAAACTATCAATCAAATGTGGCAGCAGAATAAACATTTTTAGAATTCAAGGGTTCAGAAAAATCACTCCTATGCACCCTTTGTTAGGAAGTTATTTGTGGACTTACTATGGCAGATTGAGGGAATAAACAATGAAAGAGAAGGCCATGGAATCCAGGAAATAGTGGAGTAGCCAAGGATAGGCACGCAAACAGCCCAAACTGTAGTAGAAGGATACAAGCTTTTAGGAGGGAAAGTATAGAAAAGAGGACTCATTAGAATACTTGATTTTTAAAAGTATATTTAAAAAAGAGAAAAAGAAAAGAAAAAAGCAGCAGCCGCATATGATAACAAAATACAATGCAGGAAAAAAATAAACTCCAATTAGAAGACACCTGGTAAACAGAATGGCTCCCCCGAGATCTCCACATCCTAATCCCTGGAACCTGTGAATATGTCACCTTGAAGATACAGATGTGAGTTAAGTTAGGGATCTTGAGATGGATTATCTGGGTAAGCCCAGTGTAACCACAAGGCTCCTGATAAGAGAGAGACAGCAGAAGGCATGTGACAATGGAAGCAGAAGGAGAAAGAATGGAAGATCCTACACTATTGATTTTGAAGATGGAGGATGAGGTCATGACTCGAGGTACACAGGTGGTATCTGGAAGCTAGTAAATGCAAGGAAACAGATTCTCCCCTGAAGTGTCCGGGAGGAATGCAACCCTGCCAATACCTTCATTTTAGGACTTCTGATCTCTAGATCTGTAAGAAAATAAATGTGTATTATTTAAACCACTAAGTTTGTGGTAATTTATTACAGCAGCCATAGGAAACCAATGTGGGGCACCACAGGAGAGAGAGACCACCTAAGGGCCAAGATGACAAGTGAAGCACCCCAAGAAACAGTTAGCAAAACCCAGACGTGTGAGGCAACCGTCTTGGATGTTCCAGCCCAACCCAGCCCAGGTATCAGTTGAATGAAGCTGCATAAATGACGCCAGTTGATACAATATGGGGGCAGGACAACTACCCAGTTAATCCAAAGAATGTAATAATAATATCTGAGAGTAACAGGCACAGATTTACCCTCCTACCTGAAACAACTATAAAACTGGACAACCCACGAGAACCAGTGATTTTCAGACACTGGACATCAAGGAGCACAGGACACAATGCTCCCTCAAACAGGGGAAGCAAATGTTTTCCTATAATTGTCCCAGCTTACAGTCTGGAGTGGAGGATCCCAGATGCCGCCTGGGTACAGATTAGAGGCATAAAATGGGAATGATGGGTGACAGCTCTCTAGAAAACTACCTGAAGAGATCCATATTTGGGAATGCCCCCACCCTCCAACACCCTCTTCAACTGGAACACACTCCACAGCCTTAAGCCACCTTTAAGAAGGTTTGTTCAGGCATCAGTGCTACCTGATTCATTCCTAAATCCTTCTTTCTTTTTTATTTTTTTCTGAAGAAAAAAATCAGTATTTTACTTTTTTGACAGTTGAATAAAAGGATTTAGACATATATCAAATGGGAAAAAAGGGTTTTAATCCCTCTGTGGAATAGGAAGAGAGACATACTATACTGGAAAGACTGCAAAGACCATGAGGAGAGAAACCAAAGAATACGTGGCCTCAGTCCCATAATTTCAGAACACAGTAGCAGCTTGTCTGTTAATTTCTTTCCTCTCAGCCTGGGTGACCTCTCACAAGCTTAACAGTAACAGGGAGTCTAACACTGCTTCTGAGCAGGTGCTTTCTGCAGACAGGTGCTATTTATCAGAGAAGGTTTAGACAGGATAACATTGAGGAGTGATGTGTTACTTTAACCAGATTGCAAAGGTGAAAAAGAATAGTGAACCTCACATTAGTTAAATAAACAAAGCGACAGTAAGCACAATAAGCAGACAGGCATGATGCTTACAGAAGAGTCACCTCTTTTTGTGTACAGTGTGCCACATTGCACTTGCTGTTCAAATATATGTTTTAATAAATGTCCTTTAATGTGTACATGAAATAGAGTAGGCATTCAACTATCTGTTGAATGAAAATAACAATATATTATGTATAAAGAAAAATCTGATCTCATATCATCAGAAACAGATTTTGTCAACCACTACTTTTGATCTTTTGGACCAGACAGATCTTGTTGTGAAGGGCTATCCTGTGTACTGTAGGGTGTTTAGCAGTAAATCCTTCTTTCTTGACCAGTTGCTCACTATATCTATCTCACTATCACATATGATGCCTTCTTTTATGTATATCCTTACATAAATCACAACATCTATGAGTTTTAAATAAATGTGAAAGATATGGGGAGAAATTAAGATATTTGCAAACAGGGACTTATACAAGACCAGGATCATTATTTAAGACCAGCAGTTGGCCTGGGCAGGAGCTTCAGACAGAGTGATAAAGTACAAATGTGGCATCGTTACCTAACAGACAAGAGAGCCTGAAGAGCTGTCACAGAGTACCACCTACAGGACACAAATGGAAAAACAGCCTTACCTTTGCTCTATCAGACCATCCAAAGGACTGCACTGTTACATCTAATCGTTTCATCAACATCCGCCGACGGCACTCATATTCACAGGAAAGGGCATCGTTGATTCTTTCCAGTTGTTCCTAAGGAATTTGGAAACAAAAATCATCACCTTTAGACTCATTATGCACAGAAAAGAAATTTCAGAATTGTGGTCAATACATCCTATTAATTCAAAAGGTAGTACTTGATGGTCATTTTCTGATCCCATGAGACTTTACAGTAAATTATTTAGATAAAGATATTTGATAGAACATATAAAATATTCGGAAGATACTAAACATACAAATTAAACTCTACAATTGGTACAGTTTACCTGATCTTCAATCAAACATGTTAATTTACGTAAAACGTCTACTTGCAAAGTAGTCTGGACCAATAAGGAAAGAAAATACCAACAACTTCCCATCTTGTTGGCGTTGAGCTACTACACTTTTCAAATTACAACTATGCTAACATATTAGGCACTATAAATACTTTTGCCCAGGTTTTTTTTTTAATTAATAATCTGAGTGAAGAAATGTTAGGACCTACTGTTCTAGAATATCATTCCATTTTAATTCTCCAATATAAAAAATGCATGCTACACACTGTAAAATCTAGATGTCCATCTATAAAATTAAGTCATATTCACTACTTTAATTACATAAAGCTAATAAAAAGGTGGGGGGGGGGGTGACTTACCGCCTGTTCCAGATTTAAATCAATTTTCAGCAGTGGTTTTCCCACGTGATTTTTCTGGACATGTGAGAGAATATCTTTCACCTAAAATTAAACATAAAAGATTGTGAAAATGTGTATCCCTAATTTAAAACGATCTTATTCTTGCTTAAAACGCTTTGAATGCTAGAGAATTAATAAAATGTTAAAGAGAAATAGTTAAAATATACCTTCACATAATAGGAAAGAATATCACTACAATGCAGAGTATCTTTCTCAAAGAAGCATTAGTTACATTAATTCAAGCTATAGCACACCTTTTCCAGAGTAAGAAATAATGTACATGGACAACTAAAGAAGTAGCTACTAAAAGGTTTTATTATGAGAATCTATAATTTATATGTGAAATAAATTCAGAGTTTCTTCTTAAGATGGCACGCTCTTACATGCTGACAAATTCTCAAAAGGGATACTAAAACCTTTGCTGAGTATGTTGGTTTTACTCCCTTAAATATTCTGTACACATTCCATTGTTCAGCAAGACAACACAGGAGAGCAAGCCCTCTCAATTAGTCGCCACATACACATTTCATTACTTTTGCAAAGCCACTGATTTGAATTACTTGAAACATTTTTATTTTGGTGAACAAGATTTAGACATTCGCTTTTGCTTCAGCAATATCAGAGGTCATTCAAACAGAATGAAATATTTACAGTTGCTTAGTTATAAAGTAACTAGAGAAAATAATCAGGAAGAGTTCACATTTTGAGGAGTATGAACCTTATTTAATGTTGGGGGACCTCTTTTAAAAAGAATTAAAAATTATGAACACAAAATTAGCTTGGAAACTGGTGGTGGTAATGGGAAGTGACTGTAAATGGGCACATGGTTTCTTCTGAGAATGATGGAAATGTTCTAAAATTAGATTTTGATGATGTTGTACTCTGTAAATATACTAAAATTCATTGAATTGTACACTTTAAATGGGCGAATTTTATAGCACTTAAATTAAATCTTGAGAAAGCTATCTTTGAAAAATGAGCTTAGAAAGAACTTGTGCAAATTAGGGGGTCCCAAAGCTTAAGCTTTACATCACAGTAAATCTACCACTACAACAGTGATTACTGACACTGCTCTTACACATTGAAAAGAATTATTATTTTCTTAAAACATACCATTTCTGTAGATTCCTCACTATTGTAAGTACCTTCGATTTTGATATTTCATATACTACTAAAAGTTTTAGTCATAACCCCTTACTCAAGAGGGACTCTGAATGCATGCTTAAGTTTCTCACATATAATCACATTCCCTGTATTTCAACATTAGATAAAAGTTTTAATAACTTTGAGAATTACTTGTGATAAAGAGGGAGTTAAGAGCAGACTCTGAGGTTGACCACCTGGGTTTGAAACTCCAGTCTACCACTACTACTACTTAGAAACTTGCTTGTCGAATTTATTAAATCTTTCAGTACCTCAATTTTCTCAAATGGCTGTTGTAAATAATAATATTACTACTTCATTATAGGTGATGTAAGAATGCAATGAGTTATTACGTATAAACATTTAGCACAGTAAATGCTGTATGTGTGCTGTTAATATTACTATAATTACTTTAGATTTACATTTGAACAGCTTCGAGCTAAAAGATAATGATAAATTTCCTTCCCAATGGTGAGAAGTGTCTTCTGGACACATCGTACATAGAAGAAAATATGGAAATTTTTGCTTTTGATAGGAACTGAATGGAGAAGTAAGTCATTATAGGTAAATATTTAGCCATGATGGCCATAGTAACTACTACCTTATAATTAGCCTGCCAGCACTTGAACACAGGCATTACAGCCTGCTTTAAGCAGGGAAAAGAGGTTTGGGGGTATTTTTAAATTCTAACTGAAACTCATAAAAGGAAAAAACCTCTCTGGGATCAATATGTGTAAGCACTGGGAGATTAGGAAGAGTCTAGAAATCTGTCTCAATTTGAAATAGCCCCAGATATTTTAGCCAACCCCAGATCATTCTTAATCCAGAGAAACAAATTCTGAAGAGCAACTTATTAACTCTACACTCTAACCAGTGTTTCTGAGCTGGGATTCATAGGCTTATTCTTTGGTTTACAAGTTCTAGGGGAAAAAAAAAAGTTTTTATACTGTGTTTTCATCTTAATGATACTAAAATTCTCTGACATTCAGTAAGACAAATCTTTTTATTTTTCAGTTCATAAATTATCAATGCAAAGAGTACTTTATTCAAGAATTTAGTTTAAAAGAGCATGTCTAAAAACAGAGTTTTAGTACCTATTCTTGAGGGTGAGAATTTTCTTTTCCTTAAAAATGAATCTTGTATTATTCCCCTAGAGGACTCCTACAAAACCTAGGTATTAAGCCAGAATTTGGTCTGTGAGAGTATCATTCTCTCTAATCGATGGCTTGACTGGGAACAAGGATAGTTTAATAACTGGAAAAAAAAAAAAGCTAGAAGTACACAGGTTTTAGTTGTTTTTAACTACTCCATCAGGGTGCTCATTCATTTATTCACTATACAACAAACATTTACTAAACACTTATCCACCAGAAATTGTGCATTTCTTTGCTCACTGCCAAAGACAACCACACTGCAATTCTATTAACAACATCCATTAAAAAGAAATTTAGTTTGCCTTTGACTTCATAGGATAACTATACTTCTTTCATTATACCGTAATACAACCTTGTTTAGAAAAGGGACCCTTAAATTTGCAAAACGATTTCTATCAGGGCAAACCTTCACAAAGCCTAGCACTCACTCATTAAGATCTGATTCCTGAATATTACTTATAGTCAAATTAGGTCACATGCATATTAACTCCAAATCCAAAATTTAGTTTACACGAAGATAAATGTTTCTTTAAATAGAATGTATATCTTGTACTTAAAGGAAATACAGTTGACCCTTGAACAACATGAGTTTGAACTGTGCTGGTCCACTTATATGTGAATTTTTTCCACTAAATAAAATTACAGTACTATCTGATCCACAGGTGGTTGAATTTACAAATGCAAACTGCAGATACAGAGGGACAACAGTGAAGTTGTATGTTAATTATCGACTCTGCAGAGGGTTAGCACCCCTAAGTCCCACATTGTTCAAGGGTCAACTGTACTTTCATTTTTAATTCAACATTTACATATCAGCATTTAACTGAATTTGGGGGAAATGAAAAATAAAACAAATACAATACCTTTGATTCCACTTGGTTCAGCATAAGTGGAATGTCAGAAGTTGTTGACTTGGGAATACCAAGGGTATCGCAGATAGCTTGAACTTCCTGATAAATTTCACTATTTTTATCTAATTGAGAATTTTTACGTTTCTTGTTCTGTAATATCTGTAAAGCCTGAAGCTCTGTACTTAAAAATACTATAATAAGAAAAGGGAAAAACAAATAATGTTAAAATGCACAAGAATACTTTAAAGATCCCACTTCTGAGTATACATGCAAAGGAAAAATCAGGATCTCAAAGAGATCTTCACTACCATATTCACTACTGTACTGTTCATAACAGCCTAGATTTGGAAACAACCTAGGTGTCCTTCAACAGATGAATGGATAAAGAAAATGTGGTATATGTATACAATGGAATTATTATCCAGCTTTAAAAAAGAAGAAAATCCAGCCATTTGTGACAACATGGATGAACCTGGAGGACACCGTGCAAAGAGAAATAAGCCAGACGCAGAAAGACAAATACTAATGATATCACTTTTATGAGGAATCTAAAACACTCAAACTCCTAAAGCAGAAAGTAGAATGGTGATTGCCAGGCCGGGGAAGGAGGAAACAAGGCGTTTAGTTAAATATAAATTTTATATTGGTTAAATATAAATTTCTGAAGAACTGGTGATCTGTTTTATTGAAGTTTTATAATCAGAGGGACCAGGACTTCCCTGGTGGCGCAGTGGTTAAGAATCTGCCTGCCAATGCAGGGGACACAGGTTCAATCCCTGGTCTGGGAAGATCCCACATGCCGTGGAGCAACTAAGCCCGTGCGCCACAACTACTGAGCCTGCGCTCTAGAGCCCGCGAGCCACAACTACCGAAGCCCATGCACCTAGGGTCTGTCCTCCACAACAAGAGAACCCACCACAATGAGAAGCCCGTGCAACACAACGAAGAGTAGTCCCCACTCGCCACAACTAGAGAAAGCCCATGCGCAGTAACTAAGACCCGACGCAGCCAAAAAATAAATAAATACGTTAAAAAATCAGAGGGACCTTGGCATAGTCCTCATAAGCAAAGTTTGATACATACTGGTTATATAAGATGAATAAGTCCTAGAGATCTACTTTACAGCATAGTGCCTATAGTTAACAATACTATATTGTACACTTAAAAATTTGCTAAGACAGTAAATCTTACATTAAGTATTCTTATCACAAAAAGAAATAATAATAAAGAGGGCAGAAGGAAATTTTTTTTTTTTAAATAGTGCCTACTTGCAAAGAGTTTAAAGCCTAGTAGGAGAGACCCACCTGTACTTCAACGATTTTAAAATGCTTAAGAATGTGTAAGACTGATAAAATATTCTCTGATACGCACAGCTCAAGCCAGGGGAGAATGTATAGCTTTAACTGATCTATTAAGCAGATTGAGCAATTTGAAAAACTGCCTTTAAGACAGACCACCCCAGGCTGTTCACAAGTCCTTTCACTGTCATCATTTTATTTCATCCTTTCAACAGCCATATTTTTAAAAATCATTCCAAAATCTTAGATGGAAAAAACGAAACAAACAACACAAAATGGAAACAGACTCATATACACAGAGAACAAATAGGTAGTTGCCAGAGAGAAGGGGTGTGGGGGTGGGGTAGAATAGGTGAAGGGGCTTAAGAGGTACAAACCTCCAGAAAGAAAAGGAATCAGCCTTGGGGGTGTAACACACAATATAAAATACGGTCAATAATACTGTAATAACCTCGTATGGGGACAGATGGTTACTAGATTTACCATGGTGACCATTTCATAATGTATGCAGATGTCAAATCACTATGTGGTACACCTGAAACTAATAATATTTTATGTGAACTCTATTTCAATTAAAAAAAACCTAAAAAATATCATTTTGGAAAGCAAAAAATTATCTTAAATCATTACAGTCTTTTTTAAAATTAACTTTTACAACAGTAAAGATATTGGGGTTTGTTTTTATTTGTTTAAAGTTATACACACACACAATTTAATACAACAGTTTCGATTTCAGCTGAGCAGAAAAAATATCTGAGAAATTGTTTAAAAGTACAAGTACCAGGGTCGCACCCTCAGAGATTCTGAACCAGTAGGTCTGAAGTAGGATCTGGGAATCTGTGTGGTTTTAGACCCAAGGTGACTCTCATGGGCAGGCAGAATCGAGAGCCACTAATTTAAGATTTTTTCATGTAATCTATACACGATAGTCTAAAGAACCCACAAAAAGTTAAGACCAACGTATCAAACTTTGCACATGAGGACTATGCCAAGGTCCCTCTGATTTTTTAACTTCATTAAGCAGATCACCAGTTCTTCAAAAATTTATATTTTGTGCACAATCATGGCTGAAGTCTGTCTATGTTCTATGGAAACATGCTGTATGTAACAGTACAAACAAGAGTTCAGTCTAGTATTTAAAATGCTAATCCTCACAGATGGGAAATAATACAGTGAAAAGTCGTCTTCCCACCACAGATCCTCAGATTCCCCCTCCCCAGAGGCAATCACCAGTGTTAGTTTCTTGGGCATATTTTTAGGCATGCGCGCGCGCGCGTGTGTGTGTGTGTGTGTGTGTGTGTGTGTGTATTTAGTATATGTCTCTACCACCTATGCACTTTTATTTCTTTTAGAGAAACAAGAGCATACGATACATGTTCCATATATTTTTTATTTACCAATATATCTTAGAGATCATTCCATATTTACACATTTTATCTACTCTCATTCTAATGGCTATAGAATGGTATCACTGCAAAGATGTACCATTTCTATTTAACTACTA
This sequence comes from Grampus griseus, assembly GCF_964374135.1. NCBI lineage: Eukaryota > Metazoa > Chordata > Mammalia > Artiodactyla > Delphinidae > Grampus > Grampus griseus. Next base: position 82,195,161 of record NC_139018.1, on the reverse strand, counting down.
CAAACAATGCCATAATGAACATTCTTTTCATATATCTTTGTACAGTTAGTATGAACTCCTAGTCACTGAACTGCCAAGTCAAAAGACAGGTGAATTTTAATTGTGTTATTGAAAATTTGCCTTTCCAAAAGATTGTACCAATTACTCTCCCACCACACTCCAACGCCTGTAGTATATGAGAAGGCTTACTCCCCGCAAACTTGTATTATGACTTTTTTTTTCTGGTATTTGCTAGTCTGGTAAGTGAAAAATGGTATCCTTTTTTTTTTTTTTGTAACTCTTTAACTCTGGGGTATAACTGTGCATCTTTTCATGTTTAGAAGCAATTTTTTTTTAACTTTTTTCTGTAGAATGCCTTTTCATGCCTTAGGTACTTTACATATTTTTCCAGTGAGTTTTTTTATTTATATTTATTTTTATTTTTTTGGCTGTGTTGGGTCTCCGTTTCTGTGCAAGGGCTTTCTCTAGTTGTGGCAAGCGGGGGCCACTCTTCATCGCGGTGCGCAGGCCTCTCACTGTCGTGGCCTCTCTTGTTGCGGAGCACAGGCTCCAGACGCGCAGGCTCAGTAGTCCAGTGAGTTTTTATCTCTATAAAAGCTCTCCACATATTTAGGAATGTGGCCCTTTTCATTTTACACACGTTGCAAACAATTCTAAAAGAACATGAAGAAGCTTATTATATCAGCATGTTTTAAAGGTAGTCAAACTAAAGATAAAGATGAAATAGATGCTGGTAAGATTGTGAATTGGTATAACCTTTCTGGAGCAAATTATGGCAATATATCTAGACCAGAGAATTTTTTTAAATGTTCATGATCTTTGTCTAAGTAACCAAAAATATGAACAAAAAAATTAATTTAAAATAGAAAAATTGGGACTTCCCTGGTGGCGCAGTGGTTAAGAATCTGCCTGCCAACGCAGGGGACACGGGTTCAAGCCCTGGTCCAGGAAGATTCGACATGCGGCGAAGCAACTAAGCCCGTGCGCCACAACTACTGAGCCTGCGCTCTAGAGCCCGCAAGCCACAACTACTGAGCCCACACGCCTAGAGCCCATGCTCTGCAACAACAGAAGCCACCACAATAAGAAGCCTACGCACCGCAACGAAGAGTAGCCCCCGCTCACTGCAACTAGAGAAAGCCTACACGCAACAAAGACCCAATATAGCCATAAATAGATAGATAGATAGATAAATTAGAAAAATCCAAATACCCCCAAATTTGAAATCTGTTAAGTAAAAATGCCCATAACATAGAATGTTATGTAGCCAATTTAAATTATTTTTTCAAAAAATACTAAGTGATGGGAAAATGCTCACAATACATTAAATGAAGAAGAGGAAGAGCAGGAACTACATCTGTAACAGATCTAAATCTTATTTAAATATGTGTGTACAAAGGAAAAGGAAATACACTGAAAAGTTATTCATGATCCTCTCTGGGGAGTGAAATTATAAATTATTTTCTTCTTTTCATATTTATCTACTTTGTAAGATTTCTATGATGAGCATGTATTTTTTCAACATGTAACATAAAATTTACCATTCTAACTATTTTTAAGTGTACAGTGGCATTAAGTGCATTCACACGGTTGTATAACCATCACCACCATCCATCCATCCATCTCCAGAACATTTTCATCTTCCTCAACTGAAACTTTGTACTCATTTAACAATTCCCCATTTCACCCCACCTCCTGAGCATGTATTTTTATAATCAGAAAAAACTATACCAACCTCTCTTATATCTCCTCTTTACTTTTATTTGGACCAGAAACTTATATTACCGTTATTGCTGAGCTTCTTAGAAGCAAAGGCAAAAAGGGAAACATGATGATTTACACAGTTCTCACTGACTAACATAAAGAATTACAGATTACCTATATCTAAGGTAAGGATAAGGTAATCTAAGGATTACCTATATCTATATGCAAGTTCCTCATGGCCAGTGCTTCTTACCTTCCTTTGTGTCCCAATACACCTAAGGGTTACTGTGACCTCCCATTAGTAACAATGGTTCATTAAATCAGTGACTTACACTGAATGGGAGGAAGACAAGGAAATAGTGTAAGAAATGGGGGAAAGGCACATAATTTTTATCCTCCCCAAAACAAACAAGATAATTCAAATGTCAACACTTCCAACACCACCAGTAGTTAAACACATAAACATGATTTCTGCTCTAATGAAACTAACATTTTAACACTAGAACATAGAAACACATAAACATGATTTCTGCTCTAATGAAACTAACATTTTAACACTAGAACATAGAGGAATATATCACATGCATCTTTTTATAAATGGTACAACCTAAAATAGAAATCTTCAATAATAGAAGATGTTAGAAAAATTCTTTCAAATAGTCACCACTTGTAGAACTTCCAAAATAGCATGAAATTAAACTAACTGAATTTAAAAAACTTTTAAGGGAGCCAATATAAATAAATGGATGTTATTCATAGTAATTGTTTAGATATAGGTAATCTGTACTCCAAATTCACGCCTGATGAAAATAGGCCACACTCACTAAAATTCACGTGGCACAAGGGCACAATTTTTTCTTTAAACTGATACATCCCTAATGCTTAGAGCAGTTTCTGGTACAGTAGAAAGGGATCAATGAATATTTTTGAACCATCATTCAGTGCCTATCATCTAATAATCTGCTTAGCAGCCTAGTTTCAGAGAGTTTTAAGATTAAATAGCAGTTTGGAGATCACCACTTTAGCCAATTAGTCATAAATGTAAAGAGATGAATTAGGTGAAGGAAAAATTACTGAAGTACCATACAAGTCACAAACGCTGGGCATTCTATATTGGCCAAATAAATCATAAGTGTTAGAAATCTTAAAGAGTACTTTAGTAGAATTTATACTACATTTATATAAAAATCTGAGTTAGTTTCATATTTTAAGCCAAATATTAAAAACTTTCTAATACACAAAATATCTAATGATTCATTAATTAAAGTTCATAAATCTTGACTTGAAAATAACACAAACCAGATTAAACACATGCATTTAAATTGTTCAAAGAAACATAACTTACATAGAAGTTTCAAACAGTCATCCTTCTTTTTTAAACGGTCTTTAATATCTCCTGATACGAGTACAGAATATGGACATGCCATTTCTTTTAAAAAGCCACTTATCTCAAGCTGGAAGCTTTCTAGATCATCTTTCCCTTTAAACAAGAAAAGGTATAAAACATTTACTAAATATTTACCATGTAATCTGATACTATCAAATCTACCACTAGTTGATTTTAATTTTATATTCAATTCCAAATTTTCACTTTGACATTAAATCCTTAAATGTGTGACACCAAAAGCTTAGGTCAAAGTAACCAAAACATATTTCTACATATGGAAAGCAACACTTAAATTCAAGAACATAAGTATCTAATCATGAAATTATAAATATTTTTATATTTAAATCTCTGATATCTTCCAATGGGCTTTCCATAAAAGCAGATAAAATGGAAATATTTTATGTTAGTAACTGAAATATTAAAAGCATTATTATGGCTATAATTATTAATTGGCTTCAGAGCAAATGATCCATTTCTATTGTATTTCTATGGATTTGGATAATAAATGCTATCATCAAATTAAGCCTCAGCGCTTATCTTTCTTTCATCATCTAATTATGTGGGAACTTGTGTCATAAGTTCTGAATTCAGCTTATTTTACTTAGCTTCAAGTGAATTCTATTAGATTTGGCAAGGAAAAAAACAATTTAAAAGTAAGGACAGCATCAGAAGGGAAGGCTACTGGTCTCCTAGCAAATGTCCCCACAAATTTTATTTTTCATTTTATTACATGTCTGAAATTCTACCAATCAAAGACCCACAAGAACTCCAGCTACCAATACAGTAGTGAATTAAATAAACCTTGTGAGCTAGTACAGGAGTTTTTTATAAACGTATTCCTATGTGAATCCACGTCCTGAGTTATAGGTTTGGTAATACAACTTAAATTAGGGATTAAATATATGCATACTTTAGGGGAAAAAAACACCTTAATTCAAAATAAGCAGTATTCAAAACTTAAACTTTTTAAATAACCAAATTCAGACTCTTCTTTTTCTAAAGAACAATACTAAGTTCAAGACAGCAGATAAATAATTTTTTATAATTTTACATAAATTTAAGAACCAATTTTGGATTAGTCAATATAAAATATAATCCAAAGATATTTAAATCACATATTGAAGTTGTTTGTAGTAATGACTTTTCTTTGTACAGTGAGCACATTATAGATAAAACTGTAAATCATAACCTATCATTTCATTTTACTAGTAAACAGAAAAGTAAATAAAACTCAATAGCAATACCAGCTGAAGTGATACTTTCTTCCAAGTTGCACAATGATTTTATTTGAGAGCCTAACCAAACACAGAGCTCTGAAAATTCAGGTGAAGATAGTCCACCCTCTGCTGCCTTTATAAGGGCTTGCTCTTCTAACAGTGGTCCCTTATACCTAGAAAGGAAGATATAAAAGGTTAAAACAAACAAACAAACAAAACCCTAATACACCTAATACTTTTTAATCAACGTCTGCTGCCTGTCTTTGTAAATAAAATATTACTGGAACACAGCCAACAACTGTACCCATTTACAAACTCTCTCTGGCTGTTTTCCTGTATTTGTGACAGAGACAGTGTGGCCAGTAAAGCCTAAAATTTTTACTATCTGGTCTGTTACAGAAATAGTTTGCTGATTTCTGCTCTATATAATTAACATTTGACTTTGTTTTAAAATTTTTTAGTAAAATTATCAACCAATTTTAAGATAAATATTACATATAACAAAATCAAATAGAATAGAGTCTAATAACTATAACTTTTCTTATTCTTACAAGAATAAGAAAAAGGCAATATAGTGAAAAAAGAACAGATGCAAATTTAAATTAAAAAAATTAAAACTGAGGACATATGAGATTTTAACCTTAACCATTTCTTTTATAATTTTATACTTTTAAACACTGCTACAAAGTGTATTTGAATAGAACCTTAAATTTTCAAACCATTTTTATATATTACCTTAATTGAATTTGATACCAGTTTTCTACTTTTACTGTTCTTTCTGTAACTGAGCCTTTTTCCCCCACATTATTAAACTTGTAAGTTTTAGCACAGTTGATGGGTTTTAATCCATTGCATTTACTTTTCTTTTGATACTCAAATTGTCCTATCTCTGATTAGTGGGAGCACATTCATGTTACTCAATGAGTCCTTTGATTTGTCCCCATTATTCTTTGAATATTTTCCTTGCTTTCTATGACAATATGTTCCTCCCCTATACCTGTAATCAGCCATTTCTCCAAGATGCCCTGATTCTCTTCAATGGTATTTAGAATACACAATCTGGTCGTAAAGGTTAATCACTGTATCTGTACCTTTTTAAAAGAAATTATATCAGGAGTTCACACTGCTATTTCCAGTTCAAATTTAAAATTATAGGGTTTTTACCTATTTTGTTTTACATTTTTATCTATTTTTCTCTTACAATGAAAATTCTGTTTTTTTATGACATTTACAGAATCCTAGTAAATATAAAAATAACATAAATTACATAGTTTCAAAATAGAAAAAACAGCATTATTACTAAAAATAAAATTAATGAAAACAATTTATATTTTTATCATTAGGATAGATTCCAGTAAGGATGTATAGAAAAACAATTCCTTTCCATGTGATTAAACCTCCTACTCAATACACTGATAGGTATTTTTTTCATTTTGCTTTTAATTTTTAGGGATTTGTCTCTCTTTTTTTGTTTTGATTTCATTTTAATTTTGCTTTACAATTATGTAAAACATTTATACGATTTCAAAGTCTAAAACAAAACAAGGTACATTCAGACAATTCTAGCTTGCAATCTTAATACTGTTCCATCTAGTACTCTGTTTCCTCCCTTCCTCATAGGAAACCGTATTTATTAGTTTGGGGTTGTCAAACCATAATGTTTTAAAATATAAACATATATATACACACTATATATATATATATAAATGTATCTTTTTTAGATAAAAGGCAGCCTACTATCTACTGTTCTATTCCTTTTTTTAAACATACACATGCACAGACACGTATTTATATATACTAGAGATCTGTAGAGATACTATTCAAACATTTTTATAGTTGTATCCACTGTCTGGATATACCATATTTTATTTGCTATGCCCCCACTGAAGGACATTTTGGTTTTTTGTAATGCTTTGCTATTAAAAAAAATTGGGCAAATTCTTGTCAGTGTATATCTGGAATAGATTTCTAGAGGTAGGATCACTGGATCAAAGGGTAAATGGCTATCCAACTTTGCTGGATAATGTTAAATTTGCCTATACAGGGGTTGTACCACTAAAGTAGAAGAGTATCCATTACCCATAACTTACCAAACATTTGACTCATGTCAAACATCTGGATTTTTGACCATCTGGTATCTCAGTATAGTTTTAATTTACATTTCTCTTATGGCACGACTGTACATCTTTTGATATGTTTAAAGGCCATTTGTGTTTCTTTTTCTCTAAATTCTCTGGTCATATTTCACGAAGGGTGAGTAGTTTCAAAGCCCCATTTTTGCAGATAAGAAATTAAGGCTCAACAAGGTTAGGATACCTGCCTTAAGTAGCAGGCCAGATGAATATTCCAATTCATCTACTCTTTACAGCAATGATTTGAAGTTATTATTATCCTAATTCTGTAGGACCAGAAGATAATATCAGAAGATAAATGACGACACTGATTTAAATCCAGATTTGACCCCAAATGCTCCATGTGAACTCAAACTTCTGTCTACACTAATAAGGAAACAAAGTAAATAACCTGGCCAGGTAATGCAGCCAGGTAAAGACAGCTGGGACTAGACCAGTCTCTGCTCCTCCAACCAAGACTGGTTCCCCTGTATTACCTTTCTACCATATCTTACAGCACCTCTCACTGAGACTTAACAGTAAATATCTTATTCCCCCTACTTGCTTTCACTTCTGCAATAAAGCAATAATCATAAGCTCCTGAAAAAATGTAACTAATTCATATTATTGGTAAGTTATTTTTACTGAAATGCCAATTTTAAAATTCAGCAAAAATTTACTAAATCACCAAAAATACTAAATCCTGAATACACAAGCTTTAATGCCTCAGTTCCTCAAAATAGGTAAAAAGAAAAAAGAAATGCATTTAACAAACCTGAATATCTAATAACAAACATAATCATATAGCAACTAACATTTATAAACTAATCTTAGGCCAGTGCTATGTGCTGTATGTATATTACCTTATTTAATTGTCACAATATCCTATAAGATAGGTATTATTATCATGCTTAGTTTGTTCTATAAATTCTTATTGAATTAGGAAAGTGCTACTCTTACTCCAAAGAGTAACTCCGAAGAGTAATAACTTAGTAGTAACTGGGGACACCTCCCCTAGGCCTAGACTCCCCCAGAGCCATGCACACTTGAACCATAGTTGCTGATCTGACACTGCTCTAAGCTGGGTGAACCAAACCTTCAGTCCAGTAGGGCCATTGGTAAACCTTCATAAAGACACAGCCGGGGTCTAACTTACTTTCTGTTTTCTATTTTCATCGGTCAACATATAAAATATTAGACCCTTTCTTTCCCCCTGTCATTTACCCACCCTACTGGCTTGCCTCTGATCCAGCTCTCCACTTCTGCCTGCTTCTCAAACTCTTCCATATGTTCCATCCATAAAAAACAACTCTCCTATTCTGTCAATGTCTTCTCAGAAAGATTTATCCCTACTGCCTCTAGCTTTGGGTATTTTACTCTTAAGTGCCTGACGGTCAAATGGTGGGGTTTTTGTCCTCCTTGCTTCTGAATACAGCATCCATATCACTGCTCTCCCATTATCTTTTTTTTTTAATTGAAATATAGTTGATTTACAATGTTGTGTTAGTTTCAGATGCACAGCAAAGTGATTCAGTTATACGTCCATATATACCTATTTTTTCAGACTCTTTTCCCTTATAGGTTATTAAAAAATACTGAGTATAGTTCCCTGAGCTATACAGTAGGTCCTTGTTTATCTATTTTATATACAGTAGCATGTATATGTTAATCCCAAACTCCTAATTTACCCCTCCCCACCCACACCCTTTCCTCTTTGGTAACCGTAAGTTTGTTTTCTATGTCCTGTGGGTCTATTTCTGTTTTGTATATAAGTTCATTTTTGTATCATTCTTTTTTTAGATTCCACATATAAGTGATATTATATGATATTTGTCTTTCTCTGGCTTACTTCATTTAGTATGATAATCTCTAAGTCCATCCATGTTGCTGCAAATGGCATTATTTCATTCTTTTTTATGACTAATATTCCACTGTATAAATACACCACATCTTCTTTATCCATTCCTCTGTTGATGGACATTTAGGTTGCTTCCATGTCTTGGCTATTATAAATAGTGCTGCAATGAACATTGGAGTGCATGTATTTTTTCAAATTATGGTTTTCTCCAGATGTATGCCCAGGAGTGGGACTGCAGGCTCATATGGTAGTTCTACTTTTAGTTTTTTAAGGAACCTCCATACTGTTCTCCATAGTGGCTGCACCAATTTACATTCCCACCAACAGTGTAGGAGGGTTTCCTTTTCTCCACACCCTCTCCAGCATTTATTGTTTGTAGACTTTTTGAAGATGGTCATTCTGACCAGTGTGAGGTGATGGTAGTTTTGATTTGCATTTCTCTAATAATTAGAGATGTTGAGCATCTTTTCATGTGCTTTTTGGCCATCTGTATATCTTCTTTGGAGAAATGTCTATTTAGATCTTCTGCCCATTTTTTGATCGACTCCCTCATTATCTTATAAATATCTCCCGCTCTCTCCAGGCTCAGGCCAGTCAGATATGCCACCCTCTTTCTCTCGTGGTTTTCACCTGTCAATCTCTTGGACACTCTTCAACATTCCCTGTGCTCAGTTTTTCCTCTCCATTCCTATTTTTTTCAATTATACTGAGTTTCTTCGAAGTCCGTATGGATACCCTTTCCAATACCCTGAGCTCTCAATTCCCTAACCTCCTCTTTTCCAACCTTTGCCACTGCACATAAGTAAGCCACACCCAGATCATGCCATCACCTGGAACTACGTCACCTCCGAAATCACTAATTTGAACACTCCCTGACCATAGCCTACTATCTATCCTTCCAGCTTGCTCTTTTGACCACACTTAATATCATCTCTACCTCAGTTCCTATGGTCCCTCCACATTCTCTGCATTTCCTAGCTTCCGGCTGTCTTCACTTTCTTCCCTGTCCAATTGAGATTCCAAAGTGTATCATTTTATTTTGTTGCTCAATAAATACCTGTTGAAGAAATGAATTCTTTATACTGTCATCTCCTTCAGCTCTAATAGCCAATCAAATCACTGAGACCAGTAATATACTTCTTTCTATATCCACTGCCACTGAGCAACCATCACTTCTTGCCTAGACTACTAACTAATTCTCCAATCTATTTTCCACCTTGCTGACAGAGGTAACTTTTCAAACTAGACATCTAATCCAGCGGTCCCCAACCTTTTTGGCACCAAGGACCAGTTTTGTGGAAGACAATTTTTCCACAGAGGGGGCGGAGGGAGGGGAGTAGGGGAGCTGGTTCAGGCGGTAATGTGAGCCATGGGGAGCAGCAGATGAAGCTTCGCTCGCTCCACGCTCACCTCCTGCTGCGCAGCCTGGTTCCTAACAGGCCTCAGACCACTACTGGCCCACAGCCCCGGGGGGGTTGGGGACCCCTGATCTAATCACTCCCTGTTTTATTTAAAATTCTTCAATCATGTCGTATTGCTGTCATGACAAAGAACAAAATCCTCAACATGGCCTGAAAGGTGCTGCATGCCCTGTTCCTCGCTGATCCAATCTTCTAACACTGGTCCTTGCTCTCTGCCCTCCGGCTACATCAGCCCCCTTCCAGTTCTCCTAATATGGCAGATCCTTTCCACTTTAAGGTCTTTCATATTTTGTCCTCACTGTAAGGACACCTTTGTCCTCCTTTCCCAGCCAACTTCACCTAGTTAACTCCTACTCACCCTTCCTATTTCAACTCAAATGTCACTTCCTCAGTAATCTGTCACTAACCCCTAAGACTACATAGGTCCTCCTGCCACATTATGTCACCCTGTTCTTTTCCTTTGAAACACTTATTTTAGTTTATAAATATTTGTGTGATCATGTCTTTTTCTCCACCAGACTGTAAGCTCCATTGGGACAGGAACCAAGTCTGTTTTGCTCACCAATGACTTCTCAGAACAGCGTCCAATACAGAGCTGTGCTCAGTAAATATGTGAAATAAATTTCCCTCCACAATGGTGGTTCTCAACCTAGGCTGTGAAGCTTTTTTAAAAATATGCATGCCTATATCGCACCCCTGAAGATCATGCTTCACACAGCTGGTGGTATATACCACACTGAAACATTTTTTTTACAAGCTCCAAACATGATTTTGATGTATTACCAGGGTTGAGATACACTGTTCTACAAAATCATAGATTGTCAGAACTGAAAGAGACTTCTGAAATCTGATCCAGCCTGCTCCTTTCACAGATTAGGAAACTAAGTTATTACTACACTGTTTTCCTTTATAACGTACTACATCACTAAACTGTTCTTTCACATAGATTTTCCCTTTTAATTCCTCCCTTTAATTTCCTATTTTATCTGATAAACTGAAGTACCTTCACTGATATCCTAAATGTTTTAATCACAACAGAAAATGCGTTATTCACAATCTACATGGAGATTTTGAAACGCATGTTCAATTACAACACATATTGTAAATAAACAATTACTTTTTTCACTTTTCATTATCATTATAGGAAAATTCAAACTTCAAAATCTTGTCCTTAATTATTCCAGGAAAAATCAGTTCTAAAGTATGTTTTAAATCAGTTCTAAACTGTTTTACTTTCTATAGTGAATAATCTGAAATAATTTTCCTTGATAAAAGCCAAGATTATACCAAACTTCATTTTTCAAAACACCTATAATATAAACAAATTCAAAGAATGAAAGAAAAAAAAAAAGCACTGACTTTCCATTTTTCAAAAACTATTTATAGAATCCCACTAGTTTTATCTGGAATACTTGGGAGCTCAAACCATTTGGGTCCGAAACACTTTAATTATTTTAACTTTTTGTGTTGGTTACTTCCTTAACCAAGTTCCGTGAAAATTTCCACGGGATTTCACAGAAGTAAAAATGCCCCCTAAATAATCACTGGCTCTGTTCTTTCACTTGACAAATATTTATTCAGGATCTAGTAAGTGCAAGGCTCTGTAACAATGAGTCACTGCAAAGTAGGTACTATCAGGGTCCCAAAGAAGCAATTAATAGAGGAGCAAGTGCAGTTTTAAGAAAAATAAAGGGGGGCGAGAGGGTGGTTCAAGCTTCACGACAGTACTGCAAAGGCACAGCCTATCCTATCCAAGAAACTCCAGACGTGGCAGGGCACACAATTTTACAGATGGCTCCAATGTCTTTAATTAATGTGTATTTTTTTGACTTGCAACTATCTGGCCCTATGCTTACCTCTGTGCACTCTCTGCTTTGAACTTTTCTTCATTTACTTACCCATTCATCCAACCACTATTTATTGTAGCAGATCTGGTTGTAGGATGTTTTGGGGAACAAGACAGGTAAGGTACCTGTTCTCCTGGAGCTGACTTTTGTGTATTAGGGGGTGGAGGGTGGGGAGGGTGGATGTTCAAGAGACAATAAATAAATGTTCAGGACAAGATAATTTGGGATTGGGACCCCCGGACTATGAAGAAAAACAGGATGAGGCTGAAGGAGAGACTATTTTGCATGTATTGATACCCATGCCTGCAAGTATTAACATCATTCCAGGAGCTCTCATAGCACTTAACCACCCTGAATTGCAAACAGCAGTAGACTCTTTATAGTTCCCGACTAGGTAACCTACTAGTAATCTGAAAACTGTCTTCCTCCTCGGCCTAGCACACAAATACGCATTAATGAATACAGATTAACACTAAATTAATGTTGTTAATGAATGGAAGAAACGGTGAAATGAATGGACTTGCACTGAACTAAAACCCCTTTCTCGGGTCAAGGAAGCACGAGATTCGCTCCCGCGCCCTAATTAATCCACAGGTTGTACAAGGTGGGAGACAACAGTCAACAGCTGCACTCCGACTTCCAGCGCCTCTCCCCCGGAGCGTCAACAATAATACCACCCGCGGGGCAGCAACTAATTGCCCACAGCAGTGCTGCCAGCCGGGCCCCTCCGCGCCTTCGCCGCGGGTCCCGGCTGCGGAGTTCCGAAGCAAGTAGTTCGGAAGAGGGGGACAAGCGCCCCAGCTCTCCGGGCCTGCTCCACCCCCCAAGCGGATTTCTCTCCCGCCTCTCTCTTAACTCTGTCCGCGCCGGAGACAGCGAGGCAGGGACGGAGGCCTGCACCGAGCGGCAAGAGCTCAGCGAAGGCCCACGGGGAGGAGACTGAGGCAGCCATCGGAGGTACAGCTTACGTTTTCGGGGGAAAGGCGGCCCCAGGACTACTCACCCCAGTGCCTCTAGAGTGTCAAGCACGTCCCCCTCCATCGTAGCTTCGGGACCCGGTTCCGGCCCTCTCATGGTCCTTCGGCCCAAAGCTGTTCCGCGCTCTAAGGAGCCCGCCGGAAACTGGCGTCGCGGCGCCAAGGTTCCGGCCGGCTCTCAACCTGGACTGCCTAGGCGTGCCTCTGGCACTGGGGGACAAAACGTTCCCGGCCCGGAGGCAATTGGCTCTCCTGCCTAAAACCAACTTATGTAACAATGCTAACTTTTAAAAATAATAATAACAATAAATAGTAGAAATAAAAAGACTTCTTTGAGTTGTCTTAGCAAACATCGTGATTCTACCAAGTTCTCAACCAATCAGATTCCGGCTTTCCCTTTTTACAACAAAAATCCCTAAATGAAATATTAATTATCTTGAGCTAAAGTTGTACATAATATCATGTACCTAAACAAATAATTTTTAAATGAATATACACAACAAAGCTCCAACTTTAAAGAAAAAATAGAGAAGGAAATTTATAACAAAATATTGTTTCATTATGAAATGTAGAAGATCAATGAAGTGATCAGATGCTTGCATCTATCTATAGAATCCTCTTCAACACACATACAGGCTATGTGTTGCACTGCTGACAAAATATAGGCGAGTTGTATAAAAAACAAAAATTCCATGGGCAGAATAGGGTAGCTGATGTGCTTTCCCCAAATTGTGACTGACTCTCCATAAAACTCCAAACAAACAAAACACAGTAGTCCCTCTGTGTACTATTTATGGAGAATTCAGTGTCTATCTAAAGAATACAAAATATATTTTAGGGTTCATATGTAAAAGAGTCAGCATAGAGCATAAAATTATTAACAGTTATATCACCCAAATGAATAACCAAATGAACTATTGAAAGTTGTGCAAAACAGTAACTATTGGTCCTTGTAAAGGACTGTCCCATGCCTCACAGAATACATAACATCCCTGGCCCTAATGCACTAAAGACACTAATGCTGTCACCTCCCAAATCACTGTTACAAATTAAAAGCTTACCAATAAATTTGTAAAATCCCCTGAGGGAAGCTTACACATAAATTTGAACAAATATCAATAATGACTCCTCTACCATATACCCAGGCTTAAGTATAAAATTATTTGCAGCTTAATGTATTTGAATTCATCTCTAAACCAAAGGCAGAGAATGTATGTTCTAAGTGGTTACTGCCTCTCTCAAAGAGTTGAAGTCATAGAAAGTACTATTCTTAGTAACCTTAGGAGACATCAATAAGGACATTTCATAATGATAAATGTGTCAGGACAACACAATGCTATAACAACCCTAAATGTTATAGGACCCAACCAGCCTCAAAATATATAAATAAAAAACTTAACAAACTTGAAGGAGAAATAGGCAAATCCACAATCACAAAGGAAGATTTTAAACACATTAACTGATGTAATAAGCAGTAAAAAAAAAAAAAAAAAAAAACGAGAAAGAAATCAATAGACATACACAAGACTTGGAAAACATGATTTACAAATGTGATATAAGAATCACTGCTCCTCAAACCTTCAGAATATGAATTTTTTCAAGTTCATGTATGTAATTTATAAAATTGACTTTATACTGTAACTGAAAGTAAGTTTCATCACTTTCAAAGACCGAAATCATAAAAAGTATGTTCTCTGACCATATTAGAATTAAACAAGGAATCAATAAGAAAAAAAGAAAACTAAAAAAGTCCCCAAATATTTGATGTTCAGAATTTAAGCAATGCACTTCTAAATAATCAGATTAAACTAGAATTAAACTAGGGATTAAATTAAACAACAAATGGATATAAGAAAATATTTTTGAACTGAATGGTGATAAAAAATACCACATCAACATGTGAAAGATGCAGGTAGACCCATTCTTAAAAGAAAATATATAGCATTAAATGCAAATATTAGAAATGATAAGATTGAAAATTAATTATCTAAGTATCAATCTCAAGAAGCCAAAAAGCAAACCAATTAAATTCAAAGAAACAAAAAGATAGAAATAATAAAGAGTAGACATCAACGAAATGAGGGAAAATACAATAAAGAAATGAAGCCAAATTTGAGTCTTTTTGCAAGGATAATAGTATTGACAAACCTTTAGCCAAACTGATCAAGAAAAAATAAGTACAAAAGAAGAAGCAAATAACCAATATGAGAAATGAAAAGGGGGACATTGGTACTGGTCAGTACCAATGGAGAGTAAGAGGATGTCATGAATAATTTTATGCCAATAAATTTGAAAATTTAGATGAAATTGATAAATTCCTTGAGAAACACAATTTAACAAAAATGACACAAGGAAAATTTAAAATATGAAAAGTTCTACATCTATTAAATAAATTGAATGACAAATTAGACATCACCCACAAAGAACACTCCAAGCCCAAAGTGTTTTCCTGATGAATTTCCCCAAACCCTTAAGAAAGAGATAACACCAACCTTATACAAACATTTCCAGAAACTAGAAAAACATGTAGTAGTTTGCAATGCTTTTTAAGAGAACATTACCTTAAAACAATCATCAATAAGGACATTATTAAAAAGAATTTATTGACCAATTCCTCTAGTGAACAGATAGCTGCACTTACACAGTCACTCGAGTATGACAAAATCACCATTGTAGTTCAGGTCTTTACAATACATGGTGCTGGGTCAATGGGATATCCAAATCGTGCTACCTCATGCTATTATCAACACAAATAATCAATAAACAATCTATATTAAGGAATAGAAGAGAGTTTTATTCAAGCCAAGCTGAGGACTATAGCCAGGGAGCACAGATTCAAGAAGCACTTGAACTGTGTTCTGCCTGACTGCAAAACGGGGGAGGCTTATATAGGCAAAAACCACAAAGTTACAGAAGTTGTTTGTCAAGAAATAGTATTGGAGCTGGCAAGAAGTAAGGATGCTTGTTAAGCAAGGTTAGTTGATGTCCAAAATAGTTGCACAGTCACAGAGGGAGACCTTGAGACCATAAGGTTGCAGCTGGCAGCCTCTGGCAGATACTGTTTTGAAAATGAATGGTGGTATCCTTGAGTTTGATACAGCTCAGAAAATTCAAGTTCTCAGGGATGCAGGACCATGTCTGAAACCATATCCACAATGGCCACCAGGCTCCATTTTGGATGTCTGAACCCCAGTTACTCCATCTTAATTTTTAATTGATCTTAAATATGTCATCATTGAAATCTTTCCTTTAGAAAGCACTGATGATCAATTTTGGTCTCATGTCCTTTCATCGCCGGAATGGCTAATAACCTGCTCCAAATCCATTGAGTTCCTCAGAGCTGGGGTAGATTTGCCCCCAGGAAATTCACATTGCAAGGAGGAAAAAAAAGAGTCTGTTACAAGCTTGGGTCACATTTGAGCCCAGATAGACTTCAGGAGTATGGTCTCAGGCAGGTCGCGTTTTGATTACAATCGAGGTTAGTTGATCCCTCAGGGATATAATTGAAACTGCACATCTCAGATTCGGACTCGAACCCATTTGCACTTCAGATGGGACTTGAATCCACAATCTCTGGCTTAGGAGGGGACTCAAACCCACAACCTCCCAGCTGAAATCACATACCTGGTCTCAGGACTTAATGAAGCTCAGGTTCTTTATGTCTCAGCACAGAAGGAATTCTGCAAGAGGCAAAGAAGACAGGCAAGAAGTAGATTAATATAGGATGCTTGTGAAGGATACAAGCGGACAGGCAAGGGGGCTCTAAGTGGGAAAGCAGGTTTATTTAGAGAGATACACGTTCCTTATGTGTCTGTCTCAAAAGTGGAAAGCAGCCCTGGGAGACACACACTCCATAGACAGAGTGTGGGCCCTCTCAAAGGTGTGGAGGTGGTTAGTTTTTATAGGGTGGGTAATTTCATAGGCTCATAATTGGGAGGATTATTCCAGCTATTTTGGGGAAGGGGCAGGGATTTCCAGGAATTAGGCCACCACCCACTTTTTGGCCTTTTATGGTTGGCCTCAGAACTGTCATGGCACCTCTGGGTGTGTCATTTAGATGCCTATATTTATATTACAATGAGCATAAAATGAGGCTCAAGGTCTACTGGAAGTCGAATCTTCCTCCATGTTGGGCCTAATTGGCTCTAACCAGTTTTTGTCATATTTTCAACAGCTGTGTCATTCTTTTCATGTGCCCTGCCCCTTCCCCCCAAACCTCATTCCCCCTTCAGAGATTTTACTCCTATGATTGTATGGGAAGCAGAGGGGCGATAGATGATCTGTTTCCTGTAGCTGCTTCAGTGTTGAGTAGAGGCATTGACCCTGCCTGTCAGGGAGTAAAAATCTCTGGATGCTTTATTTAGGGGCTCTAGCTGCAGGACAGCTCCTTGTTTTAAGTCAGTGTGGGCTAGAATCCTCGCACAGCCATCCTCTTGATGTGGAACTGTTAACTGCTTCCATAGGCTTCTTATGAATCGTCTTGAAGATGAAGCACTTTTGCAACAGCATCAGAGTACACTAATAACTGTCTATAAGACTTAAAAGGCATGGTTAAATATCTGGTTACAGAGTAATCAATAAAGAAACTTGGTTACAATAACCAGAATTACACCTGATTATTTAATTTAATTACTTTGAATTTAACAGAGTTTGGGCTTGGTATAGTAACTTAAAGATATAATATTTGTTTACATAGGATTCTTGGCCTGAATTTCCTATCTCTGGTGATAAGGGTGTCCTTCTACTTCCAGATGCAGGGGTGCACTTTTCACATGGGAGATATATTTCCTGCTTTCAGGGAGACAGAAAGGAGGGTGAGAGTGTCCCCCTTGCATTGGCTGTTTCTTAAGTAACTTTAATTCAAAATAATCAATATGCCATTGAGGCACATTTTGTGGTTGCCTACCTAGGGGCCCAATAGTTTCCTCTTCTGAAACATCCCTGGAAGTTTCACGTATTAAAAGCTGAGCTGGTAACTGTGAAGAGAATGGGTTAGTAGAGTCTTCCATTTCTTTGAACCAGTTTTTAGTTCTGAAAACAGCTCAGTTTAGTTAAAGAGTTATATCTCATTTTAGGAGGTGGTGATACAGGTGTGTTCCCAAAGCTGGGACTATGGGGCAAGCAATCTGGTATTTAATAAGAGGACTTTCATAGAAATGAAAGAAAAACAAAGGTTAATCAATAAAGCAACTTATAAACCAGTTTCTGGGCCCAAGAGGCAGTCAATCAAGATTTCTAGATGTCAGGGTCAAAGCATCTTTTGCAGTTTGAAATGTCTCTAATGATGTCACTAGGTGTTCAAGTAAACTTTCTGAGTGGCTCATACAGAAACAAACATGAGGATTATTTAAATATGAGCTGTTGTGGCAATTTCTCTGAAGTTTGTATCAAGTCATTTAGCTTCAGGAAAAGGGCTTAGTTTGAGAATTCTGGAGAAATCAGGGAGAAAAAGATAAGTGTTTCAATTCTGCTTAAAAATGTTTAATTTACAAAATTGTTTTAAGTCTTTAAAATTTTTTCCTTTTATCTGGAAAACAAATTATTAAAAATCAGTAGTATTTTAGACAAAACGATAAAAATTATAATCATATTTATCAGTTCATTCAATCCTATGTAATTCTTTTTTCATTTTATTTTTTATACAGTTTATTAGTTATCTATTTTATACATATTAGTGTATATACGTCAATCCCAATCTCCCAATTCATCCCACCACCACCAGCCCCCCGCCATGTAATTAATTCTTTTTTAAAGGATTTTTTTTGTTTTTAAATATTTGTTTGGCTGCACCAGGTCTTAGTTGCAGCATACAGGATCTTCACTGCAGCATGTGGGTCTTTAGTTGTGGCTTGCAGCATCTCTAGTTGTGGCATGCGGGATCTAGTTCCCTGACCAGGGAACAAACCCCGGGCCCCCTGCATTGGGAGCGTGGAGTCTTAACCACTGGACCACCAGGGAAGTCCCCCATGTAATTAATTCTTGCTCTGCTTGAGTCCAGTTTTTCCATTAGTTCCACTGACCTTGCCTGATGATTGAAGGTGTTAGGGACAGTGACAATTTCAAGAGGTTTGCAAGGTTTGTTTTTCTCTTTTGGCCACACCGCATGGCATGTGGGATCTTAGTTCCCTGACCACGGAACAAACCCATGCCCCCTGCAGTGGAAGCACAGAGTCCTAACCACTGGACCACCAGGGATGCCTCCACAAGGTTTTTCTTAACACTTTCACGATTCGCCTCGTGAAGTGGGTGCCTTCCTCACTAGACATTGTGAAAGGTATACCCCAAGTGGAAAACACATTTTTTAAAAAGTTTCTTTGCTATTGTGAGGGCATCAGCCTCATGGCAAGAGGAGGCTTTCACACATCACATGAAAAAGGAGGTTTGCCAGGGAGTTGGGAAGAACCAAGCGACCATCTTGGGTTTCCCACTGCGCTGTTTGTTTCCTTTATAGCTGTTGTTTACTCATCTTAAATTCTCTGATTCAGGAGCAGACTGTTGCCATGTTACAAGGACATCAGGATGGCAAAAGCCTGGCAATGAGAGATCAAATTTTTGCAGCGGAATGGGCTTTATCCACATGTGTCACAATCTTTACAGATTCTTTTATTGTTTCTGCCTTTGTATGAAAGTCAGTTTGGGCATTTCCCTGATACTTGGGTTCAGTCCTCTTAGTGTGAGCTTCAATTTTGATGACAGATAACATTTTACCTCAGGACATACAAGGCTTCTAGAAATTTCACATAATATTCTGGAACATTTATATCTGTACAGACACAACATAAAGAAAGCTTAACATTGCTTCTTATCTGATAATGCTTCTTATGTAATTTAACAAATCAAATATACATGATTAGTTAAATGTCTCTCTTTTTGTAAGGAGAGAGGACATCCAAAGTTGTAAGTCAAAAGACTTTATTAGAATTTGATTTGGAGGAAGTTTGTCAAAAATACCAAAAAGATCTTAAAACACTTACTCAAATGGGGTCATAGGTCACTGCGAAACAATACTTATTCTCTAAACCAAGGTAATGAAAACGATTTCAAAGGCAAATACAGAAAGTTGCAACAGATTCCTTAAAAGGTTAAAGAAACTTTACAATCTTTTATCAAAACCAGATAATTATTCCAAGAAGACTTTGTCTTCTTAATAGACAGAGAAAATCAGATTCTAGTTTTGTACCACCCTTACATTTAATATTAAAACTCATTTACTTAATTAAATTCATTCCAATCTTAGCCAGTCCTGATCACATACAAAATTTTTTCTTAGGATTTCTTTTCCACAAGCTTTCTATAACTTCTTTTTTTACCTTCAGATTTTGTCCTATGCTTTCCCTCTTTCTCTTTTCTCTTTTTTTCCTACCTCTCTTAGGATAAAATTATTTTCTTTTCCTTTAACAAGATGCATTTCCATTCCTTATACTTTCTCTTACTGACAACATATATCCTACTTTACACATACAGTCATTTTTTAATCTTATTATTTCTAATAATTTTAGTACAATATTTCAATAAAGCACAAAATATATTTATTAATAGTCTCAAACATATTTAGTCTCTATAATAAGGGGTCAAAAGTAGATAAAAATAGACTTCTTAAGCAATTAATGTTTCAGTATTTTATCTCATTTAAAAATTATCTAGACATTCAATGAATTTCCATTATTTAATTTAACTTAACAAAACTCTAAGGTTTAAGTTACCAAAAGTTTTGAGGAAACTATTTTTAAATAGACATACCCCAAAACATAATTTTTCTTTTAGCTAAAAACTCTCATATCATTTATATCTATTTCATTACTTATAAAAATTTTTATCATACCAAGTCATTTTTCTTGTTGACAAAATTTTGCAACAGAAATAAGATGAGGAAAGGTTTCCACACACTGTAAGTCCCCTCACTGGCAGGGAGATAGCTGAGACAAAGGGGAAGCTTTGGAGCCTCAGAGGAGAGCACAGCAACTGGTTTGCTTTGAGGAGGGCAAAGCACAGAGGGACCTGCACAATTGGTACCACCACCTGGCACTCCCCAACCTGAAATGCCCCTCCACTGGGATGGGCAGGGGGCTGGGGGCTGAGGCTCAGGCTTCGGAGGTCAGACCTGGGGAAAGGACTGGGGTTGGCTGTGTAGAGACAGCCTGAGGGGGCAAGGGTGTGGTGTACCATAACCCAGGGAATACAGGAAGAAGCCTGGGCCCGCCAAAAAGGCAAGGTGCCATTGTTGGGAGGGGGTGTGAAAAGAGGGGAGGGACTGCCATAGGAACTTCTCTCTCCACTCAAGCTCTCAGGTGGCAGGGCACTGCCTACATGAACTTCAGGGGCAGGAGTGAGCTGCCACTACCATCTCAGACTCCAGAGGTGGGCGCAGACCGCTGCCACCACTGAGGGTCCCACAAAAGGGTGCCAACCGCTGCCCCTGCCTTCCTGGGAATGTGTGTGGGCTGCGCACCTGCACACACCCTATCAAGGGGATAACGGCCAGCACACACTGAGGAAAGAGAGGGCAAGCATTCAAACCAAAAACAGCCTTCACACCAAAAACATATTATACCCACACAAGCTACACAGGGCCACTCCCACATATAAATAGCCCTCCAAGACTACAGTAGATAATTGTTTTTCCTTAGAGAAATATAAGCAAAGTGAAGAAGCAGAGGAACCACTCCCAGTTAAAAGACTGACAGAATTCCCCTGAAGGAACAAACAGTGAAACAGACCTCTTCAGTCTAATAGACACTGCGTTCAAAAGGAGGTAATGAAAATACTGAAGGAATTAAGAAAGGCTATCAACAGAAAAGCAGATTACTGTAAAAAGGAATTCGAAATTTTAAGGAGGAGTCAAGAAAAATTAGAAAATTAATTTGCCAAGACAATAACTGAGCTAAAGGCAATGAATAGTAGAATGAATAATGCAGAAGAAAGAATAAGTATCTGGAAGAAAGAATAATGGAAATTACCCAGTCAAAATGGCAGACAGAAAACCAAATTAAAAAAATGAAAGCAATATAAAAGACCTATGGGCTAATATAAACTGGGTCAATCTATGCACAATAGGGATTCCAGAAGGAGAAGAAAGAGAAAAGAGGACTGAAAATGTATTTGAAGAAATTATGGCTGAAAACTTCCCAAACCTAAAGAAGAAACAGATATCCAGATACAGGAGGCACAAAGGGTCCCAAACAAGATGAACCCAAACAGACCTATATCAAGACATATTATAATAAAAGGCAAAAGTTAAAGAGGATTCTGAAGGCAGCAAGAGAAAAACAAAGAATTAATTACAAGGGAACCCCCATAAGGCTATCAGCTGATTTCTCTACAGGCAGGAAGGGAATGGCAAAATATACTCAAAGTCTTGAAAGGAAAAGAAAACTTCAACCTAGAATACTCTACCCAGCAAGATTACCATTTAGAATAAGAGAAGAAATAAAGAATTTCTCAGACTAGCAAAAATGAAAAGAATACAGCAATACTAAACCTATCCTAAAAGAAATACTGAAAGTGTTCTCTAAATAGTAAAGAAGATGATACAGGAAGGAGGAAATCATAATTGGAAAGTAAATCACTTAAATTAGCTAGTAAACAGATCAGGAAGAAAAAAAACTATTTATGAAAGTGATGATAAACATAAGGAACAGCAAAAGGACAAACATGAAGAAGTGAAATAGGACATCAAAATCATAAAAGGTGGGGAAGGAGAGTAAGAAAATGTAGAATTTTTTTTTTAGAATGTACCTGAGCCTATATTACTATCAGTCTAAAGTAAGCAGATATAGGAAGGGGTTAACATACTTGAAAAACAGGGCAACCACAAATCAAAAACATACAGTAGATTCACAAAGACCAAAAATAAGAGCACACAAGCATAAAATAGAAGGAAATCATCAAACCACAAAAAAAAGAAAAAGGAACAAAGAAGAAACATCAAATCATCTGGTAAACAAGGTTTAAAATGGCAATAAATACATATGTATCAATAATTACCTTAAATGTCAATGGACTGAATACTCCAATCAAAAGACAGAGTGGGGACTTCCCTGGTGGGGCAGTGGTTAAGAATCCGCCGGCCAATGCAGGAGACACGGGTTCGAGCCCTGGTCCAGGAAGATCCCACATGCCACAGAGCAACTAAGCCCATGTGCCACAACTACTGAGCCTGCATTCTAGAGCCCATGAGCCACAACTACTGAGCCCACGTGCCACAACAACTGAAGCCTGCACGCCTAGAGCCCGTGCTGCCAACAAGAGAAGTCGCCACAATGAGAAGCTTATGCACCGCAACGAGGAGTAGCCCCCGCTCACTGCAACCAGAGAAAAGACCGCGTGCAGCAACAAAGACCCAACGCAGCCAAAAATAAAATAAATAAATTTATATATTTTAAAAAAAGACATAGAGTGGCAGACAGGATAAAAAAAACAAGAGCCTACAATATGCTACCTTCAAGAGATCCATCTTAGGGCAAAGGACACACATAGATTGAAAGTGAGGGGATGGAAAAAGATATTTCATGCAAACGGAAATGACAAGAAAGCAAGAGTTTCAGTACTCATATCAGACAAAAATAGACTTTAAAACAAAGGCCATAGGGCTTCCCTGGTGGCGCAGTGGTTGAGAGTCCGCCTGCCGATGCAGGGGACACAGGTTCGTGCCCCAGTCTGGGAGGATCCCACATGCCACAGAGCGGCTGGGCCCATGAGCCATGGCCGCTGAGCCTGAGCGTCCGGAGCCTGTGCTCCGCAATGGGAGAGGCCACAACAGTGAGAGGCCCGCATACCGCAAAAAAAAAAAAAAAAAAAAAGGCCATAAAGAAAGATAAAGTAGGACACTATGTAATGGTAAAAGGATCAATACAAGAGGATTTTACACCCATCAACATATATGCACTTAATATAGGAGCACCCAAATACATAAAACAAATGCTAACAGACATAAAGGGAGAAATCGATGGGAATACAATAATATTAGGACACTTTAACACCCCACTCACGTCAGTGGATAGATCTTCTAGACAGAAAATCAGTAAGGCAAAAGATCCTAAATGATACAATGGAACAGTTAGACTTAATTGATATTTTCAGGACATTACATCCAAAAGACCCAGAATACACATTCTTTTCAAGTGCACATGGAACATTCTCTAGGATTGACCACATACTAGGGCATAAGACTAACCTCAACAAATTTAAGAGTATAGAAATTATTTCAAGCATCTTCTCTGATCACAATGGCATGAAACTAGAAATCAACCACAGGAAAAGAAATGAGAAAAAAATGATGACATGGAGCCTAAACGACATGCTACTAAAAGAACGATGGGTCAACAAGGAAATAAAAAAGAAAATTTAAAAATACCTTGATAAAAATTACAATGAAGACTAAACCATACAAAATCTATGGGGTACAGCAAAAGCAGGTCTTCAAGGGATGTTCATAGCAATACAGGCCTTCCTCAAAAAACAAGAAAAATCTCAAATAAACAACCTACCACCTAAAAGAATTACAAAAAGAAGAACAAACAAAACCTAAAGTCAGAAAAAGGAAAAAATAATAATAAAGATCAGGGAGGAAATACATAAAATAGAGATTAGGAAACAATAGAAAGAAAATCAAAAAAAACGAGAGCTGGTTCTTTGAAAGTGTAAACAAAATTGACAAACCTCCGGCCAGGCTCACCAAGAAGAAAAGAAAAGAGAGGGAACCCAAACAAACAAAATAAGAAATGAAAAAGGAGAAATCTCAACCGATACCACAGCAATACTAAAAAACCATAAGAGAATACTATGAACAACTATATGCCAAAAAATTTGACAACCTAGAAGAAATGGACAACTTTCTAGAAACATACAGCCCACCAAAACTGAATCAAGAAGAAATAGATAATTTGAACACCTTGATCACTAGAAGGGAAATATAATCTGTAATTAAAAAAAAAAAAAACTCCCTACAAACAAAAGTCCAGGACCAGATGGCTTCACAGGCAAATTCTACCAAACATACAAAGAAGAACCTATACCGATCCTTCTCAAACTCTTCCAAAAGACTGAAGAGGAGGGAACACTCCCAAAGACATTCTATGAAGCCACCATCACCCTGATACCAAAACCAGACAAAGACACCATCAAAAAAAGAAAATTACAGGCCAACATCTTTGATGAATATAGATGCAAAAATTCTCAACAAAATATTAGCAAACTGAATCCAACAACACATAAAAAGATCATACACAATGACCAAGTGAGATTCATCACAAGTTCACAAGGATGGTTCAACATATGCAAATCAATCAATGCAATACACCACATCAACAAAGAAAAGTCAAAAATCACGTGATCATCTCAATAGATGCAGAAAAAGCATTTGACAAAATGTGACATCCATTCATGATAACTCTTACCACAGTGGGTATAGAGGGAACATATCTCAACAGAATAAAAGCCATTTATGACAAACTCATAGCCAATATAATACACAGCGGTGAAAAGCTAAAAGCGTTCCCACTAAAATCTGCAATAAGACAAGGATGCCCACTCTCGGCACTTCTATTCAACATACCACTGGAAGTCCTAGCTCCAGCAATCAGACAAGAAAAAGAAATAAAAGTATCCAAATTGTAAGGGAAGAGGTAAAACTCTATATGCAAATGACATGATACTACTGATATATATAGAAACCCTAAGGACTCCACACAAAACTACTAGATCTAATAAATGAATTGAGCAAAGTAGCAGGATACAAGATCGACATTCAGAAATCAGTTTCATTTCTTTACACTAACAATGAAATAACAGTAAGGAAATGTAAACAAACAATCCCTTTTAAAATCACACCAAAAAAAAAAAATACCTAGGAATAAATCTGACCAAGGAGGTGAAAGACTTATACACTGAGAACTATAAAATATTAATAAAGGAAACTGAAGAGGATCCCAAGAAATGGAAAGATATCCCATGATCTTAGATTGGAATAATTCATATTGTTAAAATGTCCATACTACCCAAAGGAATCTACAGATTTAATGCAATCCCTATCAAATTACCCATGACATTTTCCACAGAACTAGAACAAAAAATCCAAAAATCTATATGGAACCATAAAAGACCCAGAATTGCCAAAGCAATCCTGACAAAAAAAACAAAGCAGGAGGCATAACTCTCCCAGACTTCAGACAATCCTACAAAATCTACAGTAATCAAAACAGCGTGGTATTGGTACAAAAACAGACATACGGATCAATGGAACAGAATAGCGAGCCCAGAAGTCAACCCACACAATTATGGTCAATTAATGTTCAATAAAGGAGGCAAAAATATAAAATCAAAAAAAGTCTCTTCAACAAGTGGTTCTGGGAAAGTTGGACAGCTGAATGTAAATCAATGAAATTTGAACACACCTCTCACCATGCACAAAAATAAACTCAAAAAGGCTTAAAGACTTAAACATAAGACATGGCACCGTAAAACTTCTCGAAGAGAGCATAGGCAAAACATTCGCTGACATAAATCATACCAGTGTTTTCTTAGGTCTCCCAAGGCAATAGAAATAAAAACAAAACTAAACAAAGGGGACCTAATCAAACTTACAAGCTTTTGCATAGCAAAGGAAGCATTAAAGAAAAATTAAAAGACAACCTATGGAATGGGAGAAAATATTTGCAAACAATGCAACCAACAAGGGCTTAATCTCCAAAATATACAAACAGCTCATACAACTCAACAACAAAAAAACAAACAACCCAATCGAAAAATGTGCAGAAGACCTTGATAGACATTTCTCCAAAGAAGACATACAAATGGCCAATAGACACATGAAAAGATGCTCAACATAACTAATTATTCAAAAATTGTAAATCAAAACTACCTCACACCAGTCAGAATGGCTATCTTTAAAAAATCTACAAGTGGGACTTTCCTGGTGGTTCAGTGGTTAAGAATCCACCTGCCAATGCAGGGACATGGGTTCAATCCCTGGTCCGGGAGGATCCCACATGCTGCAGAGCAACTAAGTCCATGCGCCACAATTACTGAGCCCACATGTCACAACTACTGAAGCCCACCTGCCTAGAGCCCATGCTCCACAGCAAGAGAAACCACCACAATGAGAAGCCTGCACACCACAATGAAGAGTAGCCACCGCTTGCCGCAACTAGAGAAAGCCCCCATGCAGCAACGAAGACCCAATGCAACCAAGATAAAAAAATAAATAAATAAAATAAATTAATTTAAAAAGTCTACAAGTAACAAATGCTGGAGAGTGTGTGGAGAAAAGGGAACCCTCCTACACTTTTGGTGGGAATATAAATTGGTACTGCCACTATGGAGAACAGTATGGAGGTTCCTCAAAAAACTAAAAATAGAATTACCCTATGATCCAGCAATCCCATTCCTGGGCATCTACCTGGACAAAACTACAATTCAAAAATATACATGGACCCCTATGTTCACAACAGCACTATTCACCATAGCCAAGACATGGAAACCACCTAAGTGTCCATTTACAGATGAATGGATAAAGAAGATGTGGTACATATATACAAAGGAATACTGCTCAGCCATAAAAAAGAATGAAATAATGCCATTTGCAGTGACATGGATAGACCTAGACATTATCATACTAAGTGAAGTAAGTCAGAAAGAGAAAGGCAAATACCATATCACTTATATGTGGAATCTAACATATGGCACAAATGAACCTACCTACAAAACAGAAACAGACTCGCAGACATAGAGAACAGACTTGTGGTTGCCAAGGATGGGGGGAGGGAGAGGGATGGAGTAGGAGTTTGGGGTTAGTAGATGCAAACTATTACATTTAGAATGGATAAACAAAAGGTCCTACTGTATAGCACAGGGAACTATATCCATTCTCCTGGGATAAACCATAATGGAAAAGAATATAAAAAAAGAATGTATATATGTGTATAAATGAGTCATTTTGCAGTACAGCAGAAATTAGGACAACATTGTAAATCAACTATATTTCAATAAAAAGTAAAAATAAATCAATATTAATTTAATATTGAATATTTCCCAGATCATGTGAACCTGAAATTCCTTTGGGTAGTTTCCATTATATTTCTGAGAGAATTTATATAAGTGTTTAATTTTCTTTAAGCCAATTAAATATAGCCCTTTTACAAGTTAATTTTGGTAATGCCATCTGAAGGTAGAAACATTTATAATATACATACATAGACATACATACATCCAGAAAGACACAGACAGAGGTCTCAGTTTTCGTTTTAAGACTTAGTCATGAATCAGGTATTACAATATAAAACTCACTAGTCTATACATAACAGATGGAATAAGTTAACTTTACTCATTTGAGTTTAAAAAGGTTTCGTTTCCTTTTTTTTTTTCCCTTTTAGTTTTAGGTTCCTCTGATCGAGCCAAGGTTGTAGTGTCAGGCAATGTGGGCTGTGTTTACATTTCAAAGACATAAGATTTATAACTTTAAGGGAGAAAGAAAGAAAATGTAAGCTTTCTCTAGAAGGACTTTAGTTCCCTTAGGATCAGAATTTTGAAAAGACGTTTCATCAAGCTGGCTTTCTCACTGTGTATGCAAAAAACCAATTTTGGAATGTCAAAAGAGCCCCATTTTGGCCATTTAAGATCTAAGTTATTTTTTGTTAAATCTTCCCATTTGTCAAGTACTTGCAATTATTGGCTCCCTACATGTTGTACATAAAACCAGCCAGAGTTCCAGTGGGTGCCTGCCCATCCTGGAGCTGGTAGGCTTTAAAAGCACAACTTTGCATTTTGTTTTAGTTTCATTTTACTACAAAGTCTGAACAATTTCTAAGGACAGTGTATTGGGTCAGAAGTGTGCTGCTTGTGAGCTTACCTTCTCAAGGTGGCACCTTTGGTTCACCTCTTTCGTGTCTTGGTTTTTCCTTCTGGCAGTCTAAAGCCACCATGTGGGCTTGAAGCACTGGATGACCAATCCTTATGTGTGTGTCCCTTGGTAAGCCATCAATTGCTTAAGGTGTCATGATGGGGTTCCCTATAGGACCACTACACATCACAAGGATCAATCCTCAGACTCTTCTGCTAGGTTCTCAGTCACCTAAGAACACCTTGAGGCTGGAAGGAGCTAGTGTCCCTTCTCTTTGAAGCTGAATGAACTCAGTTTCTCATTTTGCTGTCAAACAGTTAAAGACGATATAGATATAGATATAGATAAATATTTCCAGTTTTAATCCAAATTAAAAAGAGGTCAGAGGCTTCCCTGGTGGTGCAGTGGTTGAGAGTCCGCCTGCTGATGCAGGGGACACGGGTTCGTGCCCCGGTCTGGGAGGATCCCACATGCTGCGGAGTGGCTGGGCCTGTGGGCCGTAGCCGCTGGGCCTGCTCATCCGGAGCCTGTGCTCCGCAACGGGAGAGACCACAGCAGTGAGAGGCCCGTGTACCGCAAAAAAAAAAAAAAAAAAAAAAAAGAGGTCAGCCAGCCCAGTTCATTCCAAAATTCCCCCTAGGCTTTCCTTGCTAGGAAATTCCCCCTAGATCCCTTTCACCTAGGTAATGTACCAGTAACCCTGACTCCTTAAGACTCCTAATCTTAAGATCTTAACAGCTTGAATAAAAGTCAGGGCCAACAACTTAAAATAAGGAGGTCCTGATATCAGGGGAGGAACTCACTGAATCACATGAAGAGTTCTGTAAAGCCAGGGGCCTCAGGGCCCCAGGCTTGGTACCATATGCCAGTTCAAAGTAGATTCCAGGTAACCTCAGGTGGGTTTCTCTAATATCCTGCAGACTACACCAAGCAATATTGATGCAAATAATTAACAATCAATCTATATCACGGAATAGAAGACAGCTTTATGTGAGCCAGGCTGAGGACTATAGCCTGGGAGACACAGATTCAAGAAGCACTTGAATTGTGTTCCGCCTGACTACAAAATGGGGGAGGCCTATATAGGAAAAACCACAAAGTTATAGAAGTTGTTTGTCAAGAACTAGGGTTGGGACTGGCAAGAAGTAAGGATGCTTGTTAAGCAAGGTTAGTTGGTGTCCAAAATGGTTGCACATTACAATGGGAGACCTTGAGACCATAAGGTTGTAGCTGGCAGCCTCTGGCAGATACTGTTTTGAAAATGAATGGTGGTATCCTTGAGTTTGATACAGTGCAGAAAATTCTCGTTCTCAGTGATGCAGGACCATGTCTGAAACCACATCCACAATGGCCCCCAGGCTCCATTTTGGATGTCTGAACCCCAGTTACTCCATTTTAATTTTTAATTGATCTTAAATACATCATCACTATACACAAAAATCAATTCCAGAAGGACTGTAGATGTAAATTACAAGATTAAACAAAGTTTCTAGAAGATAATATAAAATATATTCATGAAATCGGGATAGGCAGATATTACTTAGTCTATTAGTTAGGGCTTTTCTGTCCTATTTAAGAAAATTTTGCCTATTCCACAGGACATATAGATACTTTATATTATATTGACAACTTGGTCTTTATTAAAATTAAGTTCATAAAAAGATCCCATTAAGAAATTGAGAAGGCAAGCTAAACAAGTGAGAGAAAATATCTACAATACATATATCTGACAAGGATTCATATTCAGATTATGTAAAGAAATCCTTCAAATCAATAAGAAAAAGTCAGACAAGTCAAAGGGGGAAAAACTGGACAAAAGACTTAAATAGCCACTTCACAAGAGTGGTAAATAACTATATGAAAGTGTTCAACCTCACTGCCATTAGAGAAATGCAAATTAAAATACTACTGAAGACTTCCCTGGTGGCGCAGTGGTTAAGAATCCGCCTGCCAATGCAGGGGACATGGATTCGATCCCTGGTCCAGGAAGATCCAACATGCTGCGGAGCAGCTAAGCCCGTGCGCCACAACTACTGAACCCATGTGCCACAACTATTGAAGCCTGCGCGTCTAGAGCCCATGCTCCACAACAACAGAAGCCATCACAGTGAGAAGCCCGCACACCACAGCAAAGAGTAGCCCCTGCTCACCACAACTAGAGAAAGCCCAAGCACAGCAAGGAAGACCCAACACAGCCAAAAATAAATAATAATAATAATACTGAGATACCACTGTATATATATATAGACACACACAGAGAATGGCTAAAATTACAAAAGAACACACTATCTAATGTCAGCAAGAATGTAAAACTAGATCTCTTACACGCTATCAATGGGAACACAAATTTAGGGGGAAAACTTAAGCAGTGTTAATTAAAACTGAACCTATACAATCCCTATGGCTCAGCACCAAAAGCCATGTACAAGAATGTTTACAGCAGCATTATTCATATCAGCCAAAGACTGGAAAGAATCCAAGTGTCTGTTTACAGTAGAATGGATAAATAAATTAAGGAGTAATCATGCAATGGAATGTTATATGCAATAAAAATGGACAAACCACTGCCACATACAACATTAATGAACCATAGAAACACATCATTAAGCAAAAGCATCCAGGCATAAAAGAGTTCTTTCTACTGCAAGAGTTCTTTAAATCTTTTAAAAAGACTTAAAAGCAGACAAATGGTGACAGAAGTCAAAATTGTGATCTTCTTTGGGAAGGGATAATGACTGGCAGAGGTACGAGGGAGGGGCTCTCTGGTGTTGGTAATGTTCTGTATCTTGAGCAGATGTGTTCAATTTACAGACATTCATTGAGCTGTATACTTAGGAATTCTGTACTTGTCTGTATATATGTTTTACTTTATTTTTTTTAAGTTTACTTTAGAAATAAATTAATAATGTACATTTAAGAATGGTTAAAATGGCAAATCTTTTATGTTGTATATATATATTGTCACAATAAAAAAATGAATAATGTAAAGTACTCAAAATAGTGTCTGTACACAGTAAGCACATAATAAATTGTATCAATTAGCTTGGGTTCAGTAGAGAACAGAGTTTGTGGAAAAGCTTAGGTGGTAAGACGTTATTGGTAGGTCCAACCCTAGAGAAGCAAGAAGGACAGAAGAAGCAAGCAAGGCAGGAAAGTGGAGCGAATATATGGTAGTGTATCACCAAGCTGGCCACAGCTTGGTAACAACAATTGCATTGCTCTGCCTTTTCACTGATGTGCTATGAAGCTACTGAATTTCTCAATCATCCCTCTGGGTAAAAGATGAAGAATTTATCAGCTAGCTCATGTTTCTGTCTGTCAAAGTTTGCTCCAAGAGGAGGATGACTCCCCCACACATCCAGGTGTGCACCTCAGCAGCTATACTGAGTCCCCAGGGCAGAAAAATGCCAGGCACATGACATGGAAATAACACTACAGTGTGCCCACAAGTGGCCTGAAGATTTCAGAGCAGGCAAGGCAATGAGGCCTTCAGTCTGTAGGAGCAAGGGAGGCCACTTAACAGCACAAGCTATTGCTAGGGCCACTCTGGTCAGAGCACAATGTACATGCATGGCTCTGGGTGATGCCTAAACTAAGTCCAGTCAGTTCAGCACTTGCTTCACTTAGAGCCACTTGCACTCACTTGTAATGTATTAAATATCCTCCCTTCTTCCTTGACAGGAGAGATACAAGACTAATCTGTCAAGGTGGTAGACTCTGTAACCTCCTCAAAAGACTTTTAAATGATCAGCAAACCTGAGTATCCAATAGGCCATTTCAGCATTCTATCAGGACAGCTGCTTCTCAGAGGGCACATGGTAGGTAGCACCTCTAAACATTTTTGTGTTTCATCCATTGTCTCACCATCTTTGTCATAAAACGGATAACTTATTTCAAGACAATATTGTCATCGGTAAAACATTCTGTGAGCCCTCAGTTGGTGATGACAGCAGAGAAACTGTAGCCAGAAAAGGCAAAGTCTGATCCAGAAACAAAACCCTCTCTAAGATGGAATATAACCAACCTTCCACCAGGTGCCTGGGTGGAATCCTTAAGGAAAAAACCATCTACAGGCCTTAGCTTCCTGCATGTTAGCATTCAGTAGTGCAATAAGGTACTCTATATATCTTCTCTCCTTTTCTACCTTACCTTCCTCTTCAATTATTCTTGCTTCCCTAGGATTGAACTTACTAATAACGTGTTAGTACCTAAGCTTTTGCCTCCAGCTGTGTTTTCTAGGGAACCCACACTAAGACAATTGATAGCATTAAGTGCTTCCTATGTACCTGCCACTGCTTTAAACACTTTACCGATTCACTAATTTTTAAAGTAAACTTTTAAAAGAAATTAAAAGCAAAACACATACACAATAAAGTACTGAGTTCCTCAGCCTTGATGAAGGGAAACCCAAGTTGTTGGGTCAATGCATAACTCATCCTTGTTACCAGAGCTGCTCCATTCGTGGGCTCTTTAGGAAAACACTGCGGTGGCTGAGGATAGGGTCTGGCTGACATCCATGGGATGGAACATCCTGTCCTCCTGATTGTTGAGTGTATCTTTGGTGCTAGACATGTTCCTATCAACCTTAAGATGAGACACAAAGATCCATTTCCATTGGGCCCACTCCCTTAGATCTAAACATTATCTCTCCCCCAGACCTCCTTTATCCCTAATTTTCCAGTCAAGACATTTGCTTTCCCAGGATTCAATACCCATACCTCCAACATGCTGGACTGCAAGGAAAAACTGTACTAAGACAGTCCCTGAGCTAGAGGAAAAGGAGGGTATTTACCAGATCATCTCCTTCTGTATCTTTCTCACTGGCCCCAAATTTCCTGCACTTAAGGTTGCATCATTTTTCCCCTTTGACACTCTATCTAGGTGCCAAATCCCATGTCCTGTGGTCTGGGTTTCCTCCAAGTGCAGAAGCACAGAAGGAGCCAGAAACTCCAGATGTTCATGGCTGGCTGGCCAAGAAACATGACAATGGCAAAGGAAGAGAACTTAGAACTCTAAGGGCAAGAAACATAGTTGGCCTCAGACAGAGGCCCAAGAGGAGTCAGGCAGATGCAGTGGTAGCTGAGGTAAAGCAGGCAGCTACTAGTCCAGGAGGAAAGCCAAGAAGGCACATAAAATGTGTGTCCAACATACACATGGCCTAAAAGGCCATGCCTGATCTGGCTCTTGCTTATCTCTCCACGTTGTTCACTTCACTGGCCTCTGATCGCTTTCTCTGTTGAGCTGCATCCCTCATTCCCAGAGTGTACTCAGTAACTATTTGTGGAATAGAAAGAAGAGAATAGAACAGAATAGAACTGAACCACGGTATCCACAGATACATTGTTTTGGATTCTGTGAATATTGTAAAATTTCTGGCCTTAATATCATCTATTATCAGGAGGTATTAAATTCTGTGGCAATTCCTAGATTTCATTCAGGTTAATTTTACCTTCAAGGCATCAGTAATAGTACAGGAACATCATTAGACAGATTGGTTTGATTAGAGGAATGATGGTCCTTTACCCAGGGCCAACCATATAATGTGCATGTCCCAGTGCAAAATGAAAAAGTTAAAAAATTATGAATAATTTCAAGATGGTGGGAATTCCCTGGTGGTCCAGAGGTTAGGACTCCGTGCTCTCACTGCCAAAGGCCTGGGTTCAATCCCTGGTGGGGAACAAAGATCCCACAAGCTGCGTAGCGTGGCATTAAACCAAGCATGGAGCTTTGCTAAAAGTAGGTTCTGTGCAACTGCACAGGTCACATGCCCATGAAGCTGGCCCTCCTGAACCCACCAAAAGGCAGAGGAGTTTATGAATTCTAGCATTGAACTATCAGAGGCTGTACAGTAAAACTGTACTCTTCTGCATCAACCCCAAGATCCTGTCTGACTGGTCTTAGTGCATACTGATATATTCATAAATGGTCTGTGTTCAAACTTATCTTCTTGACTAAGGGAACTACGTCTACCTTACTAGTTGCCAAGAATGGGTGGGTCCTCCCAGACTATATTACATGTGTAGGAAATCCAAGGTGAGTTTCTACTGGCATCATACAAACTGGAAAAAAACAGTCAGTAGCCATACACTCTTTTTCTTTTTATCAGCTCTTATACAAGGAGTTTTATGGTAAGATCTAGAAGAAAGCTCATCACTTTCTGCCCACATTGGACAGATTAAAATTCAGTCACATTAACCCCAACCTATCTTCAGGGAAGCTGGGAAATATAGACTTCCCAAGTGCAAAGAAGAAAAAATAAATGGTTGGTGAAGCCACTGAATTTTTTCTATCACAATATTCTTCTAAAAGACTTACTACTCCAATTAGGAACATCTGGCAGGGAGTATCTGAATCCCCTTGATCCCACTTGCTGAACAGACATAACTCTCTCATTATTGTCTCTTGTCTGAAAGTTCTATTTTTTCTAGCATTGGAGACTGTAATACTGGACTTTGCTTTGCATCACCCTCTAGGTCTCAGAATTCTGTTGTTTAGAAATGTACTAAAAACAAAATAAAAATAAAAAATCAGCAACAAAAACTCAACTCAGTTTGGCTTAATTAGGTACATAATTCATTGGTTTATGTACCTAAAGTGTCCAAAATCCAGGCCAAACACATAGTGTAGTCAAGGCTCCAGATCTACCTATCCATTTCTCTATGAATCCCTGAGTTCTGGCCCCATGGTTGGCTTCATCCTCGAGAAGACTCTCCTCATGGTCACAAGATGGGTGCCAGTAGCAATCAAAACTACATACTTCTTCATTTACATTCAAAGGCAAAGAAATGCTTGCTTCCTAACACCACTGGGAATAAAACTAGAACTTCATCTGATTGGTCATCCTCCAATTAATCAGGTATATTAGAGGTGGTTGCCTCCCTGACATCCATTCTCCATTCACTCTTCCTAACAAAACTTCAACTCAGTAGACATGCAAAGCCTTCCCCCATGCAACCATACACTTTAAAGTTAGCTGGTTACAGTCTTGGTCCAGAGGCAGGGTTATTTGTTCTAATTTTATCACATTCTCCTTGTGAGAATAAAAATGTGACCTAAATTCATCAATAAGACACAGCAGGGGGGATCTATCCAACAAGAGGATATGACATTTGTAAATATTTATGCACCCAATATAGGAGCACCTAAGTAGATAAGCAAACGTTAGCAATCCTAAAGGGAGAAATAGACAGCAATATAATAACATTAGGGGATTTTAATATCCCACTTTTATCAATGGATAGGTCATCCAAACAGAAAATCAATAAGGAAACATTGGCCTTAAATGACACATTAGACCAGACATGTTAACAGACATGTATAGTACATTCCATCCAAAAGGAACAGAAAACACATTTTGCTCAAGCACACACGGAACTTTCTCCAGGATAAATCATATGTTAGGCCATAAAACAAGTCTTAATAAATATAAAAGATTGAAATCATATCAAGCATCTTTTCCAATCACAACGGTATGAAGCTAGAAATCACTTACAAGAAGAAAACTAAAAAAAACTCCCAGGTACGTGGAGATAAAATAACATGGTACTGAACAACAATGGGTCAAAGAAGAACTCAAAAGAGAAATCAAAGAATACCTTGAGACAAAGGAAGATGGAAATGTAACGTGCCAAAACTTAAGGGATGCAGCAAAAGCAGTTCTGAGAGGGAAACACATAGTGGTAAATGTCTAAATTAAGAAACAAGGTAGGTCTCAAATAAACAACCTAACTTTATACCTCAAGAAGCTAAGAAAAGAAGAACAAATGAAGCCCAAAGTTAGTCGAAGGAAGGAAATAATAAAGATCAGAAGAGATCAATGAAACAGAGACTAAAAGACAACAGAAAAGATCAAAGAAACTAAGAGCTTATTTTTTGAAAAGATAAACAAAATTTAGCTAGACTCACCAAGAAGAAAAGACAGGACTCAAATAAAATAAGAAATGAAAGAGGAGAAACTACAACTGACACTACAGAAATACAAAGGAACACAAGAGACTACTATGAACAATTTTAATTATATGCCAACAAATTGGACAACCTAGAAGAAATGAACTCCTAGAAATATACAACCTACCAATACTGAATTATGAAGAAATAGAAAATCTGAACAGACTGATTACTAGTGATGAAACTGAACCAGTAATCAAAAACCTCCCAACAAACAAAAGTTCAGGATCAGATGGTTACACTGGTGAATTCAACCAAATATTTGAAGAGGAATTAATACCAATCCTTCCCAAACTCTTCCAAAAAATAAAAGAGGAAGGAACACATCCAAACTCATTTTACAAGACCAGCATTACCCTGATACCAAAATCAGACAAGGACACTACCAAAAGGGAAAACAGGCCAATATCCCTGTTGAACAGAAACGCAAAAATCCTCAACAAGATATTAGCAAACCTAAATCAGCAATACTTTAAAAGAATCCTCTACCACAATCAAGTGGGATTTATTGCAGGAATGCAAGGCTTGTTTAACACCTGCAAATCAATCGATGTGATACACCACATTAACAAAATGAAGGATAAAAATCATATAATCATTTCAATAGATGCAGAAAAAGCATTTGACATAATATTTCAATATCTATTTATGATAAAAAAAACTCAATAAAGTGGATATAGCTGGAATATACCTCAACATAATAAAGACCATATAAGACAAGCCCACAGTTGACATCACACTCAATAGTGAAAAGCTGAAAGCTTTTCCTCTAAGATCAGAAACAAGACAAGGTTGCCCATTCTCACCCTTTTTTTTCAACAAAGTATTAGAAGTCCTAGCCAGAGCACTTAGGCAAAAGAAATAAAAAGTATCCAAATCAGAAACAAAGAAGTAAAACTGTCTCTATTTACAGATGACTTAATATATGCAGAAAGCCCCAAAGACTCTACAAAAAAAAAAAAAAAAAAAAAAAACTGTTAGAATAAATGAATTCAGTAAACTTGCAGGATACAAAATCTATATACAAAAGTCTGTTGTGTTTCTATACACTAATAACAAACTGGCAGTAAGAGAAATTAAGAAAACAATCCCATTTACAACTGCATTAAAAAGAAAAAAATACTTGAGAATAAATTTAATCAAGAAGATGAAAAACTTGTACACTGAAAACTATAAGACATTGATGAAAGAAATTGAAGAAGATGTCAATAATGGAAAGATATTCTGTGTTAATGGATTGGAAGAATTAATATTGTGAAAATGTCCATATTACCTAAATCAATCTACAGAGTCAATACAATCTCTTCCAAAATTCCAATGACATTTTTCACAAAAATAGAACAAACAATCCTAAGATTTGTATGGAACCACAAAAGATCCCAAATAGGCAAAGCAATCTTGAGAAAGAAAAACAAAGCTAAATTCATCACACTTCCTGATTTCAAACTTTATTACAAAGGTATATTAATCAAAACAGTATGGTATTGGCATAAAAACAAACACATAGATCAATGTAACAAAATAGAGACCCCACATATAAACCCACACAGCTATTGTCAATTAATTTATGACAAAGGAACCAAGAATACACAATGGGGAAAGGATAGTCTCTTCAAAAACTGTTGTTGGAAAAACTGGACAGCCACATGCAAAAGCATAAAAATGGACTCCTAACTTACACCATACACAAATATCAACACAAAACGGAACAAGAACTTTAACATAAAACTTGAAACCATAAAAATCCTAGAAGAAAAAATAGACGGTAAGCTCCTTAATGTCCTTGACATCTTGGCAATACTATAGATAGATACTTTTTATTGTATCTATCTTGACACAAAAAGCAAGAGCAAAAAAAGCAAGAATAAACAACAGGACTACAACAAACTAAAAATCTTCTGCATAGCAAAGCAAACCATCAACAAAATGAAAAGGCAACCTATGGAATGGGAGAAAATATTTGCAAATTGTGTAACTAATAAGGGGTTAATATCCTATACACACACACACACACACACACACACACACACACACACACACACACATATATATAAAGAGCTCTTACAACTCAGTAGCAAAAAACAATCCAATTAAAAAAATGGGCAGAGGATCTGGATATTTTTCAAAGAAGACATACAGATGGCCAACAGGCACATGAAAAGGTGCTAAACATCACTAATCATCAGAGAAGTGCAAATCAAAACCACAATGAGATATCACCTCACCTACTAGAATGGTTGTCATTAAAAAGACAAGCAATAACAAGTGTTGGTAAGGATGTGGAGAAAAGGGAACCTTTGTGCACTGCTGGTGGGATTGTAAATTGGTATGGCCACGGTAGAAAACAGTTTGGAGGTTCTTCAAATATTAAAAATAGAACAAACATATGATCCAACAATTCCACTTCTGGGTACTTACAAAGAAAATAAAAATACTAACTTGAAAAAATATCTGTATTCTGCACCGTCATGTTCATAACAGCATTATTTACAATAGCCTAGACATGGAAACAACATAAGTGTCCATCGATGGATGAAAAGATGAAGAAGTTGTGAGATATATATCTTGCAACAACATGGTTGGTTCTTGAAGTCATCATGTTAAGTGAAATAAGTCAGAGAGAGAAAGACAAATACTGTATGATCTCACTTATATGTGGAATCTAAAACAACAACAAAACCCCACCAAACTGAGAGAAAAATAGATGTGATTTGTAGTTACTAGAGGCAGGGGGTGGGGGTACTGGAGGAAGGTGGTCAAAAGATACAGACTTCCAGTTTAAGATAGATAAGCACTAGGTATGCAATGTACAACATGATAACTACAGATAAGCACTAGGTATGCAATGTACAACATGGTAACTACAATACTGACGTATGATATACAGGAAAGTTGTTAGGAGAGTAAATCCTCAGAGTTTTCCTCACAAGGAGAATTTTTTTTCTTTTCTTTTTATTGTATCTATATGAGATGATGGATGTAAACTAAACCTACTGTGGTAATCATTTCACAATGCATGTAAATCAAACCATCATGTTGTCTACCTTAAACCTATATAGTAATATATGTCAATTATATAAATAAAACTGGAAAATTAAGAAGAACAGAGTTGAAGAATTAACATTACTTTATTTCAAGATTTTCCATAAAGGTACAGTAATTAAGATAGCATTTTTTTAAACATTTTTATTTGAGTATAATTGCTTTACAATGGTGTGCCAGTTTCTGCTGTACGACAAAGTGAATCAGCTATATAGATATATATATATATATCACAATATCCCTTCCCTCTTGCGCCTCCCTCTCACTCTCCCTATCCCACCCCTCTAGGTGGTCACAAAGCACCAAGCTGATCTCCCTGTGCTATGTGGCTGCTTCCCACTAGCTATCTATTTTACATTTGGTAGCATATATATGTCAGTGTTACTCTCTCACTTCCTCCCAGCTTACACATCCCCCTTCCCATGTCCTCAAGTCCATTCTCTACATCTGCATCTTTATTCTTGTCCTGCCCCTAGGTTCTTCAGAACCTTTTTCTTTTCTTTAGATTCCATATATATATGTTTATATAAGGTATTTTTCTCTTTCTCACTTCACTCTGTATGACAGACTCTAGGTCCATCCACCTCACTACAAAGAACTCAGTTTCGCTTCCTTTTATGAAGACAGCATGGTTTTATTGTTAAGACAGACAGGTATATCAGTAGAACAGAGAAGAGTGTACATAAATAAACCTAAACACATATGGACATTTGCCTTTTGCCCGAGGTACAAAGGCAATTCAATGGAGAAAGGATAGATTGATTTTACAAATGGTGCTGGAAAATTTAAATAATCATATGAAAAAGAAAAAAATAACTGATCTATATCTTTTATCATATACAAAATTTACTTTAAAATGGGTCAGAGGTCTAAATATAAATCCTAACAATATAAAGCTTTAGAAGTAAACATAGGAGAAAATCTTCATGACTTTAGTTTAGGCCAAGATTTCTGAGATATGATGCCAAATACATAATCCAAAAAGGGAAAATTTGATAAATTGCACTTCATCAAAATGAAAAATTTTGCTCTTCAAAACACACCATTAAGAGAATAAAAAGCAAGCCACAGACCCTGAGAAAATATTTTAAAGTCATACATGTAATAAAGGAATCCAGAATATGTAAAGAATTCAACTCAAAAAAAAAACACAAAACCCATTTTTTTGTGGGGAGGGCCACACTGCATGGCTTGCAGAATCATAATTCCCCGACCAGGGATTGAACCCAGGCCCCCAGCAGTGGAAGAGCCAAGTTCTAACCACTGGACCGCCAGGGAAGCCCCCTCCATTTTTAAAAATAGACAAAAGATTTGAACAGATACCTCACCAAAGAAGACATATGGATTGCAAATAAGTACATAAAACTATGCTCAATATCATTTGTCATAAATGCAAATTAAAATCACAATGAAATACCACTACATACCTATGAGAATGGCTAATATTAATAAGATTGACCATACCAAACGTGGGGAAGATGTGGAGCAACTAGAAATCTCACATACCACCATTAGAAATATAAAATTGTTATAATCACTTTGGACTACAGTGTGACAGCT
Organism: Grampus griseus; assembly: GCF_964374135.1. NCBI lineage: Eukaryota > Metazoa > Chordata > Mammalia > Artiodactyla > Delphinidae > Grampus > Grampus griseus. Next base: position 82,154,255 of record NC_139018.1, on the reverse strand, counting down.
TCTTAAAATGTTAAATGTATACCCGCCATCTGATCCTCCATTCCACAACTAGGCATTTATTCAAGAGAAAAGCAAGCATATGTACTGACAAACATGCTAATATTTGTATGCTAATTATTTGTAATAGTCCCAAACTGGAAATAATCCAAATGTCTGTCAACATTTCAATGGAATGGATAAATGCATTGTGGTATTTCCATAAAATAGAATACTACTCAACAATAAAACAGATGGACTGCTAATACACACAACAATATGGATGAATCTCAAAATAATTATGAAGAGTAAAAGAAGCCAGACAAAAAAGAAATACATAGTATATTATTCCATGAAATTCTAGAAAATGAAAAGTAATCTATAGTGATAAAAAGCATATGAGTGGTTGCCTGGAGACTGGTAAGGGTATTAGGGTGGGGTGAGATGGAGGATTACAAAGGATCAAAAGGAAATATTTAAAGGTTATAGATGTTTGTTACCTTGATTGCGATGTTGGTTTCACATAGGTCAACATTGATTAAATTGTACACCTTAAATATGTACCGTTTGTTATATGTCAATTATACACCAATAAAACTGTTTTTAAAAATGAATTTAAGTGACACAGGTATAGCATTACAGTCATCACCACCTCCCTTATGCACCTGTAGACTTTTATAATATGGACAATCACCAACTCTTTTAAGCCTAGTCTAGATCTCATCATTCTTCTTAACATTGCTCCTTTTCTGAGCTCTGTCAGACTATCAGAAGAAACAGGGCATGTGAGATGGGAGAAAGAAGAGCTACTTATGTAATATTACAAATTCTCTTATGAAGCTTTATATGTAAGTAAGATGATCAATTCAGCTAAATAGTTTGCTCTTCCTTTTACTGAATAGTTTAGCCTATGTCACATTTAGAACTCTGTGCTGCAAGAAACAGAAACCCCAATCCAAACTGGCTTAAGCTAAAATGGAGATGTATTGGCTTAAGTAAAGTTATAGTTGAAGATTTTTGGGAATAGTTTTAACCAGAGGCTTCATAATGTTAACAAGGCCTTGGTTCTATTTCTCTACAATTCTCTCATCTCTACTCTCTCAGATGTAGGCTTTGTCCTCAGTCTGGGTTTTTGTATTTGGGTTGTATTTTGTGTTGTTGTTGTTGTTTTTTTTTTTTTTTTTTTTTTTTGCTTCTTTGAACGACAAAGGAGGATTTCTTTCCGTGATGCTCTCAGAAAAGGGAAAGTACCTGGGAAAGAGAACCTCTCAGCCATATCTCCTTGCTTCTCATCGGCCCAAACTGGGTTCTGTGCCCATCTGTGTACTAATCCCTGAGGCCAGATGAAGAGGGTGTGCTGAGTTAAGCTTATCAGAACCCAGCCCTGAAGCTGACAGTAAGGTGAGCATCCTTTGAGCACATGGGCTTTGGGGAGGTAGAAAGGGGTACCCAGACAACAACTGGGGAAGTGTTAGAGGAAGGTGAATAAATGTTGGGCAAACCAAACAGCAAAGATTCAGCTTAATGGTGTCATATTTACTGTTTTATGTTAAACTATATTGCAAATATAGGATACACATATTAATACATGAAGGTCAGCATTACATGAGTAATATCATGTAAGCAATCGTGGATTTTTCCCCAGCTTTAGTGAGATATAATTGACATACAACATTGTGCAAGGTGTAACATTTAAGGTATACAATGTGTTGATTTAGTACACTTAGATATTGAAAAAAAATGACCAACACAGCTTTAATAAATGCCTGCATCACATCTCCTAATTACTATTTTTTCTTTGTGGTGAGAACATTTAAGATCTACTCTCAGAGGTGACATCACCAAGATAGTGACATAGGTCATTCCCAGCTTCACTACCCCTCACAGGAAGAACAACTAAAAACTATTCATGGACTAGACACCACTGAGAAAAATCCTAGAACATGAAAGCACCCCCTGCACCACAGAGACCAAGGCAGACGGTATTAGAGGAGTAAAAGGAGCTGCTACACAGGGACCTCATTGCCCCTCCTGCAGCACTCCCCAAGAGGTCTCCACTGAGCCTCCCGGGAGAAAAGAGAGCCCAAGGTGGACATCCACCTTCCCCAGCATCGTAAGTCACTTCTTGGGAGTCCCGCTCCAGTCTCCCTTCAGGGAGATGGCAGGGGAACGCGCAGGGCTTGACTATGGGGAATCTGATTGTGATAAAGAAAGGGGATGGGGCTTGCAACAAACAGCAAACACTTGGATCTTGGCGGGCCAGCAGTAGTCCCAGCCAGCAGCTTTGCTCATCTGCAAAGCCAAGACAGTGGCACAGTCTGATCAGGGAACTCAGCAGGGTGAAGGTCTGCCTGATTTGGGATCTCAAACAGAGTGCCTTGCTGGTCCTGGAGCCTGGTCTTCCCCACAACAACCTGCCCAGGCAAGGGAGATGAGTTAGAGACTGGCCTGACCAGGAAGTCTGGTCAGAACACCTGGAAGCTACACAGCCCAGCAACACTAAAACAGATCCCTACAGGCAGAGCTGATCATCTGCAGAGCAAAGGCAATGGCACTGTTCAGCCAGGGAACTTGGAGAATGGGTCAGCTTCCATCAAGACCACAAACAAAGAGCCTGGCCAAGCTTGGAGCCCGTTCCCCTACTCTCCCCAGGCAGGTGTGCTAATTCATAGCCCTGTCTACTGCTGAGTCCATTCCTGACCTCATTCGACCACAAACCCTGACTAGGAACTCCTGAGAAGCTGCTTGTATCAGTGAATTCTCAACAGAAACTTTTCAGGCCAGGAAAGAAGGGGATGATATATACAAAATATTGAAAAAAAATGTGTCTGCCAAGAATTCTATATGCAAAAAAGCTATCCTCCAGAAATGAAGGAGTCAGAAAGACGTTCCCAAATAAACAAAAGTTGAGGGAGTTCATCACTACTAGACCTGCCTTACAAAAAATTGCTAAAGGGAGTTATTTGAGTGGAAGTTAAAGGACACTGATGAACATCACAAAAACACAAAAAGGTAGTATAAAACTCACTAGTGGGCTTCCCTGGTGGCACGGTGGTTGAGAGTCCACCTGCCAATTCAGGGGACACGGGTTCATGCCCCGGTCCGGGAAGATCCCACATGCCGCGGAGCAGCTAGGCCCATGAGCCATGGCCGCGGAGCCTGTGCTCCGCAGCAGGAGAGACCGCAGCAGTGAGAGGGCTGCGTACCTCAAAAAAAACAAAAAAAAACAAAAAAAACAAAAAACTGCAGATCAGTCAGTGTGATACATCACATTAACAAACTGAAGAATAAAAACCATATGATCATCTCAATAGATGCAGTAAAAGCTTTTGACAAAATTCAACATCCAGTTATGATAAAAACTCTCCAGAAAGTGGGCATAGAGGGAACCTACCTCAACATAATAAAGGCCATGTATGACAAACCCACAGCAAACATGATTCTCAATGATGAAAAACTGAAAACATTTCCTCTAAGATCAGGAGCAGGACAAGGATGTCCACTCTTGCCACTTTTATTCAACATAGTTTTGGAAGTCCTAGCCGCAGCAATCAGAGAAGAAATAAAAGAAATCCAGATTGGAAAAGAAGTAAAACTGTCACTGTTTGCAGATGACATGTTACTATATATAGACAATCCTAAAGATGCTACCAGAAAACTACTAGAGCTCATCAATGAATTTGGTAAAGTTGCAGGATATAAATTTAATATACAGGGACTTCCCTGGTGGTGCAGTGGTTAAGAATCCACCTGCCAATGCAGGGGACCCGGGTTTGATCCCTGGTCCAGAAGATCCCACATGCCGTGGAGCAACTAAACTCTTGTGCCACAACTACTGAGCCTGCACTCTAGAGCCCACGAGCCACAACTACTGAAGCCCGTATGCCCAAGGCCTGTGCTCCACAACAAGAGAAGCCAACGCAATGAGAAGTCTGTGCACTGCAAAGAGTAGCCCCCACTCACTGCAACTAGAGAAAGCCTGCGCAGCAATGAGGACCCAACACAGCCAAAAATAAATAAATAAATGTATTTTTAAAAATCCCCCCCCCCAGATTAACACACAGAAATCTCTTGCATTTCTATACACTAAAATGAAAGATCAGAAAGACAAATTACGGAAGCAATCCCATTTACCATCTCATCAAAAAGAATAAAATACCTAGGAATAAACCTACCTAAGGAGGCAAAAGACCTGTACTCTGAAAACTGTAAGATGTTGATGAAAGAAATTGAAGATAACAAACAGATGGAAAGATGTACTATGTTCTTGGCTTGGAAGAATCAATATTGTCAAAATGACTATACTACCCAAGGCAGTCTACAGATTCAATGCAATCCCTATCAAATTACCAATGGCATTTTTCACAGAACTAGAACAAAAAATTTTTAAATTTGTATGGAAACACAAAAGACCCCAAATAGCCAAAGCAATTCTGAAAAAGAAAAATGGAGCTTGAGGAATCAGGCTCCCTGACTTCAGACTATACTACAAAGCTACAATAATCAAAACAGTATGATCGTGGCACAAATACAGAAATATAGATCAATGGAACAGGATAGAAAACCCAGAAATAAACCCATGCACTTATGGTCAATTATTTTACAACAAAGGAGGCAAGACTGTACAATGGAGGAGAGACAGTCTCTTCAATAAATAGTGCTGAGAAAACTGGACAGCTACAAGTAAAAAAATGAAATTAGAACATTCTTTAACACCATACACAAAAGTAAACTCAAAATGGATTAAAGACCTAAATGTAAGACCGGATACTATAAAACTCTTAGAGGAAAACATAGGTAGAATACTCTTTGACATAAATTGCAGCAATATCTTTTTTGATCCACCTCCTAGAGTAATGAAAATAAAAACAACCAAATGGGGCCTAATTAAACTTAAAAGCTTTTGCACAGCAAAGGAAACCATAAACAAAATGAAAAGGCAATCCACAGAATGGGAGAAAGTATTTGCAAATAAAGTGACTGACAAGGGATTAATCTCCAAAATATACAAAAAACTCATGTAGCTCTCTCTCTATATATATATAGTAAAGGAAAAAAAAACCCAATCAAAAAATGGGCAGAAGATCTAAATAGACATTTCTCCAATACAAACATACAGATGGCCAAAAAGCACATGCAAAGATGCTCAACATCACTAATTATTAGAGAAATGCAAATGGAAACTATAATGGGTATCATCTCACATTGGTCAGAATGGCCATCATCAGAAAGCGCACAAACGATAAATGCTGGAGAGAGTGTGGGGAAAAGGGAACCCTCCTACACTGTTGGTGGGAATGTAAATTGGTACAACTACTATGGAGAACAGTATGCAAGTCCCTTTAAAAACTAACTATAGAACTACCATATGATCCAGCAATCCCACTCCTGGGCATATATCTGGAGAAAACCATAGTTCGAAAAGATACATGCACCCCAATGTTCATTGCAGCTCTATTTACAATAGTCAAGACATGGACGCAACCTATATCTCCATTGAGAGAGGAGTGGATTAAGAAGATTTGGTACATATATACAATGGAATATTACTCAGCCATAAAACAAGAATGAAATAACACCATTTGTAGCAACATGGATGGACCTAGAGATTATCATACTAAGTGAAGTAAGTCAGACTAAGGCAAATATCATATGGTATCATTCATATGTGGGAGCTAAAAAAATGATACAAATGAACTTATTTACTAAACAGAAACAGACTCACAGACTTTGAAAACAAATGTATGGTTACCAAAGGAGAAACATGGGGGGAGGGATAAATTAGGAGTTGGATTAACATATACACACTACTATATGTAACATAGATAATCAACAAGGACCTACTGTATAGCACAGGTAACTCTACTCAGTATTCTGTAATAACCTATATGGGAAAAGAATCTGAAAAAGAATGGATATATGTATAACTGAGTCACTTAGCTGTACACCTGAAACAAACACAACATTGTAAATCAACTATATTCCAACATAAAATAAAAATTAAATTTAAAAAAAAAGGATCTAGTTACTGTTCTTTTATTTCTTATGTGATCAGAGCCTGAAATCCCACCTTTGAATAATCTTCTCCCACTGTCTGGAGATTCAAACACACAGTTACTGATAGGTAAGTGCCTTTTCTCGTTAATTAGTGCTTTTCTAACAGCAAAGATAGACTTTCCTCTTCTCTCTCACAACAGAAGCCAACGCCATTACTCAAATTGCTCTATAGGACACAACTTTGTTTTTCAATCCCCAGTTAAACTAGTATAAATTAAACTCAACTCTCTGACAGAATATTTTTCTCAGCCTTATCAAGTTTAATTTTATCCAAATGTAAAAAAACGTCCACAAATATAGTTGTATGTCCAAGAGAGAGAAATGGGTTCCAGAGAAAAACTCCTGGAGAGACCTCCCTACACCATTATAATTTATATAGTGTATTTAACATGGTAGATATCACTGGGATGCATATAAAGACATGGGGGTGGGGGCAGAAGAGAATTATCTGAGTCATTAATTGTGGTGGTTTAAAACCTTGCCCACAGATTCTTTGACACCACTTCCACAGAGAGGTGGAGGCTATACCTTTCCCTGCATATGGGAGGGTGTGTGACTGCTAGACCAGTAGTGCACAGTGGAAGTGATGCTATAACTTAGGCTAGATCAAAGGCCACACAATTCATGACTCTTTTATTTGACAGTGGCCTTTGGTTCTCTGGTCTGCCATGTAAAAAGTTGAAGGCCAACATGCTATGAGAAAGCATAGTCTACCTGAAGAGGCCCTTGTGGGTGTTCTGGTCCCAAACCTCAGCAGATATCCAGCAGACAGCCAGCATCAACTCCCAGCTTCTGAGTCATCTTAGCGGAGGCCCCAAATATTATAAGCAGAGATAAACCATCCAACTATATTCTTTCTGAATTCTTTTTTTTGGCCGCGCTATGGCTTGTGGGATCTTAGTTCCCCAACCAAGGATCGAACCCGGGCCCTCAGCAGTAAAAGCACGGAGTCCTAACCACTGGACTGCCAGGGAATTCCCTCTTTCTGAATTCTTCACCCATAGAATCCATAAAAATGATGAAATATTTTAAGCTGCTAAGTTAGTTTGATAAACAGGATGGTAAAGGAATAAGCTTCTAAAGGGAAGATGTTTTCGGCTGGGGAAGAGAACGGGGAACACTGGATGCTGTTGCTGTTGTCTAGACATAAGGTGATAAAGCTGTGAATGAGTCTTGGGGCCGAAGGAATGAAGGTCAGGGACAGCTAGTGTACTTACTGAAAGGGGGGAAAAGATGCTCTTACCGCTGATAAAATATGAGGAAAAGGAAGAAAGAAGAATCACAGATCAAGTCATAACATTTTCTTAAACTAAAGAGCCCTTGGGATGACCTAATTACATCCATTTTCCAGGTGAACTGTCAGTCCCAGAGCAGTTGAGTGACTTGCCCAGTCTCAAGTGTGATTCCAGTCACTACCAGAGCTGAGCCGCTGTCATAAAATCCAAGCCTCTCCTCCTTGCTCCCACCTCCTCTGGGTGAAGACATGGTGATCACCATGGTGATCATGGTGTCCTCCGCCATAGGCCAGAGTGATGGAGAAGGCCAAGAAGGCCCCAGAGCACAGCAGTATGGATAATAATCACTGATACACTAAAAGTAGATGAGACAATAGCCCAGGGAGGAGGGGAGGATGCAGGAAGTTCTATCTAACCACTCCACCCCTATCTCTAAGATAAAACCATCAGGATATTAGGGAGTGGAGCCTCTAATGGGAGGAGTGAAGCGACTATAAATATCCGAGAACTGGTAGGATTGGGCCCTCTGAGCCATCTGCTCGAAGAAAAGACATTCAGAAGCGCCTTGGAAGAGGATGAGGCCTGGAGAGGCTTGAACCATCAACCTGCCTTCTAGTTAGTCCAGCTTCATTCACCAGGAAAGATCAGGAGTTAAAAATCCAAGCTGGGGGGCTTCCCTGGTGGCGCGGTGGTTGAGAGTCCGCCTGCCGATGCAGAGGACGCGGGTTCGTGCTCCCGTCCGGGAGGATCCCACGTGCCGCGGAGCGGCTGCGCGTCGCGTCCAGAGCCTGTGCTCCGCAACGGGAGAGGCCGCAACCGTGAGAGGCCCGCGTACCGCAAAAAAAAAAAAAAAAAAAAAAAAAAAATCCAAGCAGGGGCCTGTTGTCTGGGAACAAAGACAATGTCTAGAGCACCACGGGCTTTATATCCTGAGAAACAATGAAGGAGAAAAGGTAGAGACTGTAGGGGTCCCCTAATAGGCAGCCTCCTGACTCCGGGGCTTCTGACTCCTGAGAACAAGAAGGATGGTGATATTAACAAAAACTGGGAAATTTCCAGTGGGCAAGGCAGAGGGAAAGAAATAAAATGAAAGCCAAATTTGTATAGGCTCCCTTAAGAGCCCTGGGGGTCCCTGCCAGTTCCCTTCAAGCCAAGGGGAGAATGCAGCTAATCTCAGCCACCTCTGCCCCTATACCACCACCAGCTGGAGTAATTCCGGCTTATCTACTTGCTGTTCTCACAGTTTACAGACCAAGCTAACATTTCTTTGAACAAAGATTTCTAACTTAAACATTTTTTGAGAACTACTACTGCGAGGCATCATCCCAGCTGCATTTTGGTTCCTAGCTTTTCTGTGTTCTACGATTAAAAATATGAAAACACAGGTATTTGACTTAATTCACCTGTGCTGGCCCAGAAAGCCTGCCACTCAGAACCATGTGGAGAGCTTGCTCCACAAAGACATATCCAGACTCCATCCTCAGAGATTCTGATTCAGCAAAAGAGGTGGGACCTAGAAAAAAAAAATAAAATAAAATAAATAAATATATATATATATATATATATATATATGCAAGGTTTTCAGATGATTCTACTGAAGAGTAAGGTTTGGAAACCACTCTTGTACTAAATATTTACGTATATTTTGAATTTAAACAATAGCATAAACCAGTTAACTTCCCCTTTTTCAGTTGTACTTTTAAAAATATTAATAAAAATGTTAAATATATTCCAAAAGTGTGAGGGAAGGAGGGGAAGGTAAGGAGATTCAATGAGGTACCTTGCATTACGTGTCGGTTTTTTTCAGTTCTCCTCAAAACGTGCACGTATAAATCCTTCTCTTACCAATTGGTCATCACGTGCAACTTCTAACATCCACTGTTCCTGTAAGCCACCATTCACAGGGCAGGTATCTGTCATGTCTCCAGTCCTTTGCCTCCTCTGTTTTCTTCCAGTCTGAGCCACTGCTCCAGCAACCACGCCATCACGGAGCCTCATCCTTGCTACCGAAGCCAGTGACTCTGCCCGCGTGAGCCCGGCTTTTATAGGCTACTCAGGTGTTGCAGATGATCAGCCAGATTGGGAACAGCCACCTAAGTGGTATTTTCAATAGCCTACCTTGCTTTTCTAAACAGTGGTGTGTCCCTTCCAGGTGAATGATATTAAAGGAAATAAACCTTATTCCTTTGGAAGACTTTGAAACAAATCGAGAAAAAAACATCAATTTTACAATCTGAAATACATTTCTTCACACTGATATCAATGAAGACCTGCAAACATCTAAGCCGTGAATAAGTGCATCAGTTAAAATCTATTTCCCCATGCATAAAATAAGTGATAAGACCTTCTTATAGGTAGGTTTGTGAGGAAAGAGGGATTTGAGTTATGAGGTTTCCTACCCTGAGTTAGGAATCATGTGAACTCAATTCAAATTGATTAAAAGCACTTTGTTTAAATTTCACTGGATAGTTCTAATCTGTAACTGTAAAGCCGGCAGTGTCTGAGTTCAAAGTATTGTTTAAAAACAAAAACAAAGACAAGCAAATGCTATCATGTATCGATTTAAATTCTGCCCAGGGAGCAGTAACTTCTGAAAATACCTTTGGGGAGGAGGAATGTTTCACACTTTATAGAGCAAAGTGAAACTTCTGGTTGGAAAGATATCATTAAGGGAATTTTTGTGTTCTTGGAGTCTTAACATATCCAAACAAACATTTCTTATCCAGTTAGTGAGATGCAGAAGAAAAGACTGACTTTAGCAATAAATACACAATTTGACTCCCTCAACTGAAATAGCCACTGAATTCAGGAAGAGAAGACAAGTGCAAGGATTTTTTTTTAAGTATTTATTTATTTATGGCTGCATTGGGTCTTCGTTGCTGCGCGCGGGCTTTCTCTAGTCGCAGTGCGCAGGCTTCTCATTGTGGTGGCTTCTCTTGTTGCGGAGCACGGGCTCTAGGCACGCGGGCTTAGTACTTGTGGCTTGCGGGCTCTAGAGCACAGGCTTAGTAGTTGTGGCACACGGCCTTAGTTGCTCCACGGCATGTGGGATCTTCCCGGACCGGGGCTTGAACCCGTGTCCCCTGCATTGGCAGGTGGATTCTTAACCACTGCGCCACCAGGGAAGCCCGCAAGGATTTTTTTTTAAGTTTCAGGCTAGATAAAAAATATTTGGAGCCTGTGCTAGTGATGGGAAAGGTCTGATAGAATTTAGAGTAAGTTATAAAGATACATACTAATCAAACTCTAGAACTAAGACGTGAATCAGATTACAGTATAACTGATAGTTGGTCATGATTAGCTACAGATTTAAAGCTGCAATCAGCTTTATTAGGAAATAAAGGTGATTTTTCAGTCTTCATTTTAATAAATCCTATATATAACTCTCACCTGTTCCCAAACTCTGACGAGAAAGCATGGGGTATTATATATGACCCTTAAAACTTCAGCATAGTATTTCAGCTTTTCCTTCAATTCCATGGACTACCCCCAATTCTCTAATAATTTATTTTTAGCTTAAGTTAGGTTCTGCTACTTGCAACCAACCAAAGCAAATGGAAACATCACTCCATAAATATTTATCTGAAACTTAATAAAATCAATGTTAAATTTAGGAGTATATGTTATAGAATAATATTTAGCGGCATTTAAAAGGAAAGAATGCCTCTATCCTGAGTCCTTTAGCTCCTACCTATGACTTCCAATACCCTATAGCCCAAGTTTTATGGAAATCATACCGTTGACAGCAGGACTCATTTTTCATCCCATTCTCATAAATCCTATTATTATTAACTTGGGATGCCAGGTTTTTCCTAAATTATAGCCAGTTCTATTCACTAGTGTTTCGTGGTTTATTTCAAATTGATTACAAGAAAAATCTAATGACCATTAAACTAGAAGGGAACATAATAAAAATTTCTAAAAGTAGGTTAATTTTATCTGAAGTCTGAATGTGATATTTAAAGATATACTTTTTTCTTTCCCCAAAGACATAGTATCAAATTATTCCTTGCTCTAATAAATTATTATGTAAAGCTATTTTTTAAGAACCAAGTAATTTTCATGTCATTCTAAAGTGCTTGCTAAAAAAATTAGATAACATTTAGTACTGTTGGAAATGAAGTAATCTCTCAAAACAGAATTAGTATGTTTATACCTGAAATAAGCAAAAGCATAAGTATGTCACAGGTGTCTCCTTAGTCCATTCTTTTTGTACAATTTGTGACAAATTTTCAAGGATTATATTTTCTTGAAATGATGAGATAGATGTTGGCCCTATTGCTTGGAACGATGAGGTCATACGATGTTGTTTGCTGCAAAGCAGGAGTCAGAAATAAGATGCAGAAGCATTGAAAGGACGTGGGTGTGAGATCACAGAAGAATTTGGGAGAGGTTTTTCAGTCTTGTTATATACAGACTCTGTCAAGCTCAATTTTTCACCAGTAGAGAATGTTAAATTGCTGATTACCTGTATAGATTTTGGAAGCACCAGGCAGACCCCATTATTCCAGCCCCCCACCCAAAATCATCCTCACCCATTTGCTGATTTCTGGAATCCCACCAGACATCCTGTGTCAGTCATTAAGACACAGATGCCGCTCAGCTCTGGGATTCATAATGGTTTAGGAACTTGGTGTGGTTTTAATCCTAGCTCAGTCACATGCTAGGCTGCAGAGACTCCGCCTGCAGAAGTACACACCACACTCCTGATTATTTCATAAGGGCTCTTTGAAAGAGGAAGATCTTCCCAGCATTCTGCTCCATGGAGAAAGCTCAGACTCTCACAGGCCTCTTTGAGACCAGCCCTTTCAGATCACAACTTGGCCGCTCCCAGGAGGTCTGGGACCATCTCAAAGCCCTGGATCATGTCATTCCTAAACCAGTGTCAGACTTGTCCACTAATTCCACCCTCCTGATGCTTGGGCAACTTTATTTCAAAGGACCCTTAGCCAGGGTCCATCTCAACAGGGCTCCCTAACTTTGACTCTTTCAGGCTATAGAATTTAAGCTATCAGTTCCTTTCACCCCAGGAGACCCTGGTCTCCTTATGCCAATTGTTCCACCTTCTTTCCTGGGGCTTTGCTTTCTAGTTCAGTCTGCTTCCCAGTTTTTGAGGAGCAACAACAGACTATATCATCTGGCCAAATGAGAGAACTGTATCAGAAGACAGACTCAGGGAGGGCTGTGTTACGACCTGGTGACAGAGTTTACTAGATAGTAGGGGATATGCTTTCTATTGTCACCACTCTCCTCCCTCTTTGGCAAGGTAGCAGTCAGAGTGGAACAGAAGATCAGGACAATGCAGGGCAACAGATGGTGGGTGCGGGAGGAGGGGGTCTTGGGGAATCGTGCCAACCTAGGCGTGGGGCATCTTGTCTAGGAAAAGCAGTGCCTGGCAATGATCTGAGAGCCACATGATGGACTAGAAGAGGAAAGAAACCCAAGGGGTGGTAGGAGGATGCTGGATATGTAGGAGCATGCCTGAGATATTCTAGCTCAAGAAGGGAACCATTTCCTCAGTGAGACTGGGCCAGAGACTACTGCTTAGTTGCAATGATTCATAGTCCTCCATTTAATTTTTTTTTTAAAAAAACAAAAGCTAAGATGATTGGCTCATAAGACCAGAACGTTTTAAAATTTAGAGGAAGAATCACAGACTCCTATAGCAGAGCTGGCAGGGACTTTAGAGTTTACCTATTCTCCACTAACTTCCTGTGTTAAACTTTTCTTTATACCATCCCTGACAGAGGCTCACATGGCCCCTCCTTGGAAGTCACTCCCTCAAACAGCAGCACATTTTGATTGTTAGATCAAATTGTCAGGCTAGTAGGCTCTCTATACGACTCCAAATGGATGGATTCCATGTCCCCACATCACTACTAATCACAGGTCTGCCCTCTAGATTGAAACAGTGTTACAGTCTAGGAGCAGGCATGGTCTATACCTACAGATTTATCCCCCAAGAAGGGGTGAAAAGCAGAAATACTTTGTCATTAGACACAGTGTTTATCTCTTCAGGGATGATTTTCAAGTATTCAATGATTCTGAAGGGAGAGTATGCCAGGGGAAATAATATATTTTCCCTTTGAAACCAGGGTTGAGACAGGGTGTTATATACACAGAAGTACCTATTCATTATTTTATTCAATCAACACATATGAAGCACATACGATGTGCAAGACTCTATGCTCAGAGACAAAGGGGTCCAGCACTCGGGGGCTAGTCTACAAGTCGGAAAAATGTCTAGGGCCCCGGGGCCTCTAAGATACGTCCAAATTGCCTCAAGATGTGAAAAGAAATCCTTAGTCCTCTTGCAGCATAAGGGCCTTGGAGCACAGATCAACAGAGATGTGCTCAGAAAGAGCTGGGGTTCTCAGGAGTCGACCACTGAGGTGGACCGTGTGCCCTGAATCCACACCTTTAATGTCTCTGTTCACCTGACCGCACTTATGTTTTTTGGGGCAGAACATGGGAAGGATTAATCTAAAGAGAGCTGGCAACTAACATAAAAGAAAATGAAGAATGTCAATTACCTACTGTTTCCACGTTTCAGGGACGCTTTTTCATGTAAAGCCATGCAACATGGAACAAAAAGCCCTGAATGCAACTGATTTCAAAGAGATGCAGAACTTGCTGTGATTCTCTAACTCACACAAACACTCGGGAGCCACCAGCTGGCACGCGGCGCAGCCTCGCTGAACAAGAAGCAGAAATCGCTGCGGAGCCGCTAGGGGGTACCTCAGCTCCAGCGAGCAGAGAGAGACTCCCGCACACTCGAGGAAGCCACAGCGATGTTGCCTCTTGCCTTAATTTTGTCCTTTAAAATTTTTAACCACGGATTTCTGCCTCTTCTCTTGAACATCCACTAACAGGAGAGCACTCAGTGCTGCGTTTATACATTAGAAACAACCATTGAAAATAAAAGGATATTAAATGAAACGAGCTAATTGAGGCCTCTGTGAAGGGAGGAAGTTTAGGGTCTCACCTCAATCTGTCCTTTTAATTGTCGTAATTTCCCATGAGCACGAAGTAAGAGATAAATGGGGCATAGACTATTCTGCATGTCGTTAGGGGGTGGAGATGCTCAGGCGGGGTGACGGGATCGTGGTGGAGGGAGTCACCGCCCAGCCCTGCTTCCCCACCCCACCCAGAAGATGCCTTAAACGCAGCAAACTCCTCAGCCTGGCCAAGGGAATGTTTAGAGCTGAGAGCTGTTTCTATTAGCTGCGTCTCCATCAGTCCAAGAATGAGACCTGCCTCTCCTGTGTGGGACAAGTACTTAGCCGAGGACACCCAATACACAATGGACCCAACTTTTAGAAAATTCAAAATAAATGTGAGATCCGACGGAACCTATAAAACAACAAAATACAGACCTCTAGTCACATTGTAAAAGCGCTAACATTACAAAAGCACTATCACCTTTTAAAAGGATGACCTTGTTGTGGGATTTCATTTGAAAGAAATCTTAGTGCATTTAAAATAGGTGAAATTACAAAAATTTTAAAGCATACTTTCACATACCTTATGGCATACTGAATTATCCTAGTAACGGGGAAAAAAGCATTATCTTTATAAGAAATCAGTGCCATTACCATTAATTTTTATTCTAAGTTTAGTTTTATGTGCTATGTAATTATCTTATAATGGTGGTATTCAAATATGAGATGTAAGACAATTTAAATTTAAGGAGGAAAATGCCAATCAGTTGTTTAAAAAATACGATGGACACGTTAAGGTCAGACTTAAAAGCAATGGGAACAAAATTCCTACTCAAACTGTTTTCTCCTTTGTTCCTAAATATTTAGCACTGCAACCATTTAGCTGTTGAAATGCAAAGATTTCCATTGTATTGCTGAAGTGGAAATTGCTGAGATCTTTAAAAATATCATTTATGAAGGAAAAAAGAATTTGCATGAACCCTGCACTAATGAAAGCTATGGATATACACTTTTCAGGGAATGTTTGAGCCCCGGGTTAACAATCTCTGCTTTAGACTGGAGGTGACATGGATTTTGAGAAAAGATGAAATATATGGAAGCTGAAGGGTCCATCACCCCCCAAATTGCATCTGTTCCTCGTGGCCCCAGGCAGCCAGAGTGCTAAGCAGAGAATGCCTTTGGCAGAGAATCTGTAGGGTCCAAGCTTTGCACAGGAATGACCTAGAGAAGCGTCTTCACACAGGCTAAGCATCCAGCAGATGGGACTGCTGGTCTATCGTGGGCAGCGAGGGTCAAGTTGAGCAGCTGGGCCCCAAGTCTCCCGCCTCCTCTCCAACCCAAGCAGCTTCATCTGTTTCCATATTGGGCTTCTGAATATGATTGTATTTGAAGGAAAGTTTTTGCTGCTAAAAAATATGGATAAGAGGATTTAAAATTTTTTTTTTTTTTGGATCATCAGTGGTTATTTTCCTATTTTTGCTTTCTGCATCTTCCAAATTTTCAACAATGAAAAAGTATTACGTGTGTAATTAAAATACACCAAATTTATATTAAAATAAAAGAATAAGCTTTGCCTACTTCTCCAAAAAAAAAAAAAGTGCTGAAAACAGGCTTTCCGCCAGGATTGTAGCATTTTGAATGTGAGTTGCAGTTTTCAAACATAAAGCACAGCTGTTTTGTCTCTAACCCTGAAGCTGTGAAAAAGGGGAATGATTTTGAAAGCAGGAACAGGAAAAGACTATTGAGAAAAGTGGCTGCTATTTCTAGGCTGAAGTCTCCCTGGCAACACTGTTCTCAGAAGCTGTGCCTTCCTACGTGGTCTTATCGGGATTCATGAGTGATGAATCCAGAGGATTCACAAGACCCTAAGTCAGCAGAGACCAGGAGAGATTTGAGACAAAGCAGAGAGTCACGGCAGGCCAGAGAGATATGACAGACAGACGGTGTACTGCAGTGGGTGCCTCTCGTGGTTACTGAAGCCCCGTGGTCCACAGAGATCTGCAAGAAGTTGGGAACAGAGAGGTTGCTGAGTTAGCAGCCAGGAAGGTGAGGATGAGGTTCCTGAGATGTGAGAGGGCTGAAGACAACAAGAACTATGACTGAATAAAGAGTGTAGCTTCAAGCTACAAAGAGCAGCATGTGAGCTTAGTCAGCAATTGACCAGTACAGGAAAACTGCAGCATTACCAAAAAAAAAAAAAAAACAAAAAAGGTAGGGAATGATTTAGAGGTGAGAAACTCTAAAGCAACCACCAGCAAAGAAAAACTAAGCCCAGCGCAATTTTAGAACAAAGTACAAGAGGTAAAAAGAATAACCATAGTTTTCCTGACTAGATCCAGAGATACCCCATTCAGTTGGATACAGCAATTCATGACTGTATGAATGCAATGAAACAGAGATACATTAGAGATTTAAAAAACAAAAACAAAAAACCTGCATCAGAAAAGGTCTGAAAACATGCATAATGGAAACTGGACAGAGCCCGTATAGAGAGATCCTGAGTCAGCTTCTCCATCAGCATACATCTAAAGCAATGGTTCTCCAAGTATGGTACCCAGCCCAGCAGCACCAGCAGTACCTGGGAGCTTGTTGCAAATGCAAATTCCCAGACTCCACCTCAGACCTACTGAATCACAGGCTCTAGGAGTGAGGGCCAAGAATCTGTGCCTTAGCAAGCCCACAGTGTTTTGATGCACACTAAATTTTGAGAACCATCGATACAGAGGCCTTGAAATCACCAGGAAAAGCTACCTATCGAACATAGTAAGGCAAAGCAAGGAACATCAAGAGAGGATGATGCCAGATGTAGCCAATCAGGAATGGAGATTCATCCTTAAGCTGCCCCCCCGCCCCCACCCCATGGCCATAATGCTTATCAATCTCCCCACCCTCATTCAAGTCACCACTGTCTGCTGCCTGGACTACTATCATAGCACCTGTCCAGATTTGGCCAGGGAAGTCCTGGCTTGAACCTGTGGTCCTGCTGTAATGAGAAGTCTCCCTTTCACTCTCAACATCGTCCAGATTTTGAATTATGTGGTTTCCCCTGTAATTGTCTCCTGACCATTTTCCCTGCCTCCACTCTTGCCCAGCTCCAGTAGGTTCTCTTCCCAGAAGCTAAAAAATGCAAATCGTTCCTGTTACTCCTCTTTTACAAAACCCTTCAATGACTTTTCGCTGCTCTGAGATAAAATGCGAACGCCTCCCAGTGGCCCACAGCACCGATCCTGCCATCTTCGCCTCATTCCGTGTCCCCGCTTGCTTTCTTTGTGCCAGGTACAGTAGCCTCCCATCAGTACTTTTACAAGCCAAGTTCATCGGCCCTCAAGGCCTCTGCTGGTCCTTCGTCCTGCATTGCTCTCAATCTCCATCTCTCTGCCAATGTCAGGTACTCTCCTGTTCTTATTTAATATCCCAAATGAGTTCTCAAATATTCTTTGAAGGTTTTGTTTTAATGACTACAATTTCCCATAGTATGGATGCAGCATAATTTATTTAACCATTCCCTAAAATTGTGGATTAAGATTGTTCCCCATTTTGTTGTTATTGTTAGTAAAGCTGTTATATGAATTAGTCACTGTTCTTGGTTGCAACCAACTCAGAACTACCTCAGGCCAAAAGGGAAATTTATTGGAATGATACTGGAGTTTCTCCACAAATAACATAAGGGTTAAACAATGAAACTGCAGAAAAGGCAGGATTAGCGGAATAACTGGGACCAAGGACATAATTGTAATCAGGACACCATTGATAGATATAGAATGTACATGTATATGTCCACACAAACATATACATGTACATATATATGCACATATGTATATACACATGTATATTAAAACTTCCATTCATCTCTCCTTCCCTCTGTGTGCAGTATTACCCTTTCTCACTAGGAAAGACTCACTCCCCTTGGTGGGTAACACGGCTGCCAGTGTTCTCAAATCATGACTCTCAGCACCAGAGACAGATGTGGATTCATACTCCCAGTTCCAAATTCAAAATTCTCCAAGGAAGGATTCTAATTGGCTCAACTTGGGTCAAGTGCCCTCCCTTGGGTCAATCAGCTATAAGAGCTTTTGTACAAACCCCATGGCTGCCGAGGAGGATGACACCCAGCAAAAGGGGGCTATTTTTCTCAGAACAAGGGCAGAAAGATGCTAAGCAAACACAATTATAGACATCTACTGTAGATAAGCTATTTGCTTGTAAGGATATGGGGGGTGGAATCTTTTCAATCACATGATATTTCTAAATTACTTAATGTGGACATAAAAGGAAATGGTTTTTAAAGCCCATAATTTCAATCTCTTAAAAGTCTTTCTTTTTTTATATTTCTTTCAAATATTTTCCCACATGTATAAATGTAACTGAGCAGGACCCCATGGGGCCTTCCCAGGACAGTCGGTCCCATGTCCTCTGCCTGCTTCTTGTTTGTAGAAAAGCTTTAACCTCCTAGGTCTTCCCCAAGTCCCAAAGAGCAAATTTATCAAAGAAGCGAGAAAATGCCAAAACAAAGGAAAACAGTCAAGCAAGACAAAACAATAATAGTTTAGCCATTAAACAACAGCAAGCACCTTTAGTTCCTCCTCAAGGGCTATAGATGATATCCTGAGCCATACCTTGAGCTGTTTTGCAGATACTGAAACCTCCACCAGGTGGAAGAAGTTAACACAAGCACGTAGACTCCCAGACCAGCTGGAACCAGAAGGTTGATTATGTTGACTCCTGATTACCTCACCTCTAACTAATCAGAAGAATGTCCACGAGCTGATCGCACACCCTGCAACCCTCTCCCTTAACCCTGTCATGAAAAACCTTTCCCTGAAAGCCACTGGGGAGTTCTGGTCTTTTGAGCCTGAGCCGCCCTTACTCTTTGCTTGGCCTTGCAATAAATGTACTTTCCTTCACCACAACCTGGTGTCAGTAGGTTGGATTTACTGTGTGCAGGTGAGCAGACCTAAATTTGGTTGAGTAACGTACATAGTTTTATATAATTGCATTCAAATTAAATGTAAAATCATAATTAAGGCTCTGGCCACTTACAATTTTGTCAAATATTTTTCTTATATTTCTGCATTGTCTTTCCTGTTTTTTCTCATCTCATTATAAAAATAATATTTGCTCACTGTACTACTACGACTACTACCATTAATAATAATGGCTAAAACTTGTATGGGACTTCCTGTGTGCCAGACACTGTCCTACACACATTATATATTTTAATGCATTGAATTTTGGCCCATCTGCCTGAGTCCTGACCTTATGAGGTAGGTGCAGTTATTATCATCATTTCTTTGGAAAAGGAAACTGAGGCACAGAGAGGTTGACATGTGCTAGCAAGTAGCAGAGCTGGGCTTCAATCCCAGGGAAACCAGCTCTAGACCCCCAATAGCAATACTTAGAGGAAGAAGGAAAAACAGCACTCGTGATCCTGACTCCCTGAGGCCACATCTACTTACATTTTGGTGTATCTTCCTCTCGTTTTTTTTTTTTGCGGTACGCGGGCCTCTCACTGTTGTGGCCTCTCCCGTTGCGGAGCACAGGCTCTGGACGCGCAGGCTCAGCGGCCATGGCTCACAGGTCCAGCTGCTCCGCGGCATGTGGGATCTTCCCGGACCGGGGCACAAACCCGTGTACCCTGCATCGGCAGGCGGACTCTCAACCACTGCGCCACCAGGGAAGCCCTCATCTTTTTTTTTAATTTGCATTTTTCTTCTGACACAGTTGAAATTATACCATAAAATGGATGGTAAATATTTGGCAGGTATCACACCATTCCCTACCCTGACCCCCATCCCACCCCAAACAACAACATCCCATGTCCACTTTTGTTCACACCATTCTTTCCCACTCAGCCCAGATGTGGCCTCAAAGTTTATCTGGAAAAAAACCACAAAAACAAAAACAGCCACTCACAATCAGTTCAAGTTGACACACAGCATAAAACTACATACAATTTCTATACTATTCATCCTTATGACTCCTACATTTCGCCAGGTTGTTAAAAACCTTTTAAAACATTAGTTTTAAGACAGAGTAAATTTTCCATTTCCTAAAGATAATCATTTAAGTTATTTACAATATTTTACTATAATGAATAGTACAGAGCTATTTTTATATAGTAGATAATGCTGTAATAACATAAATTTTATCCTTTTTTTCCTTAATATAGATTCCAATAGAGAGCATACATGTCAGACCATTTATATCACAACTTCCCCAATATGCAGTTTTTTCGTTTTCACTTATTTCTCAGACAGCTGCATTTGTTGTCGGGGGGTATGCAGGAAGGAGAGGTCTGGACTGATGTAATGGGGAGGGCGGATGCCTCTCCCTTACTCCTGATGTCACAGGTGGAACACTCCTGGCTCCTTTCCCATCCCTTCACTCACTTCCCCCGGGTGAGTGGAGCAGTGACTTATCTGTTCAGCAAGTTGAGCCTAAAAACCAGTCATGTTTGGGATTGTCTCATCCTTTCTGAGCCAAGCCTGCCTTCAGGAAGCGTCTGTTCTGCTCAGCCCCTCCAGGCTCGATGTTTACAAGACAGATACCGATGTCGGGGAGACATCTATGGGTACAGCTATCTAGTCCTAGGGTTCAGTTAGGAAAGCCAGTAGTCCATAGAGATAAGGCACATCCTCCAATATGAACTATAGCAACAACATAAGGGAATATTTTGGCCCATCTCCCCAAGTTCTGATTATTCCTAAATCAGTGCAGAACTTGGGCAGATAGGATGTGTGCTATTTACCCCCAACCCTCAATAAGCTGGAATAGTTATAGGAATTTTCATGATATTTTCCAAACTCTAACATATTTTAAACTATTTTTGCACTTTTATATACAGTTGTGCTTTGTATAAGCTTACTCATTTACAACCATTTAGCTTCAAAATGTTGGCAGTTTTGCTACATTTTCATCGGGTATTTTGTTTTACAAGTGAAAATTCTGCAGCCAGCCTGGGTGCTGTTTATCTGTAGGTAATTTTTCCCCTGTGTAAACATTTTTAAATCATTGTTAAGCTTTTTAAGAGTTTTTTTAAATGTGGACCAATTTTAAAGTCTTTATTGAGTTTGTTACAATATTGCTTCTGTTTTATATTTTGGCTTTTTGCCCGCAAGGCATGTGGGATCTTAGCTCCCTGACCAGGAATCACACCCGGACCCCCCTGCATTGGAAGGCGAAGTCTTAATCACTGGACCGCCAGGGAAGTTCTGTATTGTTAGTTTTTTTAAAAACATTCAGGTTATGCCTAAAGATGATTCTCTTTTCACTGATTTTGCCTGGAATGTGGTAAACTAGTTCCATGTACATATATTTATTTGTTTTTAATTTTTAAGCTTAGGAAATTTATCTTTGATCAAGTTTGTACTCCAATTGTCCTTGTTTTTTAACCTTTGTTTTTGTTTTGTGACCAGAAGCCTCTATTACTGCAGGAATAGATCTCTACTCCTGTCCTGTCAATCATCTTCTCTCTCATTTTCATCTCTTTGTCCTCCCTGCATTTTCAAGAATCTTCTCAAATTTGTTTTCCATGTCTCTGATTCAACTTTTACCATGTTAACCCTGCTCCATCCTGCTTCTATTTTTGTGCTGGGCACATATGTGAACAGTAAATGTTTCCTGAGTAAATAACGAATGATTACTATGGAATTTTTACTTTCTCTGTTTGTTCTCTTTTCTCCTTTCATGTACTTCTTTTCATTTAGTGCCAGTGTTTTTTCATGTCAGCTACATTCTCTCTCTAGTTTTTGTTCCCATTTCATAGAGGCATGTCTTTCTGCAGTCTAGGGGCACACCAAATGATTTTCTCCTGGTTCGTATGATAAACCATTTTTCAGAGGTTTGTCCTTTCTCTGAATCTTTCTTCCTCTTATCGATACTTGGCAATACTTTTCTCCATGGGCCCACATGTTACTCTCTCTTCTCATCCTAGAGTGAGGTGAGCTCCATTCAAATCTTGTGTTGGCTAATACATACATAGAATGCATGCTTTCCACCTGACCCCGCTCCAAGTGGGATGGTTTGAGTCACCTTCTCAGATCTGATGTCCGTGTATGAGTTGATGCACACAGTTTTCAGCTAGTTGCCAGTTTCTAGCATTCACTTTAGATTTCATCTAATAGGGATATGCTGGAATGAAACAGGCTCTTGCCCTGCCCCATTGCATGACTCTCAGATGCTCTGAACAGATGGAGTTTATAAAGCACGACAGTCCCCATGCGCCGACAATGCTTCCTGACTGCTCCCACCGCAGCACTTTACTTGTGGGAATCAAACCTCCCAGGATGAAATTCGGTCCTCTCTTACTTCCTGCCCAGTTGTTTCCTGAAAGTGTTTTATTCTGCTGAATACAGAAAAAAGAGGTACAGATGGGAAACCGGGACAACACTGGCTGCTTCAAGGGAAAGTGCCAACACAGGAGAGGGAAGACTCCATTTTTTTTCATTTGGTTCAAATCTTCTAATTCTGAATGACAGACAAAAAGGTGGGTCCACCCATGTTTGTTCTGGTTGGGACAGCACGGAATAGATCACCAGTCATTTTTTCCAAATCAGCTTCTTGGGCTTTATAATTGTTGTAAAAATCTTTCAGATTCTGGCCCTGGGTTGACTAGTGGTCAACCAATGTTTGGGGATGGTTTTCAAAGTAGGCTTCTAAAGTCAGAAAGGCTTCCGTCTGCCCCCCGCTTCTCTACTCACCAGCTCTTTGACCTTTGGAAAGATGCTTTGTATCTCCAAGCCTGCTATCCTCATGTGTAAAACGGGGATGATACAGTATCCACTCTATCAGTATGTTGTCAGAAATAATTGGGTTAAGCATCTGTCATAGAGTAAATGCAGATACTCCTAGCACTGTTGTTTTTAGTGCTATTTTAAGTTTTCATTTTTATCTGCATAGGTATTAACAAATAATTTTTATTTTTATTATGTAATTATTGAGTATTCATTTTATAACACTTGGAAAATATTGTCAAGCAAAAAGAAAAACAAAATTAAATCACCTAGACTCCTACCATCCAGAAGAACCACCTGGACATTTTGCATGTTTTTTCCATTTTCTTACCATGAGTGTGTGGTTGGGGGAGGTATGGGTGTGTGTGAAGAAAAGCAAGCTAATACTATTTTCTAACCTATTCTTTCACTGTTTTCCACAAACATGCTCCATGTTGCAAACTATTCTCTGACATTACTTCTGATGGCTGCATGATATGCCATTGTATGGATATGTCAAAATTTATTTCATTTAACCTATCATTGGACATTCAGAACTCTGAAAATTATTTTGTTACTATCAACACAGAGATGGACATTCTAATAAATAAACTTTTTCTCTTCATCTATGTTCATTTTCTTAAATAAATTCCTGGAAGTGTTAGGTCAAATGATGTTTCTTACATATTGCCAAATTGCCTGCTACAAAGTTCACAGCATTTGCCAGTTTGTACCATCTTCAACAGCACAAAAATGATAACTTTTTAAATGTAATTATTAGTGAGAAGGAACGTTTTAGTCAGTTTATTGGTAATTTAAGTTTCTTTTTCTTTTTTCTATGTGTTACCTACTTGTGATTTTCAAGTTTTTTAATGAAGCATTTGTTTCACTGACTTTTAAGGGAGCTCTTTATTTAATACGCATTTTAATCCTTTATCAGTATTTCTTTATCTATGAAGAAATATATTTCTTTATTAAAATGTTTAGTATAATTCACTGGTGATGTTATATTGACCTGTAGTTTTCTTTGTGGAAATATTTATAATTATGGATTCAATTTCCTCACTAGATATAGATTTTTAGATCTTCTCATTCTTTTTTTATCAGTTTTGGTAAATTATGTTTTTCTAGCAATTTGTGCACTTCATCTAAAATTTCAAATTATTTGCCAGAAAAACATTTATAATATCCTCTTTTATCTTTTCAATTTACATGTATTGATGTTCGTTTTTTTTTCATTCCTACCATTAGTAACTTGTGATATCTCTCTTTTTCCCTGGATTGCCAGGAGACTATCCATTTTCTTAGTCTCTTTGCTTTTACATGTGTGTGTTCGTATTGGTAGCGTACTGATTTACAAAAATTTTATTCTGTTATGTAAATCTATCTTTCTTTCTCTGTGATTACTCTTCCCTCTCATAATCAGATAAATATTATATGTATTTTCTTTCAGTTATTTTTAATTTCTTGGGTGGTTGTTATTATGTTAACATTTTTAAATAAAAATAATATAGGCACATATTTAAAGAAAATGTACCAAACAGTTCAGAAAGGTATAATATGAAAAGTTCAGTTCTCTCTCTCTTCACCCCCATTCCCAGTCTCACTTCTCAGAGCTCCTATAATAAGTTCTATGCATACCTCCAGAATATATTTCTGCATGGGCCAGCATGTGTGTATATGCACTACATATAATTATTTTAACACATTTTGGAACAGACAGTTCTAAACACTATACATATATTCCAAACATTCTATACATGTATTCACATGTTGTTATTGTTAGATATTTGCTTTCAAAAATAATGACTAGGGCTTCCCTGGTGGCGCAGTAGTTGAGAGTCCGTCCGCCGATGCAGGGGACACGGGTTCGTGCCCCGGTCCGGGAAGATCCCACAGGCCGCGGAGCGGCTGGGCCCGTGAGCCATGGCTGCTGAGCCTGCGCGAACAGAGCATGTGCTCCGCAATGGCAGAGGCCACAACAGTGAAAGGGGCCCGCGTACCACTAAAAAAAAATAATAATAATGATTATGTCCTTCTAAATTTGTGATTTTCAAACTTTAACATGTATCAGAATCACCTGCCAGGTTTATTAAAACACAGACTGCTGGCGCTACTCCCAGTTTCTGACTCACTACGTTCTGGGGAGGGGCCCAACATTTTGCATTTTAACAAGTTCCTTAGTGTTGCTGATCTTGCTGGTCTGAGACCACTCTTTAAGGATCACTGCTCTCATTGATTATTTCAAAGTCCCAGAGTAAAGCCCTCCATTCAAGCGTATTTAATGAAGAAGAATGGAACCCCATGAATGGGAGCAGTCACTGGTATGGCAGGACCCACTCAGGAATTCCGTCTTCTGGGGCTGCCAGCCAGCCCCTTTTCCACACAGACACCACTTTCAAAATTGACATCCTGTTGATTAATCAAGTGCTAATACGTTTCCAGAGAGACCTGAATTTAAGCCATTATTGTATGTGACCACATGTGTGTGGCTCACAGGACACGTGGCCCATCTTTAGAGGCTGCCTGTGTGCCAAGTGCAGTCCTCAGCCCTGCACCAGCATCACGCTTATTTGAGACACGGATTCCCGCTCCAGCCCTGAGAATCTGGAGCTCCTGGGATCTGCATTTTTAAAAAGCACCCAAGGCAATTTTTATGCACCCTTGCATTTTCTAACTCTGGTCTGGGGAATGGAGCAGATGTCAAGACCACTAGGGGAAAAGTTGTTAAGGATGCCTCTGGAAGCAGGGCATGGCACAACAAAAAGGAAAAAAAAAAACTGAAACAGGAGTGCCTCCCAGTGCCGAATGCCATTTATTAGTCACCTCCTGTGTACCCAGCACTCTAACACTTCATCTGCATCGCCTCCTTTTATGCTCACAATACTACGGTAAGAATGAGGATGCAGAGTTGAAGGAAGAACAAGGAAGTGGTGGCACTGAGATTTGAACCCAATGCCTGTGTTCTTTTTCTATTCCATACCATACCCTTCACCATTTCACCTGAGTGAAGCAGGAGGTAGGTGAGGGTGCTCCCACGCAGGTAGTGTCCTTTGAGTGGGGATGTGAGGATAGTGGCAGAATTTTTGGTGCTCCTTACATGGATGTGTCCGGTGATAAAGAGGATGCGAATGGCTGAGTCACTGGTGAATCTGGGGATACAGAGAGCCACCGTGAATGATAAGAGCTCAAGTAGAGTTTTCAGTCTGAAATGCTCAATTTGGCCATTGGCAATGCCTCATTTCTCAGACAACTATTCAGTCAACCATCCTGTGAGTCACCATCCCCAAAAAATGAGTGTGATTATGGAAACCCACCAGGCACCGAGAACAGGAAAGCATTGGGAGTCTGGGAAGGCCCCAGACTAACATTGCCAAGATCTCCTTCCTTCTGATTTTTAAATCCATGTGTGCTTCTTGGAAAATTTAATCCACATGTTTTGGGATCATTTACACTTAACCCATCAAAATGTAGTTTTATTAGAGCCATTTGATGTCTAAGAAGCTCGATGTGCTTTCTCCTTCTTTCTTTCTTGAATATAAACCTCTAAAAGCATTCTTTCCCACCCCTAGCCCCAACTTCTAAAGCTGGAATTTATATTTTGTCAATAAAAACTAGCCTAGAACCTGAAAACAGGCAACCTCAGGCCTAACCTAGCCTATGAAAAGTTACAAATATCTTCTCTCATTTCCCAGAAAAGGCCCCTAGCAGCTGTGGGAAGAAAGCCTACCATCCTGCAGATTCCACCTCCTCCACAGACAGCCTTCTGCCTGGCAGGGGAACACAAGATGTATTCCAGACCCTTGCTTTTAATTCAAAGAGAGCTTTGCCCACTTTTCTCAGGGTAGCATTCTGGAAGCCCAGTTTAGTGATTCATTCCAGTGAAATCCACAGGATACCAAACCATGGTGAAGAGACTCTAAACTGTTTCCATCTCACTCCCATGGAAGTATTTCTCTGAAAAGAGCATCCCAACCTCTGCCAAATGCTAATCACCCAGAGCCTCTTCAGGGACACCTGAAATAGAAAATAGTGAGCATTATACACAGCACACTTCCAAGTAGGGAAAGAATAATTATATCCTAGTCCATTGTTTGTTATTTATTTCATATGCTCTATTCCCCTTTTGCTTTGCTAGGTTGGTTGCAATTTGATACAGTTTTTCCAACTTGGGGCTACCATTAAATTACTTACTAGCTTCTAGACTTTGTTTTCTGTAGTCCTTCAAAAGCAAACCCCAATCCATCCAGGGTGAATTGCTCCCTGGCATGAGATTTCTTTTTTACTTTTCTTTTTTTTTTGGCCATGCCGTGCAGCATGCACAATCTTAGTTCCCCCACCAGGGATCAAACTTGTGCCCCCTGCCGTGGAAGCGTGGCGTCTTATCCACTGGACCACCAGGGAAGTCCCGAGATTTCATTTTAAGTTAAGAGGCATAAATTGATATAAAACAGTATGGCAATTCCTCAAGAAATTAAACATGGAATTACCATGCAATCTAGCCATTCTATTTCTGGATATATGTCCAAAAAATGACAGAGTCTTGAAAAGATATTTGTACATCAATGTTTACAGCTGCATTATTCACAGAAGCCAAATGGTGGAAGCAACCCCAAGTACCCATTGACAGATAAACAGATAAACAAAATATGGTATATATACATTTACAATGGAATGCTACAACACAGAGGAACTTGAGGACATCATGCTAAGTGAAATAAACCATCCACAAAGGGGACAATTACTGTCTAATATCACTTACATGAGGTACCTAGAGTAGACAAATTCATACACACAGAAAGTAGAATGAGGTTGCCAGAGGCTGGAGGCGAAGGCGAATGGGGAGTTATTCTTTAATGGATAGAGAGTTTCAGTTTTGCAAGATGAAAAGAGTTCTGGAGATGGACAGTGCTGATGGTTGCACAATAATGTGCATGGACTTAATGCCACTGAGTTATACCCTTTAAAATGGTTAGGATGGTAAATTTTATGTTACGTCTATTTTACCATGATTAAAAAAAAAGGAATAGGTTGACCCCAAGCATGTGAAGAGTGGTAGACTTGAGGCTATTTTGCAACTCATCAGCATCCACCTTGGGAAGTTTAATCTTGTTTTGTCCTTGACCTTGGAATCGTTTTTGATTGGCTAAAAACACTAATGGATTCCATGGTCTTTTATTGTCTCTTAATTGCTATTATCTCTGCTGCTTAGCTTTAATATTAATGCAGAACTGGTAAGGTCTTATTGAGACACTGACTTTGAGAAGTAATCAGTTGAATAGTTCATTTTTTCTCCCAAAGCCTGAGGGATAATAAAGCCTTCTAGAATAGGGTGACAGGGTGAAGCTAAGTATTAAATTGTATCCCTCAAAACCCAAGAAAAATGGTCCAAAAATAAGTAAAATCAAGTGATAAATATAGGAATACAAACTCATGCTATATTCTTTAAAAGTGGTGACCAGAAAAGATATCCCATGCTCTTAGATTGGAAGAATTATTATCCTTAAGAAGGATATACCCAAATTACCCATGAAATTTTTCACAGAACTAGAACAAATAATCCTAAAATTCAGAATTCCGATGTAGTGATTACAGCTTTAGCAATCAGTTAGGGCCATAGAACCACTGAGAATGGAAGGCATTCATAGTGGAGCAACAGAACAGGAGCCCAGGTCTCTGACACTGTGCAGTGCCCAAACTGTCCTGGATTGACAACCTCTACATTTCAGCATATATGCAAATCCAACCATCATGCTGTACACCTTAAAGTTATACAGTGATCTATGTCAATTATTGCTCAATAAAACTGGAGAAAAAGGAAGGTAGCCGTAGACAATATGTAAAGAAACAAACATGCCTCTGTTCCAATAAAATTTTATTTACTTACTACATAATTTATGACTTTATGTATGTATTTGCAGGTGGTGGGTGGGCCTGATTTGTTTGGCTTACAAGCTATAGTTTGCCAACCTCTGGTCTAGAAGAACTGAATCCTCTAGACTCTAAATCCTGTCCTCTGTTCTCTGGGCTAAGTTACAAATAAATTAAAAAAAAAATATATGAACTCTGGAAGTCTCCACACTAATTGGCTTGTGATCAAAAATGGGATTCAAAAGGAAGAAATGCACCATCCATGAACCAGAGCCTCCCTGCCCCATCCATCTCCATCTGGATCTACAAATGATAGGGGTGGTGTTTTCAGATCACTCTGTTCTGTGACATAGATACCATTAACATAGCACATCCTAACTGTAAATACACATGACCTCTAAGTCAAGTTGGAAAGGGGGCAGGGGGAGGAAGGAAAGATGTTTCTCGGAAACTCTTTTCTTTTCTTTTTTTTTTTTAAATTCAAACAGAAAGTCACAAAAATTATAATCATCCTCATCAGTTCACTCAGTCCCATGTAATTAATTTCTTTTTCATCTTGATCTTTTGTTGGCACTTGTATGAATTCATCAGTTTTCCATTAGAGTTCTGAAAATGCTTATTCATTCAGTTCAGCAGCATAGTCAGTTACCAGAAACCTGTACTTGTCAGAGTCTTTTCCATGAATTTGGAAACTCTTTTCAAAAGAAGACATTATCACACATTGTCTGGACAGAATTGTTTTTAAGTCAGTCTTTTGGTTTTACATACTTCAGAAGGAATTTGATGCTCCAATTAATCTTGGTTAGTACATTAATCGACCAATATAAATAAAAGTTAGTAAAGATAATAATATCTAACATTTCATGAGCCTTAAGTTCCAGACAGGCATCCTGATACAACATGTAGTATCATATTGAATCTTGGCAAAATCTCAGTCTCCCAGAATGTATGGAGCAGCTATTTGAGGACTCTGGAAGGTAAATGGTAGCAGGTGGGTTGAGGAAGAAAACCAGATTAAAATGACCACCATACTGGCGATGTTTACCACTTTTTTCCCTCTCTGGTATCCCCAGGGCCTGAACTCAAGGCAGCCTGGAACTCAGAAGTGGACATTGGTGTGAACAGAGTTCCAGGAAAGACCTCTAGATCTGGATTTGGAGCAGAAAGGGAACTCCTAAAGCTCAGAGAGGATGCAGAGGTCCCCCTCCCTCTATTTCCCTTCTATTTTCCTATGTCTGCAACCCCACGGCAGCACCGCAGAGGCTGCAATTCAACTGGAGCCAGACTTTGAGAGATGGGAGCCTTCCTGTCCAGTGGGTGGAGCTGTGATCCCAAGACAGTGGGGCGAACCTGGCTGCCTGTGTTTTTATCTCTCTCTCCAATCTTCCACCCCTTGGCCCTGTGGACAACACAGTGGTGCAACTAAAGCCACAGCATTCTGGCCAGAGGACCAAAGAGGGGAGCCCAGGGAACCAAAAACTACAGGAAAATTGCAGAGAGGAATAAGCTCAGGAAAGTGAACCCATAAAGGTTTTTTGTGAACTACCGGGCTCACCTTCTTGTTCTTACGTGGGTCTGATCCTAATGGGCATACCAAAAGCTTGGAAAACTAAACTAACAATAGACTACTGCCCAGGTTGCAGACTGACTACTAGGTGGTGCATATGCCGGCAAGTGGGCAGGCCTGCCCATAAAGAAATAGCAGGAGGGAGTTTTTCCCATTATGGAACTGTTCTGTATCCTGATTGTGGTGGTAGCACAAATCTGTGGCGGTATTAACATTCATAACACTGTACACCAAAAAGAAAGCCAACAACAACAAAAAGCAATTTTGCATGATAATTTAAAAAATAGAATCAACAACAACAAAGTAAGTCACAGTGAGACAGTGAACCTCTCACATTTCTTAGATGTGTCAGAATTGACTCACGCTAACTTAGGCAGAAAAGGGTTAAATCTGAAGACTATTGATTGGCTCACAGAATTGACAGGAAGGGCAAAGAACAAGGACTGGAAAAGTGATACTACAGAAGTCTCTGGTAGCACTGGGTGTTCAGTTCTGCCACAGACACTCATGTCTACCTGCTCCTTTGGCTGCCATAGAGATTCCCAGGATGGGCAGGGGGGCAACTGTAAACAGGAGAGGTAGTCAGATGTCAGGTGGCAAAAATAATTAAATAAAATACTATTGTTAGCCCCTCCTGCAGGTAACTAGTTGAGCACAGTTTCTACAACTTCCTTGAGTTCATGCAATTTTACCAGGACTCAAAACTTGTGCTGCTAAAAACCACACAACAATGGCTGAGAATCTCTCCAACTGCAGGAGAGCTTTGTGGAAACAATGTTGCCTGTCTAAAAGCAAAGAGGAGAAGTAATTTGAAGCAGAAATTCCAACTTCCTCCTGGCTCTGCAATTCAAGGGAATGCTAACCCAGCTGTTTGTTTTTCTTTTTAACAGTTTGTTTTGTCTTTGAAATATAAACACTGAATTTTTTAGTATGTGCACTGCCTCTGATATATTCCCTAGAGCAGTAGCATTCGAGCTTTTTTGTTCACATACCCATCAGCAAATATTTTTGAGCATTGCCCCTAATAATATATGTAAGTTTATTTGTAAGTTATATATACTACGATATTTATATATTGTGTGCATTCTAACATCTTAAAAAACATGAAATATTTTAAAATAACATTTATTAAAACAATACAAAATCATTTTGTATTTCATTAATACATTATTAATGTGAGCAATGGTACTGAATATGCTTCGAATATCTGATCCTAAAGTCAGCTTTTATACTTGATTTAACGGAAGCTATATTTACAAAGATACGTAAATCCAAATCAAAGACGTACATTATTGGCTATGTTTATTAAACTATGGTTCGTATTATTTAAACTTCATCTACCAGTTTACAAAAGGGTTTTTTGGGGGGGAGAGGAGGGAAATCTGGTTAGTAAATTTCCATTTCTCCTGCTGTTGGGCAAACAATTGGAAAATGTTGCATTTTTGTATTTTTAACAAATGACTTCAAGACTCACTGAAAATTTTTTTTTAGCGAGAAAAATTTTAATAGGTTAGAAAACCATAAGAATTCTAGTTTTTAATGGCTGTGCAACTGCGAGATTTTAGAAGTGTTGACCTGATATCATTGGCAACAACAAAATCTTGAGATGATGGAAATGTTTTTCAAACATTCCTTTTCAAAATTCTCCATAGCACAAATTTCTTTTGAAAGGTGGTTCTTCGCTTACTGTTAAATATCACCCTTTACCTTGTAGGAATAGATCAAGAATGCTAATTTAAAAAAATATACGCTAGCGAGCATGCTATCTGTATGGCATCAGAGAAAACATCAGCAAGTTTTGTACACTTCACCTTTCATAAAGCAAATCTCATAATTCATATTTCCCTTTCAATGGAATTCTGCTTCCAGTTTTGGTGGACTAGGTTGTTTCAGAACTACTTCCCCATTTATAACAACTAGAAAAATTAAACAAAAAAATTTTTAAATGTGTTTGCTACACTGTTGATGGGAATGTAAGTTGGTGCAGCCACTATGGAAAACAGTATGGAGGTTCCTCAGAAAACTAAAAATAAAACTACCATATGACCCAGCAATCACACTTCTGGGCATATATCCAGACAAAACTCTAATCCAAAAAGATACATGCACCCCCATGTTCATAGCAGCACTATTCACAATAGCCAAGACACGGAAACAACCTAAACGTCTATAGACAGATGAATGGATAAAGAAGATGTGGTACATATATACAATGGAATACTACTCAGCCACAAAAAAGTACAAAATAATGCCATTTGCAGCAACATGGAGGCAACTAGAGATTATCATACTAAGTGAAGTAAGTCAGAAAGAGAAAGACAAATACCATATGATATCACTTATATGTGGAATCTAAAATATGACACAAAGGAACCTATCTACAAAACAGAAACAGACTTACGGTCACAGAGAACAGACTTGTGGTTGCCAAGGGGAAAGAGGCTGGTGGAGGGATGGAGTGGGAGGTTGGGGTTAGCAGATGTAAGCTCTTATATATAGAAGGGCTAAACAACAACAAGGTCCTACTATATAGCATGGAGAACTATATTCAGTATCCTATGATAAACCATAATGGAAAAGAATATTACAAAAAAGAATGTATTATATATAACTGAATCACTTTGTTGTACAGCAGAAATGAACACAACATGGTAAATCAACTATACTTCAATTTAAAAAAATGTGTTTGGAAGTATTAGAGAGCTACTAAGGTGGTGGGAAATTGTGGACCAAGATCCAAGAGTGAGGTGAGCCCAGACAGGTAAGCCCAGCATTTAGCGCTGCCTTTCCCCTCTAGGCAATTGCCAGTCTAAAAAATAATGGCTGAAAGCCTAAATAAGCTTTTAACAGATTTACAGGACTAGGGAAACAAAAATCAGAGAAGGAGCCCTGGTAGGTAGATAGATAACCAGATACAGAAATATAGATGTAAATGTATATCTCCGTATGCATATAGCTACATATATTCCTGAGGCTGTCCACTGAGAAGGTCTGTGAGCAACCCCTCAATAACAGTGAAGCACTTACTGCCCAGATCTTGATCTCTAAGTACCATCCTCCACTAATAGGTACTACAGCTTAGTGGAGAAATGGCAGGTTACAGGGAAAGTACAAGATGAGCCTGGAACATCTGTTGTGCCAGAAAGTAAAAAAGCGCTCAGAAATTGATGGGGACATGTCAAAGGCACAGAAGGTGGTGTGAAAGGGCTGACACTGGCCAAATCTGGGACAATAGAGTATCAAAATAAATGATGATAAGGTGTCATAACTCTTTGAAAAACCATGAGTCCACACTTAACATAATGAAATAAATAATAAACAAATGTGGGGAAGAGAAAGCTTCACCTTACGGTGGAATGTCAACAATGTAGAAAGGGACATTAAAACCAGTGGGGGAAAGTCCGATGACTTTGATGAATGAATAAATAAATGGTAGTATACCACCACCACCACCAACACCAACAACAACAGAAGGACAATATTGGGGAAGCCAAACTACTTGAGTTCCTACTGACCAAGAACAGGACAATGGGAACATCAATAAAGATAATGATGTGTAAAGGATTAAAACATGTCAAATATGTTAAATCCAGGAGTCCCTGGATTTAAAAAATACTCAAAAAAATCTCATTCACTGCTTCTGAAGGATTCTAGAAACCACCTCACTATTTTGAAAACTGATAAGTGAAATGAAAGAATCAAGCATTTATCTTGCCTGTCCTGTATGACCTAGCTACCAAATCGTTGCTGAGAGAACTTCCCTTTTATGGAGAATCTCACTTCACAAAAGAAGGAACAAAGGAGTTAGAAAAGCATCATTTTGCGCCCCCCTAATGAATTCATGGTACCAGATAGAACACTGTTGGCTGATAATATCACAAAAAATATAAAAAAAAAAAAAAAGAAAAACAACCACACATTACACATCTCCTAGCAGAAGCATAACCCACCACCCATGAAGTCATCTCACCAAAAACAAACAGCAAAACAAAACCCTGCCTCTGACCAAGACTCTTGACTCAATTTCCAATTTACAGAAAATACCAAGAATAATATATACTGGGATATCTTATATCACCACAAAGATGTGATCAGTAAAATCCAGACTGTGGAAAACTACAAAACAACATTTCTTCAACAAAAAATTGCAAGGCAGAAAAAAGAAAAGAAATTAAAAGAGACTTAAGAGACATATCAACTAATCACAACATATGGACTTTATTTGGGTCCTGATTCAAACAAGCAAACTTAAAATTATGACACAAACAAGAAGATATGAACATCAACTTGGATATTTGTTGGTATTAAGGAATTACTATTAACTGTTTTTAACTGTTTGTGATAATAGTATTACTTATATTTTTATAGGAGTCCTTATCTTTTAGAGACACATACTGAAATGTTTACAGATGAAATGATACAGATTCAACCCAATCCTTTTAGAATTTCCTTTAGAATACTTGATGTGGGGGAGAAAGTTAAGGTATATATAGGTAAGATTAGCTCTGAGCTGAAAATTGTTGAAGATGGGTATTTTGTATATTGAATGTTTATCTTATTCTTCTTATTCCATCTACTTTGTATAGGTTTGAAATTTTTCGTAAGAAAACTTTTTTTTCAAAATTAGCGTGCTGTCTCAAATACAAGGCCTCCACATATGCTGTTCATGGGGCATCGACCAGGCTAAGAGGACAAATGGGGACAGGAGTCCAACCCTGGCCTTTCTTGCCAAGCCATTTGCCTTGGAGGGCAGGGGCATCAGCAGGAAGAAGGAACGTGTATTTTTTTAATGTTTCACTTAGAAGCCATTTTATATTCATAATGAGAAATCCTTTTTTTTTTTTTTGGTCGCACTGCACCACATGTGGGATCTTAGTTCCCCAACCAGGGATCTAACAGGCGCCCCCTGCATTGGAAGGGCAAAGTCTTATTAACCACTGGACCACCAGGGAAGTCCCGAGAAATCATCCTTTTAAAAATTTGCATAAAGGCGACTATCAGAGGATTCTTGTTGGGGGTTGCATTCAAGAGCTAGGATCACTGAGCATAACCTCTAATTTGGAGAAATGCAATGGAGCTATAAGAGCAGCTCAGATAACACCAGCAGAAGCAGGGAAAACCAGATGAGAGAGAACAGCACCAACCCCATTTTTCCAAGGAGCAGCAGCTGCATCAGGAGGAAAAGGGGACCTAGTTTGCACAAACTCACGGCCACTAGGAGGTGCAGAAGACTCACTGCAGCCTCAGTGACAGGAGGAGATAAAAGGCATTTAGTTCCAGTAAGTGCTTTGGATGAGGCTCAAAGCATCCACCTTGCAATTATCTTCAAGCCTGTGTCCCTAAGGTGCGGGTAGCCTCAGGAAACACAGGCCTACAGAACACAAGCGCACACACCACCCTGCCCCAAAGCATTCATAAATTCTTACAGTCCCAGGATGCTGGCTAATATCCCACGGGTGACTATTCATCGATTCTGGCCAGCTGTGTGAACCTGTATATCCCGAGGTTATTAGGCAACTAAACATGAGGAGTCCCTTTCAAAATGGTGATTGGCTTTGCTTCAGTCACTATGATTTCAATGGCTAAAAAATGTATTTAAATTGCAGGTGATCAGCTGCTTGGAAGGCAGCCTCATCACGTTGCAGCACACGCAGCATCCTTCTCACCACCCCCGCTTCCACTCAAGCACAGCCCTCGGCCTCCCACACATTCCCACAGCCGCGCGTGCACAGAGAGAAGAAATGCCGGTTCTCAGACGAGCCGCATGGGGAGCCTGACTCCTGGGTTTCCTCCCTGGTGATTTCCCGACTTGGCTTCTGCAGGAAGCAGAGCTGCTTTTCTCCCAGAGGAGGCCAAATGTCATAAGAGAGGAAAAGGCTGCTGGCAACAAAGGGGCCCCCGAATGAGAGAGCAGGGGAAAGGTTGGACCTAAGATCCTGCACAGATCATTTTACCGGAATGGAGAGAGAAAAATGAAGGTTTTTCTAAAGCTGATTCATGTACTCCAGACCCTTCTTGTCCTCGTGCCTCTGCATTCCTTCCTGGATTCTGCCCCCCCCGCCCCCGTGTATATCCCTTCATTGCTAGTTCTGGAAATCAGTGATAGGTTAGCATGGTGCTCATCCCATGTTGTCACCTAGCAACGTGATGTTCATAAATAGCCACAATCAGCTCTTCTCCAAAAACGGCTAAAACTTCTTTTAAAGACATCAGGAAAAATGCTTAGCTCTTTCCGAGCTGGTGTGAAATAGTCCCTTGTCTCAGCCCTCCTATTCCCAGTCTTCCTCTTCCCATTCTCAGTTTGACCTCCCAGCATGTTTACTGTTTATACTGTCTTTTTTTTCAAATGCACATTTCCTTCTACAGGGTCACATAACATCTGTTCATGTAAAAGCCTCCCAGTAGTTCTGTGGACTTTATTCGGCTCAAAAACAACCCAAAAGCCAAAAACATTCCTGCTTAATCCGCATCCCTTGCACTTTAGAATAATTCAAACTAAAAGTCGTAGAATACTAAGGCTGAGAAAGAACTACTTCAGGTTAGTTAAGATCTTACTAATCAGAAAAGAGTTTTACACTTTTATTTAAAAGTTTAAATATACAAGAACAAAAAGTGTCCCTTTAACTAGGCCAACATCTAGCAAACATTAATTAACTGAAAAATCCAACATACATATTTCGGTCATCTACTATAGTTCAAATACTGTTCCGGGTGATGACACAAAGATGAATAAGGTTATGTCATTTAAGGGTTCACAAGGTAGTGGGAAATGGTATGAAATTCTCATTGCAAATGGACTAAACAGCATTCAGGACAAGCCCCAGACTTTGAAGTGTTACCACTACAATTGTAGTTGTTAAAAGACGGTGAGTCACAGATGAACAACCTTCATGTAGAAATCATGAGGACCGAGCAAATTCCAGCATTTTTTAGTAGAATGGAGTCTCAGGGTCATGGCTGGAGCAAGGGGATGCATGCTGGTGCCATGCACTGTACTGTGATGGGAGAACTGTGAAGTTTAGGAGGGAGAGGAGTCTTATTTGGGCTATGTTAAGTTTGAGATGTCTAGTAGATGTCCATTTCCATCAGTCAGGCAAAAAGCAGACACACACTCAAACTGGAGCACTGAGGAGAGTTGACTAAAGGGACTGTTATAAGAGCAGGGGCAAGGAGACCAACAAGTGGTGGGGAAACTCCCTGGACAAGCCACAGCACAGAACAGTGACTGTGACCAGCTCCAGGACTAACAGGACAAGGGGAGGAAGGGCGGGCTTATCAGAAGCCAGAAAAGATAGTGGTAGCTGGTGAGCCCGCAAAGAGGATGACAAGGCAATGCCTGCCCCACCTCCTCTCCTTCCTATCTATCACTGATGCCTCCCATTGGGAAAGACAGCTTGGTGATGCTGCACATAATGGTCAGCCTTGCAGGGCTCAGTACAGATGGGAGGAGAGTGAAGCTGGAAGGGGAAATGGAAAATATCCAGCACCACATCCAAATGGAGAGGTTAAGAACATTTTTTTTTTTTTTTTGGTTATGCAAGTTTGGGAGTTAGGGGAGAGGTTGAAATCAGAGATACAAATTTGGGAGCCTTTCAGTTAACAGATGGTAACTAGAGCCATGTTTCTGGCTGAGATCACTCAGAGAAGATAAAAGGGCCAAGGTCCAAGCCCAGGGACACAATTTAGTCGCTTAGCAGAGGAGGAGGAGCTAGCAAAGGAGCCTGAAAAGGAGAACCAAGAGTCTACTCCTTTCTGCAATAACCAGAAAGGAGTATTCCTAGAGCTAAAGGAAAAAAGTTTCAAGAAAGAAGGAAGGGTCGGTCTAGTGTCCTGAATGAAGCTGAGAGGTTGAGAAGGAGTCTCTTTCATATAGAGATAAAAGGACAAGCACAAGTGTAATCATTCTGTTGAATAAGCAGGACTTTAAAGGTACAGCAAAAACAAACTTTAATCTCTTTCTCACAGTTGCCTTGATAATTCTTTTGAGTGGGCTGATTTTGTTTCACCAACATAGATGCAATTTAAGCCAGGCCCATGATTTTTCTGCTCACTCTCAGATTAATGACTTATTCATGGCTTCCTGAATTTTCTTTCTGTTGGTTTTCAGACCTGGAAGGGCCCTTAGAGCTCAGGGACCAGTGGGTGGATGCCCTCTGTCCATGTAGGACCTCCATACACAAACATGCAGAACCACCCCTGGGCACCAGGGGACACAGGTGTGTCTTATCTCATCTACAGCACTTCTCATTTCCCCTCCCAGTGTTCACTCTGCACTCGAGTTACCTGCAATGCCAAGTATGAAATGATCTCAGTGCCCCTCTAGGTGGTTATTGTCTACAAGGAAAACAGATCTAATAACTTGGAGTGTTCTGGTCCGGGGGTACTTGGGCCTCAGGGGAGGACCAGGGGAAGAGGGCAATGCTTAATACTATTCATTTATTTCAAAAATATTTATTGAGCTCTCACTTTGCTAGGTGCTAGAAATTCAAATGATGAACAAAAATAAACACAGCTCCCGATCTCATGGGAATTACGGTTTATGATTTATCAAACAATCGCACAAATAAATGTCAAGTGCGTGCAGGAAGCCACGAGAGAGTGTAACCAGTCAGGGAGTCCGGGGAAAGCTTTCCTGAGGAAATGATGCCAGGGCTTCTTGAAAGTTGAATAGGAATTCATCAGGGGAGGAGACTTGTGGGAGCTGTCAGGTTTAGGAATGCCTGAGCAAAGGTCTTGTGGCAAGAGGGAGCTTGGTCTGAAAGAAAGCCTGAATGTCTGGAGCCCTAGAGGCCAAGGGGGCTGTAGAGTGCACATGGCAGTATTAAGGGGCTGTGCTTTTGTCCTAGGGCCAATGGGGAGCCATGGAAGGGATCTGAGCAGGGGAGGCCCTCCCTCTGACTTGAAGAGTAGGGAAGGGACCGGGGGAGATGGGCCAGGGCACAGATGGATATGGGTGGAACAGACTAATGGTGACGAGAGGCAATGGCAGCTTGGACCAAGGAGGTGGTGCTGAGCAGTGGCCCTGGCAGTGGGAATGCAGGAGAGGGTGGGTCCAGAAGAGTGCTGAGTTTCTAGCTTGCAGACTGGTCAGATGGTGACGATGATCACTGATTCATGAAGCAAAGAAAGGGCAGAAGACCATAAACAATGTGAGGATCATTCTGTTCCTTATACCATCTCTCAATAGAACCTGCTTTCAGCCATTTCTCTCCTTTGTGGACTATCATTAGTATGAAATAATCACCAATTCTGTTAAGGAGATAGCAAGCTACTGAATGCAGTGTTTCACTCTTCAATGTGGGCCGCACTTCTCACAAAATGCATAGACATTTCCAAAGCACATTCACATCCAGCATTTTATTTTATCCTCACCAAAATCTCATCAGTTCCCCTACTCATCCTTATTTAAAGATCAGCGCTTTCACAATCTTGATCCAATTGTGGTGTGTATTTCTGGGCACATCATCAAAAACCTGCAGCTGCTAAATCCATTATGAAATCTTAGAATCTCAGAGGTTTAAGGGAACATTAGCTCTCAGTTACTTCTAAACCACTCATTTTGCTGAGGCTCAAAGAGCTAGCTAGAGGCAGAGTCAGGGTTATAGTCAAACAAAACAAACACAAAACAAGTAATACTCCCAATCACTGATAGTTACATTATTACTTTCTTATAGGGTTTTTATACACGGGAAACTCAAGACTCACCTAAAAGTGTCCCCATCACGCTCATGGGACAACCCAGTTCTGCTGACAAGCAGTCCGCATCAATCAGCGAAAGGTGTCGTGCTCCATACTATGTGATACACTTTCTCAGTTGCCTTCTCTCAGAAAGCTGCCCCAGCTCTGACAGAGGCCCCCAAAGCGGGAGACGGTGAATCAGAAATGCCTGCTCTAGCAGAGGCCCAGGGTAGTTCTTTGAAGACGCACTAGGGTATTGTCAGTTGGGTGGTTGCCTGGAACTCATTGGTTGGGGGATTTGAGGACAAGAGGACTGCTAAAGGGAGAGGAGATAATGAGTGGTGTGGTGGTACTAAAATAAACAAACCAGCAAACAAACCAAGCTTCACATATATAAAATCAACCCCCAAACTTTTCTATGAGTCTTTTACCCTTCAAGCTTGCTCTTGATGTTTATTTGAATCTGATTTGTTCAGCAGGAAAATGCTGAAGGCAAGAAATGAGAGATTTCCAAACAGAGGGTTTGCCCCAAACTTAAATCCAGTCCCTCACCCTCAGGACTGCCTGCCTCTGTCTTGGGTCACTCTTCAACAAACGTCCCTTAAGAACTCTCAGTGCTAGGCATTGTGCGAGGGTCTGGGGACTTGATACAAACATGGAAAAGATACTCTCCCTGTGCTTAAGGGGCTGACAGTCTAGCAGGGGGCAAAGACTCAGAACTAGATATCACCGTACAAAGATAAGTGCTGCAGAAGTTACCAGGAAAGATTGTTGGGGAATGTTGGGGGGACCATCACAAAGGAGATGACATGAAGTTTTGAGGAGTACATATAATTTGAAAGGCAGCCAAGGGCATTCCAGGAAGAGGAAATAGAGTGTGCAAAGGGCATAGAAACATGGAAGCGCTAGGGAGAAATTGTCAGGTGATGGCAGGAGATAAGGGACCAGAAGCAATCCACTGCAATGTAGTCTATATATGCTCAGGGTCTTGGCACATAGTAGAAGCTCATTTTGCTACAGTCACACTGAGGAACAAGAAACTTCAAATTCTCAGTGGTTTGCAACAATGAAGGTGATTTGTCATTCATGTTACATATCAGCAATGAACCAGCTGGGGTTCAGCAGCTCTGTGGCTCTGAGGTTCTACCCCAGGTTGCAGGTGGACTGTGTGCAAACTCCACATCTCCCCATTCTAGGACTCACGTAGAGCAGCAGCCCCTCTAGGAGGTGCACTATTCTCATGGCAGAGGGCATATCTCTAAAAGCTTCTGTTTAGAACCCACACTCACATCTCCACTGGCCCAAGCAAGCCAGGTGGCCAAGCCAAAGGAATGGGGAAGTATAATAGGAAGGCAATAACAAGGATGATGATGTAAAATTCTCTTCCAGGGGAGGGAACAGATGATTGGAAATGATACTGCAATGATTGAGAGGAAGCAAAGAAGAGGCTATTGTAGTAATAAAAAGTAATGGCAGTGGTTCAGTTACGTACTGCTGCATAACAAATCATCCCCAAATGTAGTGGTTTAGGCACAACAGTCATTTTAGTATTGCTCATGGTTTCTGTGGGTCTAGAATTCAAGAAGGGCTCAGCTGGACGGTTCTGGTTTGGAAGTTTATAGTGCACTTGCAATGGGAGTTTGGGGACGGAGGGATAGCTGGGACGGGAGACTGGATCTGTGCTCTCCCATGGACTCTCCATGTCAGTTGGTTTGTGCATTCTCACAACATGGTGACTCCAGGGCACCCAGACTGCTTATATGATAACAGAAGGCTTCAAAGTTGAGTATTCCAGTCAACAGGGCAAAAGCTGCATCATCTTTTTTGATTTAGCTTGGGGAATCACACCAGAGTAGAGATCAACAAACCTTCTCTATAAAGGCCCAGAGAGTAAATGTTTTAGGCTTTGTGAGCCACATGGTCTCTGCCACAACTACTCATAA
This sequence comes from Grampus griseus, assembly GCF_964374135.1. Lineage (NCBI taxonomy): Eukaryota > Metazoa > Chordata > Mammalia > Artiodactyla > Delphinidae > Grampus > Grampus griseus. Next base: position 82,112,276 of record NC_139018.1, on the reverse strand, counting down.
CCACTCAACTTGGCCATTGTAGCATAAAAGCAGCTACAGTCAATTAAATGAGCATGGCTATGTTCCAAGAACACTTAATTTATGGACAATGAAATCTGAATTTCACATAACTTTCACGTGTTGTGAAATATTATTCTCTTGATTTTTTTTTCAACCATTTAAAAATGTAAAGAACACTCTTAGCTTGCAGGCTGTATGAGAACAGGCATCAGGGCAGACTTGCACAGGCTATGATTTACCAACCCCTGCTCTACCAGAGAGATATCTAGTTGGGTATGTCCACTGGCAGTCGGAAACACAAGTTTTATACTCATGAAAAATGTCTGAGCCAGAGTTACAGAGTTGGGTGTCACCTGCACAAGGGTGGCAGCTGAAGACCCCCAAACCAATGGGATTTCCCCAGAAATGGGCACTGAGTGGGAAGTCAAGTTATCTCAGGGTGGAATCTTTGGGACTACAGCAATCAAGGGGTGATTTGAGGAGACAATGAAGAAAGGCCAGAGGAGGACCAGAGCCCAGACCCCATTTCACCTTTTACCTCGACTCTAAATTTCAATCTTCTTGTCCTCACCTCCCTTCCCTTTTCCCAACCCTAATCCCCACCCCCAGGCACTACTCTCAAAGTCAGAGGTAGAGAACAAGGTATATAACACTTGAAATTGGAGATTTTTTCACCCTCCTTTCTGTCCATTCATTCATGCACAAAACAAAATAACTTTATTTGTGAAATCATATGTCATTTAAATACTAGGTGTCATTACTGCATTTTAAAGATTTTCTTAAAGAAAGCTGGCATAATAGATTTTTATGAACCACAATAATTTACCAAATAGAGAAACAGACTAACAAATTTAACCATATGGGTTAGTATTTGAAAACATTATTATCTGCATCTTACTGACTGACAAGGAAAATAAATTTCTCTAAAGGGGACACTAAATTGAAGCCTTTTGTAAAGAGACTGAAAGTTGCTTAACTACATTTTCTCCACTTCTTTAGTCTTTCAAGAATCTGTTTAGAATTTCTTCGGAGAAGAGACCCTAACCCTGGGTAAATAATTGAAGTAATGAATGTATTTTTTATTCAATGTTGGGGGGCCGGGAATGATAGATCTCTTGGCACATGAAAGGTCTGTGCAGGACGCACAATAATATTCGATGAGCAAGGTATTAGAAGTGAGTTCAGATAATTTTGTGAATTGAGGCCAGGTTAAAAGTGACAGAAAAGCAGAAGTAGCATTGTCATGATGCAGCTCAAAAGAAGCAAGGCAAAAGCAACCCAATCACATGACAAGCTCTGAGAGGACAGATTTCTAACCGTGGTGAGGTGGGAACGATGTGGGTTGGTGGGGGGACCCTCAGGGACCTTTCTGTGATTCATTTATACAGTTTCCACATAGCCAATCATTCATTTATTTAGCAAATACTGAGCGAACTTCTAAGCAGAGATACAAGTCAAAATGAAGAGTACTCTGTGGGGCTGAAGTATAAACAACATTTAAATAGCATTCAGTCTTTGCCCAGTGGAAATTATACTTTGTTAGTGAAGATTCCTCATGTGCTTGAAAGGATGGCTCTGGATTGCAAACATAAAATTTTCTATTGAAAATTTTCCCCTTCCTTTGAGATTTTTCCCCTTCCTTTGAGATTAGTGAAGCTAGAAACCCAGCCTAAGGAAACTGTAATTTCAAAGCCCTTTGCTTGTGATGCCGACAGCCAATGATCACGAGGTTGGCACCTTTATTTAAGAAAACAACTTAATGGGGTTTCCCTGGTGGCTCAGTGGTTGAGAGTCCGCCTGCCGATGCAGGGGACACAGGTTCATGTCCCGGTCCGGGAAGATCCCACATGCCACGGAGCGGCTGTGCCCGTGAGCCATGGCTGCTGAGCCTGCATGTCTGGAGCCTGTGCTCCGCAACAGAAGAGGCCACAACAGTGAGAGGCTCGTGTACCACAAAAAAAAAAAAAAAAGAAAAAAAGAAAGAAAACAACTTAATGAGTGTTTCTGTTTTGTAAATTAGGTCCCGGGGCCCAGTGTGGAGAACTATAGCTTCCAGTCTAATAATGTAAGGCTATCTCCTTGAAGGATAGGGGAAATCTTTGCATAATTCTGTTCTGCTATTTCAGAGGTTACCTTAGAATTTGTAGTATAAATATTTATGTCTGTCTTCATGTGATAACATTTCACGTATAATCTAAGGACTTTGCAATTCCATTTCTCTCCTCCTAGCTTTTGTGCTATTGTCATACATTTTATTTCTACATCTGTTATATACCACACACTACATTGTTTTTATTATTAGTTACACCGTCAATATTCTTGTAAAAAGAATTAAATATGAGTAAAGCATTTATTTGATCATGTAGTTACTACTTCTGGTGCTTTTCATTGCTTTGTTTATACCCAGATTTCCATCTGGTATCATTTTCATTCTGGCTGAAAGACTTTTTGCATTTATTACAGTGTAGGTCTGCTAGTAATGAATTCTTTCAGCTTTCATATAACTCTCTTTATTTCAGCTTTGCTTTTGAAATATATTTTTGTTGGATATAGAATGCTGATCTTGTTTATTTGTCCTTGTTTATTTGATCCAATTTTGCCAAAAGTTTATCGACTTTATTAGCTTTTTCAAAACCAACTTTTGGCTCTATTGATCCTCTATATTGCATGTTTTCTAGTTTATTAAATTCCAACCTTATCTTCTGTAAAAATTTTAATAAACAGAAACCTCAGTTAAAGAGAGTCAGGAGACCAGAAGGGGGCACTCTCATGTCCTGTGGTGAGAGCAGAGCCCAACAAGAAGAATGAACCCTCTTCTTTCCAGGCAAGGACTCAGCCAATGAAAAGGCATGGACTCTACCTCTTTCAACTTCCTTTTCCTCTCTGTAACATTGTTCTCCTTCCCTTGCCATGCAGGACATGCACGTGGCCAACCATGGTTCCAGACCCTGAATTACAATTCTCGGCCGATCCCAAATAAACTCATTTTTGCTGGAGAAATATCTGGCAGTCTATTTATCTCAGGTCAACTCTTCTTGTTCTCTTCCTTTATAAACTTTCTTCATCTTTATTACACTATTTTTCTAACTTTTCATATTGGCTTTTTAGTAGCTCATTAGTTTTAACACTTTCTTCTTTTCTAATATTAGAATTTAAAGCTATAAATTTCTCTCCAAGTATTGCTTTAGCTGCATCTTTCATGCTTTGATATTTATTTTTATTTTTGTTCTGCTCTAAAGAATCTTAAATTTTTATTTTAAGTAACCACAAGCTATTTAGAAGTGTGATTTTAATGTTCCTTATATATATATATTTCTACTTATCTTTCTGTTTCCTAACTTCATTGAGATCAGAGATCTGTTTTTGACCGAATTTGTTTTCTGGCCCAATATATAGTCAATTTTTATAAATTTTCTAAATGTGTTTGAAAACAAAGTATGTTCTGCAATTTGGGGGTACAATATGTATTCATTAGATGAAGCTTATTTATTATGTAATTAATCCTATGAGCCCCATAAAAGGTCAGGGCAAAATAATTTATATACTAATTTTATATCTCTAAATTTGATTGCTCCTCAAATCTATATTCATATATTTAAGTCCCTAGTCAACTTCTCCACTGCAAATAGTCACTGCAAATGTGATACAGCCTCCCCACCCCCACCCCCAAGACTTGCTCCTTTCCCAGGCTTGTCTATATCAACATTTCTCCAGATTTAAGCCCCCAAATTATTCTCTTCTACTGATTCCCTTCTCCCACCCACCCCATTTAATCTATTAGGAAATCCTTTTGATGTCTCCTCCAAAACATATGTAAATTTTGTCCACTTCTTTTCATCCTTGCTATCTCCACCCTGATCCAAACAAGAGTAACTCACAAAGACTAACAGTCTCTCAGTTGGCCTTCCTCCTTTCTGTTTTGCCTCCCTCCTCCCCAATCAGTTCTCTGTGCAGTTCTCAGAGTAATCTTTTAGAATTGTAAATTATAAAATGTCATCCCCCACTTAAAACCCTTCAATTATTTCCTCTCACACTTAAAATAAAATAAAAACTCCTTACCTTGGTTTAAAAAGCCTATGTGATCTGGCTTCTGACATTCTCCCCATGCTCACTCTGTTCCTGTTCTGCTCTTCTAGCTCATCCTGTAACCCATAAAGCTTGTTCCCAGCTCAGGGTCTGCATTAGACAGGATGGGGATAGGTTATGCAACTGTAAGACACAATCCCCAAATCACACAAAGTAACCCGAGGGGCTAGGTCATTCTCTAAGACAACTGTTGTCCATGAGAAGACTCAATAATTCAGGCTGCCTCAGTCTTGAGGTTCTACCATCTCAATATGTGGCCTTACTCATGATTGTTATGGTAGAGGAAGAGGGTACTAGAGGGTCTTCTATCAGCCTGGAAATTATTTATATTACTTCGTCTCACAGTCTGTTTTCCAGAATTTGTCCATAAGCCCACCCACCTGCAAGATAGTGGGGAAGTGTGTACTCCTGTGTGCCAAGAAGAAACAAGTCAGACATGAATACCAAAGTCTCTACCACAGGACTGTTCCCTCTTCCTGGGATGCGCTTTCCTCTAATTTTCACATGGCTGGCTCCCTATTGACACTTGGATTTCATCTCAAAAGCCACTTTCTTAGGCTGTCATTGGCCACCCAGGTATATAACTTTCAACTCTCTGATTTAGTTGTTTGTTCATTGAATACACTCTCTCCGACCTAGAATATAGGCTCCATGAAAGCTGGTAACTTGTCTGTCTTGCTCATCCTGGAATTGCCTTAATAAATATTTGTTGAATAATTTAATAATTACTCAAAAAAGTAAATCTGATCATGGCATCCTCCTCCCGTTAACAGATTTTTATAATCATCAGGATAAAGTTTAAACTTTCTGGTAAGACATATGAGTCTTCATAATATAATGTCTGATTACCTTTCATTCATCCCCAGGGACTGCCACTGGGGATACGGCAGTAAACTTAGAATCTTTAGCTTCATATCTTGGTGTGACTCTTTCCTGTACTCAGTGTTAGACAAAGTCACATAAACAACCTAAGACAGCTAACAAAGTTCTGCTTCTTCAGATAGATACTCTTTTAAAGTTTAGGATTTATTTAGTGAGGATGGGGACAGATTAATGGTCTACTGATACAAACTGTACACAGAAAGTGATTCACTTTGTAATTGCTTTCACTGGCTAAAGTTGAATCAACACTCTAAAGTGATTCAGGAAAATGCTTATCACTTAGCTAAATTATGCTTATCATTTAGTTAAATACTAAATTATGTCACTGAAACAAAATAAAACAAAACAAACAACCCCAAAGCACCATGGACTTAAAGGTTTATTCCTTACTTGGGTAAAGTCCAGAGAAGTTCAGGTGGTCCTCCTCCATCATGTTACACCAGGTATACATGACTTCCAAGAAATCCTTAGCAGGGCAAGAGACAAACGAGGCCCACTGGTCTTAATTGCCTTGCCCCAACACTTCACTACCCCTCAAATCATCTGGCTAGAATTAGTCTTATGGCCTCAACCCATCCCCAGGGGAAGCTTGGAGATGTAGAGAAGCAAATGGATACTGGATCAGCACTAACAATCTCTGCTTTAATCAGTTCATCAGTTATTCCTTTGATCCTTTCTATCCACACTAAGAACACAATCAATCCATTCCCAAGTGAGACAACATAAAGTACCTTCTTAGTGTTGTATCCAGCTTAATGTCCTGGATCTCCAAATGACCTATGTATTTCTCTTCTTTGAGACATGTTTCTTCTCCATATATCTAGTAGTCAATTGATCTGCTCCTCCCTCCAACACATCCAATATACAATGCTGAAGCAAGAATGGGCTAATTAAAATAAAAACTCTCATTTGACAAGGGAAAGGAATAGTAGACATAAAGCAATAAATAAATCTATTAATCATTAAAAAAAATAGGCCACAGAGCAGCCAGATCATGAAATGTCTCTGTTCAAAACCTTCCAGTGGATTTTTATCACCCTCAGAATAAAATCTGAACTCCTCCCCCTGCCTTACAAGGCCCTGAGATCTGGTGCCTGGTACTCTGTGACTTTCCCTCCTTTCATGAGCTTCCTCACTCTGCCACCTCTAGTCACACTAGCCTCTTTGCTGTTCAACAAGCCAAACTCCTTCCTCTTCAGACCCTTTGCATTTGCTCTTCCTTCAACCTGGATAGTTCTTTTCCTACTTAAAATTTACATGGCCTTCCCTTACTACTCTACGTGAAATGGCACCTCCCAAACATCCTTTAAATAGTTGGCATTGCCTGGAGATGTAACATTCAAAAGAGGAAGAAATCTGTACCACAATGGCTATTTCTGACATTGCTTTAGGGAAAAATGGGGTGTAAAAAGAAAACCTTTTGACTATGGGCTCACCTGATTATGGATTCCAAAGGTGTCCACTAACAAACTTCTCTTTCGCCCAAACTCTCAGAAAACCACCATCACAAGAAACAATAGACAACAAGCTTATATTACTGAAAAAAAGGGAATGGGTGTAAGGAAAGGGGAATATAGTTTAAAATTTATCATTTCTCTCTGTTTGCACTCGATAGTTCAAGTTGCTCTTAACTCCCTCATTGGTTCTAGGTGCTGAAGTATTCTTTCAAGTCACCACCATTCGATTCCTCAATCTCACACAAACCACTTCTTTTGTCTAAATCTGGGGATATCTCAACCTGAAGATCTCAGTTTAACACCATTTTGTTGCAGTCTAAAGTACTTTCACCTTCCAGTCATATTTACCATCTTTTGTTAAAAATAAAGATGTTCAAGTGATTCAATGCCTAAGCCTCAACATAAGTAGTGTGAGATGACTTAAGGGAAAATGAGAAACTAAGATAATAACCAGGTTGCTGGCTCAGACTACTGGATGTACAGTGGTATAACCATCTAACAAGGCAGAGAAGAGAAAAAAGGTTTAAGGAATGGGGGAAATAAGTTTTGTACTTACTGAATTTGAGATGCATGCAAGAGATGCACTGTAGAAGTTGGATGTATGGGTTTAAAGTACAGGCTGTGTTTCTATATAAGTTAATGACCTTAACACTAATATCTTAACCTCTTTGGACCTGTTTCTACATTTGTAAAATAAGGGTGTTATACTGATCTCTAAGGGGCCTTCCAGTCCTAAAATGTCAGTGAACTCAATTTTTTCAGTAATCTTAAATAATTTGGTTTGGATTCCTATTTCTTTCTTAGAACTTTGGGGTTTCATGCTATCCGTATATTTTACTTTGATAATTTAACAAGAACTATTAACTAGCTGGGAGCTTATACATTCATACAACCTTATTTTCTCTTAAATTTTAAGAAAGAGTGAAACACTGTGGATTCCTCTACTGATGAAAGACACACATTTAAGCTTGCTGGTCATTCTTGGTAAGAATACAAAAATGAATTATAATACACTATTGAAATTTCTTCTCCATGAATTCTTCTCTTCATAGATTTGGAGAAGTTGGAGACATTATTCCTATAACAGGGGAGAAAAAAAATTGAGAGCACAAAAGGGGTTTATGTTTGACAAGTAATATCCATAAGATCTCCTGTATCACATTTTTAAAAGAAAGTATCTTACAATTTGACAATGCAAAATTAGTAAGTAATGGAAATGAAAGCTAAACAGGTCTCAGTTTTATCATCCAGAAAGAATCTTACTTCAGTATTAGAAATTCTGGAATTCTTCCTGTCCTACTTCTTTCCAAACTGTACACAGACTCTTGGTTATTGTATTATTTCTAAGTTAAAATTAAGTTTGAGGGAAGTGGGGACAGTAAACTCATCAATCTGACACGTGTGTAAGTAGCAGCCCTGATACTAAATGCAACTCTGGTTTAAAGACAGGCTTTGTTTTTAAAGGCTTTGTACTTCACAGAATAATCATACTGTTCAACTTAAATAAAATTTCATTTTAACAGAACAATATGATTATTCTATGAAGTACATCTGTGACTCTTATAACGAAACACAAAACTGCATTGTGACTAAAAGCATGGGCTTTGGAGTAAGACAATTTGGTTCAATCCCGATACCTCTAATGTGATCTTGGGGATAGTTTTTAACCTCTTGAAACCTAAACCTCTTCTTTAAGTAAAATGAGGATAATACTTACATTATATGGTTATTTGAGGACTGTAAGTGATCATTTAAAAACATAAAGACTGCTAGACAAAAGAAAACACCATTTCAACTATGATTTTGTTAGACTTTTATTATACATTTTTTTAGCCATTATTTTAAGGATACCTCTAAAACTGCAAATCTTAGAGTAGTTGGTTTTAAAGTTGACTCCAACTTCCATATTATTAATGCTGATGTTTTTTAAGGACTACTGTGTGCATGACACTATATTGACAGCCAAGCAGAAACCCTAGTTTCAATTTCTCTCATGTAAAAACTATTCTACTTACTTGTGGGTATTAACTTGATGTGAAGAACATAAAGTAAATTTCTGAAAACCTGTAAATAAACACATAAGACTAACATTTCATAATTCATGGTAAAGGTATAAACAGTTAATTCTTGATTTTTCAAATAAATACAACTGTAATATAAGTAATTCAAAAGTTATTCTGGTGTTGAAATACATTATGATTTTTGAGTACTGTCCTAATAATTTTTCATTTAGATTAATTTTGCTTATATTACAAGTTAAGTGAAACTCTGATACCAAAAAAAAAAAAAAAAAAAGAGTAAGAGTAGTGGGTTAAAAATTTCCCACACATCATTTAAGGCAGTTAATCCAGACTTCGTTGTAACATGTTCCCAAACCAAATAATGTATCAGGTAACAAACTATAAAAAAAAATCTGGATACAATCAAGGGTGAATAAATAAGTCATTAAAATGAACTATACATGACCTTTTGGTTAAAAATACACCTTAAAAAATTATGATCAAAAGCTTCCATTTCTACTACTGCTTTCTGCTTTAGTAATTATTATCTCTTATGTGATAGTTTGTTATCTCTAGAAGAGTAAGAAAAAGTCCTTTTATATTTCATGGTAGGTTTAATCAGGTAATTAAAACAAATTCTTATGATATCATCTGATATGTCCAATTACATGGGTATGATGTAACAAAAACAGTTACAAACTTATATATGCGTATTTACATTATATATCCAAAACTATCAAGCTAGTCAACTATATCTAAGGAGATACATTATGACATGAGTTAAACAATTTTTCATTGCTTATTGGAAAGAATGCAGTCAAGCTTTTAATGGAAATAATATACAAGTGAGGCACTTTTGAGGTCAAAAATAGAAAGCAAATGATACTACATACTGGCAATGTTCACAAAAATCTCTATGTGTATCTTTAATACAAAGGCTTTTCAACTAGATTATTCTTGAAAAATTTCAAAACTAGCAACTTATGCAATTTAAGGAGCTTTCAGGAACAATGGCTAACATCAGTGTTTCAAAGCATATCAAAGTTTTATAACCACCTGGCTGCTAGGCAAACAGTACCTTAATAACTTAAAGCCTCCCCCACCTTATTTTTTGGTTTATATAAATTATCTCAGGTTGTGATTTCTTTGTTTTGACTTACTTCAAAACACCTTATGGTGCTATTATTGTGGAGTACAGACCAATTTTTTTTTTTTTAAGTGTAACAATGATGCAAGTTTCTAGTGCTTCCCCTTATACTTAGAAATGTGATCTTGGAAATCAAATTAAGAATAAGAATATTTAGTTAAGAATCTATGTTTTCCAGGTAACTAAAGTTTTCAAAGTTTCATGTAGAAAAATGTTACACTTGTTTAATATATCTTTAGGCTAAAATAAAAAAACCAATCTTAAACATATATTCCAAAGTGTATCACAAAACCTAAAGTAAATTTCAACAAAATAAACATCCTTAAGATTCTTTAAATCTGGAGGAAAGTACGTATTTCCTGTATTTCTGAGACATATAGGTATTAAGAAACATCTCTGTAGTGTTCCTTTAAGGCGGGGCTGGGGAGAGAAAAAGAAAAGACAAGACTTACCCAAGATATCAGATGGCACTATACACATGAATTGAAAGTGCATTTGTATTACTTCAAAAGTTCATTTTAGGCACTGCTGAATAACCAATGAAAATAGGTAGTTTTAAGTTTCCCCCTTTAAATTTTAACCCCTGCCCAACATTATCCCAGAGACACACACACTCTCTGAAGTTGTCATGATGAAATACAGTGATGTTTATTTTTTTCTAAAAAATTCTCCCTGACTGGTAATGGGAGGAAAAGTAAGAATACCATTTTGGTAATGGCTTTTGCAAGTTGAAAGAATTGGTTCTATAAATGCTTCGGCACATTAAGTTTGATTGCCAGTTCCAAATATCGATAAATATTTTAAAACAGGATAGGTAAGAAAAAAGTGCTTAAAATCTTTCAACAAGACACATTAGGGAAAAGATTGGTTTTACAGTTCCTTTGAGATATTTCTTATTCCTGCTTTCTCCATTTGGAGGTGGCCACCACTTAAATAGCCCTTTACTGGTAGTAATGATGAATGAACCCTGTCAGATCCCAATTGCCACCTCACGTATGGTCTATAAATCATCCAGTAGGTGGTGCTGAAGTTACATACCTCATATTTCTTCCGAAATCAAATGACTCCCCTGTCAACTCAGGAGACAAATCATTTAAGGATTATCAATTCTGAACAAGCCATCAGACGAAAAGTCTTTCTTGTCATGCCATCTAGATGATTTCATTTTCAAATATTTACTATTACTTAAGCAGTTTTGTTTAGCCATTTGCTTCTACTACCAGATTAAAACCAAAGAGAAAGGTTTTAGAGGACAAGCCAATTGGCAGTGCCAAATCTGTAATGCAGAACAAGAAAATGTTCCTGAATATACCTATACACGTTTAAGAATGAGAAATTTAACCTAAGAATTCACATAAGAATTCTAATTTACTCAAGAGAAAATTTCCACATAGGGATTCAGGTAACATTATATTATCAGTTAGTCTTCTAGACTGATTTGGAACCTGGGTGTGTTAAACTATAAAGATCCAAGGTAAAATAAAAACCATTTCATGACCATAGTTTTTAATGAAGAAACTTGTTTAAAACTGTAAAGGAAAAATGGGGATGGGACGGAAAAATCTTAGCAGCAAAGTGGTTAAACAAATTGAAAATATTAATGCACAAACATTAAAATATTAAAGCATATATGTTGCATATAAAATACAGTACAGGACCAGGAGTTGCACTATACTGATTAGTGCTCAACAGAAGAAATGATTAAATTTGTTCTTCCCAGAAGTATATACACAGTTCATTTCCACAGCATTTTCCTATATAGCCAGCAAGTTATTTTCTTCAGTTGTTCACACCTGATCAAACCTGAATTATAAACTCAGCACTTACAAATACGAAAATTATTCACAAGGAAAACCAGTATTTCCATTTTACCAATAAAAAGTAATTTTGAAAGTTAACAGTCTATTCTAGGAAACCAAGTTTAGCTGAAAACTTCAGGGATGAAGATCATCTGGCGTAGCAGCTTCCAAATATATAAACAGTAAAAATAAGACTTAAAACTGCTGCTACGGTATCATGTTTTGGACTTAGTTCATCCAATTAATTTTTAGTACAAAACTAGAAATAACCTCTTCTTCATAACATCTATAGTTATCAATATATTTTTCTTCTTTTCAATGTGAAATAATACTTTAAGATGATCTATATACACAATGTTGTCAGTTCAAGCTGTCATATAAATATAAATGCTTTCTTAAAAAAAGTATTTTACAGACAGATAGTGTTATATACATTGTTCAGTTTGATCTGGGGCAAAAGAAGAAAGCTAACACAAGCTTAAGTGTGATATGTAAAAAGAATGATTACATAAATGACATTTAAAAACCTGCATAGAAAATGAGCTTCTAACAGTAGTGTGATTTTAATTTTTATCACTTCTGAAACTTCAAGCCATTAAAAAAAGGCACACTTCTCAACTTTTCCCTTTAAGGGAATGTTCTTAAGGAACCCCTTACTTGGTTAGAGTTTTAATGTAACACTTTAAAAAAAAAAAAAAAAAAGACAAATTTGACCCCAAAGTACTTCAAACAATTTGCTAGAACATTTATCCAACTACTTTGTAAATAAAACATCCAGTAAGACAATGCTCTGCAAAAGAAATAAATTTATACGTACAAGATATTTCATTCACAATACTGGATTAAATACTTTCTTGGGATAGTTTAGCACATCCTTTACATAAAATAATTTTGCTTTTGGCCAGTTTAAATAAAATAAAATGCAACTGAGAAAAGGTATCATTGTTATGTGATAATAAGCACTGAGAATTAAGCTAAAAAGTTAGTAACACAGCTGAACATATTCTGGTTTAGCAGAATGATAACTGGAAATCTCAGGAGGAAACTGTTTTACTTACTCTAACTATCCAGTTACACTTTTCACCTTGTAAAACATTTGTAAATGCAATATAATTTTTTGAAGGAGGAAACTCTGAAAGAAAACAACTTGCTGGTTGAATACCACAAAAAACAAAACAACAACCCAAAACCTTACTTTTTTCTATAATGTTTACTCAGTCTCTTTTTATATAAAAATAAGTGTTATGTTCCCATCATAACATTAGACAATTACATCTGTGCTTTAAAAAAAAGTTGGTCACTCAAGGCTATTAGAATATTTTTTAAGGATTTTAGATTACCAGAATGTACAGATATAACTCAATATAAACTGTAGCCAGAGGGAAATGACAATGAAAATATCAAATCATTCACATGGAACCAAAATGTTATTAACTAGATAAGTAAAATATTCAAAATATAATGGAATGTGACAGTAGATATATGTACATCTACTTCAGAACTAGGAAGGGGAGGAAAAGTTTAATATGTAATAACTCGTACCTTATATTTAGTTAAATATAAACATTTGTTATTTATACATAAAACTGCTTTCAAAAAACAACTAATAAATGATTTAGTTGCACTTGTTTTACTTCTTACAGTTCCCAAGTGTTAACTTTTTTTAGATTGAAATCAACTGTCCCCTAGTGCACTTTAAGTTTATATCTTAATGAATTCAAACCTTTAAAAGTCCCATCACCTAATGCATAAATATACAAAAATGCCAAAAAAATAACCCCTTTTAGTTGGATCATATTTATGCTCACTTTATATAGCCAATAACCAGAAATGGTTTCCTTTTGCAAATATTCTTTAGAACCTGCAACAAAACATGCCATGCACTCCAGGGAAAAAGTTAGGCATGGCTAGCATTTGTGAAATGCCAAGAACTGATGAGTTCTGCTTCCTCCACGTGTGGCCCCAATGATACCAGGCAAGATTTCATAATGCTTGCCAAAAGCTTCCACAAATCCAAGTTAGCTAATTCCTGGACACAAAGATTTTAAGCTCATTTTGGCACTGGATGCTTTCATCCAGCAGCTTTATGTTTCCCACCACAGCACCCACACGCCTCACCACAACGATGGCACATTCTCAAAGGGACGTAGCAGCACATACATGGTACAATGAAAGACAAAGCTACTAGGGCTAACCATCGTAAGCAGAACTTGTCATCGCTAGTGTCACATGAACAGGGATCAGAAAAATCTCCCTCTGAGTCTGACATACAATGATACAACATGCTCTCTGCACAGAGCATGCAACTAACTTGATATATGCATCTTTTAATAGGGTCTGGAGCATCCTGACACTTTCCCCTGCCATTTTCTTCATGATTAAACCTTTCTTGGCAGTATACGCAGCGAGAACGTTCACCATCTTCTTTTCTTCGTTTTGACTTCTTAAATTTTAATGAGGAAGGCTGTGTCTTAAATACCACAGAGTCTTTGAGTGAACTTAACTTAGTCTCATCCCCACAAGAGTACAGATAGTCTGATTTTTTACTGTCTGGTTTAGAAAACTGAATACTGGAGTCAGTATCATCTCTCTCCAAGTCACTTTTCCACATGTCAGGATGTCTGTAGTCTGCATAGCGACGTATTAAGATATCGCGAGGGTTTATTCTGACAATCTCATCCTCATCTTGAAAGCTCACATGTCGGATTGATTTCAAAGGGACCTAAAAAGGAAAGAGATGAAAATTGCAATAATGACTGTGAAGCTTAATTTTATGTGCCAACTTGGCTGGGCCACAGTGCCCAGATATTTGGCTAACATTATTTTACATGTTTAAGTGAAGATGTTTCTTGGACGAGATAAACATTTCAATGGGTAGACCATAAGTGTAGTAGATTATCCTCCATGACGTAGGTGGCTTTCATCCAATCAGCTGAAGGCTTTATTAGTACAAAGACTGACCTTGCTGGAACAAGAAAGAATTCTACCAGCAGTCTGCCTTTGGATACAGACTACAGCTCTTCCCTAGGTCTCAAGCCTGACAGCCTACCCTGCAGATTTTGAATATGTACCTCTACCATCCCATGAGCCAATTCCTTAAAATAAGTCTCTTTCTCTTTATATATATATATATCTCTTGTTGGTTCTGTTTCTCTGGAGAACCCTGACTCATACAGATTTTAGTACCAAGGTGCAGGATGTTGTGCTAACAAACATCTAAAAATGTGGCAGTGCCTTTGGAACTGGGTAATGGGTAGGGGCTGAAAGAGTTTTGAGGTGCATGTTATAAAAAGGCTAGGTAGCTTTGAAGAGACTTGGTAGAAATAAGAACATTAAAGGTGCTTCTGGTGAGGGCTTGGATGGAAATGAGGAACATACTGTTGACACCAGAGGAAAGTTGATCCTTGTTATAAAGTGGCAAAGAATACGGGTGAATTGTATTCTAGTCTCTTGTGGAAGGTAGAATTTGTGAGTGATGGACTTGGATATTTAGCATAAATTTACAAGCAAAGTGCTGAGGGTGCAGCCTAGTTCCTCCTTGCTGCTTATACTACAATATGAGAAGGAAGTGATTAATTGAAATAGTAATTTTTAAAACAAAAATGAACCAGAAGTTGAAGAGCAAGAAAATTCTCAGGAAGATGCTATCACTGATGGCCAAGGGGATGGGGCCACCTCCCTCATGAGCCCAGAGGAATTCTGCCTCAGGATGAATCAAACTTTGAGTTCACTTACACTTGAGTTAGATGGTATTTAGATGAGATTTGGGACCTAGAGGTGATGTTAGAAAGGGTTAAGTTTTTTGGGGTGTTGTGATGGGGTGAATGTATTTTGCATGTGAGAAGAGGGACCAGAGGGTGGAACGTTATAGGCTGAATTGTGTCCCCCCAAATCCATATGTTGATGCCCCAATCCCAGTATGTCAGAATATGACTGCATTTGGAAATAGGGTCTTTTAAAAAGGTGATTAAAATATAAGGCCCTTAGGGTAGGCCTTAATCCAATTTGATTGGTATCCTTATAAGAAGAAGAAATTTGGACAGAAAGAGAGAGAGACAGACCAGAGATGTGGGTGCACAGAGGAAAAAAAAACACAGCCAGAAGGTGACCATTGGCAAGCCAAGGAGAAAGGCCACAGAAGAAACCAAATGCATCAACACCTTGAACTGGGACTTCCAGTTTCCAGAACTGTGAGCAAATAAATGTTTGTTGTTTAAGCCACTCTGTCTGTGGTATTTTGTTATGACAGCCCTGGCAAACTAATACAAAGACATACATGTTCATAGGTTGGCTATACAAGTCTCTGAAAATGACTTAAAACACATCACACTCTCTCATCCTTCTGGGTAGCCTGTTTCCTTGAGGCCAGGGAGAAAAGTAAATTTTTCAGGCATAAATCAAAATGACGCTTCCCTTCACCCATATAAGTGGGCTTCTAGTAGTCACATTTGTATCTTCTAGTGCCAGTCCCTGGACACAGTGACTACTTTATAAGTAAGCACATGAATCCACGTTGGGGCAGACTTCTATTCCCCATATATTTGGAATTGTGGCTAAAAAAACTCCACGTCTGGACTAAAGGTGGAGTGATGGATGCAGACCATTATATTACAACATACAATTCCTACTGGTGATAAGTATACTGACAATCCCCCAGACTCAAACCAGAAATTTGGAGGGAATTTAAGTAATGGGGTTTAGAAGTATATATAAACAAATGGAAAATTTATACACTAAAAAACAATTCTAGTACCAACTCAACTATATGGAGAATTAGAAAGACTGGAAAATTTCACTTACAATGTTAATTAGTTACATTCCAAATCAGAAGATAAAACTAAGATTACTTACCTTATTTTGGGACTTTAGGCTTCCACATTCCTTGGGTATTTGCCGCTGTACGTATTCTATACTTCTGCCCTGAATGTCTAGGCCTGGATGACTGAACATTATCTAAAATACAAACAATTTCTACTTAAGTGACAAAAGAATGCATTCCTTATTTTTAATAAAACTATATATAATGTGTATTCCAAAACTTCATAATCTATTAGCAGTAAGGGTTTTCAAAATGGTTTTAACAAAAAGCATTACTTGAGTCATCCTATTTATTATTTAAACTTAGGTCTTTCCTTATACATTTAAAATTTAATTTAAAAAGTAATACAGACTTCTGGTTTCTGTTTTGGCATATAAGGAGCTTGGAAGCTGCCATTCTGTTGTAACAACAAGTAAAAAAAGCTGAACAACAACAAAAAATATCCACAACTCCTCTTAGATCTATGAGAGAGGAGGACACAGGGCAAACCCCACCCCTAAGACTGCAGAGAGCAAAAAAAAGGGAGTCACTGCTTACCAGAGCAGAGACTCATGAGTGAAAATCACCATGGAAACCAGTGCCAGGGTTGGGGGGGGGGGAAAAACTCAACTGTAATTGACAAATTGCTGGAGGCTCACGATGGACAACTCTGACAGTTAAAAAAACTCCTGGTTGGGGGTAGGGACAGTCATTGTGATGCCCCCAAACTCTTGTGAGTTTACCTCTAGGAGATCAACCAGGTTCCCACAGTAAGTATCAGAAAAAGCCATACATGCTTCCAGCAGGGGAGTGGAGAAGGAACCATTACGAAATGTGCCAGAACACTCTGTTCTTAACAAGGCCTGTCCTCAGGAGAAACTAGTTAAGGAGGGTCTGACCTACTGTGGTATTATCAGAGTCTATTTGATCTGGAGGAGGGGATATACCCAACACTAGTCAACTCTAACCATCTGACACACCTAAAGGGAGAGAAAAAACGGATAAATAATTGTGATATTCACAATCCTGAGGGAAAGGCTCAGACTAAAAGACTGAGACCTAATCACAACCATAGAATACTTCCTCTTCCTATACACTTTACCACTACATCACTAAAGGCTTATTTACAGCAGTTCCTTTTACCCAGCACATCATGTCTAGCAATCAAGAAAAACACATACCAAAAGACAAAAATACATTTTGAAATGACAGAACAAGCATCAGAACCAGATATGGCAGGGATATTGGAATCAGCAGACTAGGAATTTAAAACAACTATGATTAATATGCTAAGACTCCAATGTTTAAAGTAGATAGCATACAAGAACAAAAGAGCAATGCAAGCAGAGAAATAGAAATCCTAATAAAGAATACCGCCCCCTGCAGAAAAATCTAGAGATCAAAAGTACTAAGAATACCTGTGATGAGCCTAGTAGACTGGACATGGCTGAGGAAAAAAACCTCTGAGCTTGAGGATTAAGCAACAGAAATCTCCAAAATTGAAAGGAAAAATAACAAAGACTGAAAAAAAAAAGACTATTCAACAACTGTGGGACAACTACAAAAGATGTAACATACACAAGACAGAAAGAACAGATGAAGAAAGAGCGAAAGGAACAAAAGAAATATATGAAATAATAATGACTGAGAATTTACCCAAATTAATGTCAGATGTCCAATCACATATCCAAGAAGCTCAGAGAACAGCAAGCAGGAAAATGGAGGGAAGGAAAAAGGAGGAAAAAAAAAAAAAAAAAAAAAAGCACCTAAGCATATCATTTTCAAACTATAAAAAATCAAAGATAAAGAAAAAAATCCTGAAAGATGCCAGAGGAAAAAATATTTTACTTATAAAGAGTAATTACATCTGACTTCTTTGCAGAAACCATGCAAGCAAGAAGAGTGAAGTGAAATAGTTAAAGTGGTAAGAGAAAAAGTCTGCCAACCTAGAATTATGTACCCTGCAAAATTATCCTTCAGAAGTGAAGGAGACTGGTGGGAATGTATTGGTGCAACCACTGTGGAAAAGAGTATGGAGGTTTCTCAAAATACTAAAAATAGAACTACCATATGACCCAGCAATTCCACTTCTGGGTATATATCTGAAAGAAACATGAACACTAATTTGAAAAGATACACGCACCCCAATGTTTATAGCAGCATTATTTACAATTGCCAAGATATGGAAGCAACCTAAGTGTCCATCAACAGATGAATGGATAAGACGTGGTGTGTATAAACACACACACACACACACACACACACACACATGCACACACACATACACAATGGAATATCACTCATCCATAAAAAAGAAATTTTCACATTTCCAACAACACAGATGGACTTGGAGGGTATTTCACTAAGTGAAGTTAGAGAAAGAAAAATACTCTATGATACCACTTGCATGTGAAATCTAAAAAATACAACGAACTATTGATTATAACAAAAAAGAAACAGACTCTCAGACACAGAGAACAAATTAGTGGTTATCAGTGGGTAGAGGGAAGGGGGGGGCAACATGGGGGTAGGGGATTAAGAGAGACAAGCTATCATGTAAAAGAAAAATTAAATCTAAAAATAAACATTAAAAAAATGTGAAAGAAACATAAAGACTTTCTTAAGCAAAAAAATATGGAGGCAATTTGTTGCTGGTAGACCTGCCTTATAAGAAATGTTAACAGAGGTTCTTTAGAGAGAAGGAAAATAATATAGGTCAGAAACTTGGATCTACATGAGAATGCAAGAGCAGTTAAGAAGAAATAAGTGAAAATAAAATAAAACTTTTAATTTTCTCATTCTTAACTGAGCTAACAGAAGTTTGTTCAAAAAATAGCAACAGTGGGGGACCTCCCCGGCGGTCCAGTGGTTAAGAATCCATGCTTCCGGACTTCCCTGGTGGCGCAGTGGTTGAGAGTCTGCCTGCTGATGCAGGGGACACGGGTTGGTGCCCCAGTCCGGGAGGATCCCACATGCCGTGGAGCGGCTGGGCCCGTGAGCCATGGTCAGGGAACTAAGGTCCTGCATGCCAAGCAGCGTGGCCAAAAACAAAAACAGCAACAGTGTACTTGATCATGTATGATTATGCACATATTTACATACATATGCATATATATGTATATAAAATAAGATGACTGACAGCAATGATGCAAGTGGAAGGAGGAATTAGGATTATGGTTATTATAAAGTACTCCCACTCACTGTAAAGTGGTTTAGTGTTGTTAGAGTAAAAGTAAATGGCTGGAGAAAAATACAACACACTAATACTAACCAAAAGAAAGCAGGAGTTCCTATATTAATTTCAGACAGAGCAGACTTCAAAACAAGGAAAGTTATCAGTGATAAAGAAGGCATTATATAATGATAAAGGGGTTAATTCCCCAAGAAGACATAACAACCCTCATTGTGTATGTGTTTAACAACACAGCATCAAATTATGTGAGGCAAAAACTGATAGAACCTGAAGGAAACGGATACACCCATTATCATAGCTGGAGACTTCAACATCCCTCTCTATCAGAAATGAACAGACTGATGTCTTGAGAACCAAAAGTAACTTTACAATCTCTGCATCATACCTGGAATCCATCCTTCTTGGCTTCTTCTGGCTCACTACTGGATCTTCCGCATGAAGCAGACCCAATTTTTTGTGGGTCTGAAATTTCACCAGGGGTTTGCTTTTACCATGTGTCCTAGGGTTCTGTCTGTTCATTTTTTTGGTGGTTGTTGTTTTTCTTTCTTCCTTTTTTTTCTGAGTTATGTGGCTGGGAGGGTCTTGGTACTCTGGCTGGGTGTTGGGCCTGAGCCTCCATGGTGGGAGTACTGAGTCCAGGACACTGGACAACCAGAAACCTCCCGGCCCCACATAATATCAATCAGCAAGAGCTCTCTCAGAGATCTTCATCTCCACACTAAGACCCAGCTCCACCCAATGGCCAGCAAGCTCCAGTGCTGGATGCCCCATGCCAAACAACTAGCAAGACAGGAACACAACCCCACCCATGAGCAGAGAGGCTGCCTAAAGTCATACTAAGTTCATGGACACTCCAAAACACACAACGAGCTGCAGTCCTGCCCACCAGAAGGACAAGAAACAGCTCCACCCACCAGAACACAGGCACGAGTCCCCTCCACCAGGAAGCCTACACAAGCCACTGAACCAACTTCACCCACTTCACCCACTGGGGCATACAGCAAAAAATAACAGGCAATATGAACCTGCAGCCTGTGAAAAGGAGACCCCAAACACAATAAATTAAACAAAATGAGAAAACAGAGAAATATGCAGCAGATGAAGGAGCAAGGTAAAAACCCACAAGACCAAACAACTGAAGAGGAAATAGGCAGTCTACCTGAAAAAGAATTCAGAATAATGATAGTAAAGATGATTCAAAATCTTGGAAATAGAATAGAGAAAATACAAGAAATGTTTAACAAGGACCTAGAAGAACTAAAAAGCAAACAAAGAATGATGAACAACACAATAAGTAAAATTAAAAATACTCTAGAAGTAATCAATACCAGAATAACTGAGGCAGAAGAACGGATAAGTGACCTGGAAGATAAAATAGTGGAAATAACTACCGCAGAGCAGAATAAAGAAAAAAGAATGAAAAGAATTGAGGACAGTCTCAGAGACCTCTGGGACAACAGTAAAGGAACAAATATTTGATTATAGGGGTCTCAGAAGAAGAGAAAAGGAAAGGGTCTGAGAAAATATTTGAAGACATTATAGTTGAAAACTTCCCAACATGGGAAAGGAAAGAGTCAATCAAGTACAGGAAGTGCAGAGAGTCCCATACAGGATAAAGCCAAGGAGAAACATGAAAAGACACATATTAATCAAACTATCAAAAAATAAATTCAAAGAAAAAATATTAAAAGCAGCAAGGGAAAAGTAACAAATAACATACAAGGGAATCTCCATAAGATTAACAGCTGATCTTTCAGCAGAAACTCTCCAAGCCAGAAGGGAGTGGTAGGATATTAAAGTGATGAAAGGGAAAAACCTACAACAAAGATTACTCTACACAGCAAGGATCTCATTCAGGTTCAACAGAGAAATTAAAACCTTTACAGACAAGCAAAAGTTAGGAGAATTCAGCACCACAAAACCAGCTTTACAAAAAATGCTAAAGGAACTTCTCTAGGCAGGAAACACAAGAGAAAGAAGAAAAAGACCTACAAAAACAAACCCAAAACAATTAAGAAAACTGTAACAGGAACATACATATTGATAATTAACTTCAATGTAAAGGATTAAATGTTCCCACCAAAAGACACAGACTAGCTGAACGAATACAAGAACAAGACCCACATGTATGCTGTCTGCAAGAGACCACTTCAGACCTAGGAACACATACAGACTGAAAGTGAGGGGATGGAAAAAGGTATCCCATGCAAATGGAAATCAAAAGAAAGCTGAAGTAGCAATACTCATAATCAGACAAAACAGACTTTAAAATAAAGACTATTACAAGAGACAAAGAAGGACACTACATAATGATCAAGGGATCAATCCAAGAAGAAGATATAACAATTATGAATATTTATGTACCCAACATAGGAGCACATCAATACATAAGGCAAACGCTAACAGCCATAAAAGGGGGAATCAACAGTAACAATAATAGTAGGGGACTTTTAACACCCACCCCACTTTCACCAAAGGACAGATCATCCAAAATGAAAATAAAAAAGGAGACACAAGCTTTAAAAGACACATTAGACCAGATAGACTTAACTGATATTTATAGGACATTCCATCCAAAAACAACAGAATACAGTTTCTACTTAACTGCTCATGGAACATTCTCCAGGATAGATCATATCTTGGGTCACAAATCAAGCCTCCGTAAATTTAAGAAAACTGAAATAGTAAAAAGTATCTTTTCCAACCACAATGCTATGAGACGAGATATCAATTACAGGGAAAAAACTGTAAAAAATATAAACACATGGAGGCTAAACAATACTCTACTAAATAACCAAGAGATCACTGAAGAAATCAAAGAGGAAACCAAAAAATACCTAGAAACAAATGACAATGAAAACCAGATGGCCCAAAACCTATCGGATGCAGCAAAAGCAGTTCTAAGACAGACGTTTATAACAATACAATCCTACCTCAAGAAACAATAAAAATCTCAAATAAACAACCTAAATTTACACCTAAAGCAATTAGAGAAAGAAGAACAAAAATCCCCCCGAAAGTTAGCAGAAGGAAAGAAATCATAAACATCAGATCAGAAATAAATGAAAAAGAAAAGAAGGAAACAATAGCAAAGATCAATAAAACTAAAAAAGCTGGTTCTTTGAGAAGATAAACAAAACAGATAAACCATTAGCCAGACTCATCAAGAAAAAAAGGGAGAAAAATCAAATCAACAGAATTAGAAATGCAAAAGGAGAAGTAACAACTGAAAGTGCAGAAATACAAAGGATCATGAGAGACTACCACAAGCAACTATATGCCAATAAAATGGACAACCTGGAAGAAATGAACAAATTCTTAGAAAAGCATAACCTTCTGAAACTGAGCCAGGAAGAAATAGAAAATATGAAGAGACCAATCACAAGTACTGAAACTGAAACTGATTAAGAATCTTCCAACAAACAAAAGCCCAGGACCAGACAGCTTCACAGGTGAATTCTATTAAACATTTAGAGAAGAGCTAACACCCACCCTTCTCACACTCTTCCAAGACATAGCAGAGGGGGGAACACTCCCAAATTCATCCTACAAGGCCACCATCACCCTGATACCAAAACCAGACAAAGATGTCACAAAGAAAGAAAACTGCAGGCCAGTATCACTGATGAACATAGATGCAAAAATCCTCAACAAAATACTAGCAAACAGAATCCAACAGCACGTTAAAAGGACCATACACCATGATCAAGTGGGGTTTATGACAGGAACGCAAGGATTCTTCAATATACGCAAATCGATCAATGTGATACACCATATTAACAAACTGAGGATAAAAACAGTATGATCATCTCAATAGATGCAGAAAAAGCTTTTGACAAAAATTCAAAACCCATTTATGATAAAAACTCTCCAGAAAGTGGGCATAGAGGGAACCTACCTCAACATAATAAAGGCTATATATGACAAACCCACAGCCAACATCATTCTCAATGGTGAAAAACTGAAACCATTTCCTCTAAGATCAGGAACAAGACAAGGTTGCCTACTCTCACCACTATTATTCAACATGGTTTCGGAAGTTTTAGCCACAGCAATCAGAGAAGAAAAAGAAATAAAAGGAATCAAAATTGGAAAAGAAGAAGTAAAACTGTCACTGTTTGCAGATGACATGAAAGTATACATAGAGAATCCTAAAGATGCTACCAGAAAACTATCAGAGATAATCAATGGATTTGGTAAAGTAACAGGATACAAAATTAATGCACAGAAATCTCTTGCATACCTATAGACTAATGATGAAAAATCTGAAAAAGAAATTAAGGAAACAATCCCATTTACCACTGCAACAAACAGAAGAAAATACCTAGGAATAAACCTACCTAAGGAGACAAAAGACCTGTATGCAGAAAACTGTAAGACACTGATGAAAGAAATTAAAGAGGATACAAACAGCTGGAGAGATATACCATGTTCTTGGATTGGAAGAATCAACCTTGTGAAAATGATTATACTACTACCCAAAGCAATCTACAGATTAAATGTAATCCCTAGCAAGCTACCAATGGCATTTTTCACAGAACTAGAACAAAAAATTTTACAATATGTATGGAAACACAAAAGACCCCAAAGAGCCAAAGCAATCCTGAGAAAGAAAAATGGAGCTGGAGGAATCAGGCTCCCTGAGTTCACACTATACTACAAAGGTACAGTAATCAAGACAGTATGGTTGGTACTGGCTCAAAAACAGAAATATAGATCAATGGAACAGGATAGAAAGCCCAGAGAAATCCATGCACACATGGTCATCTTATCTTTGATAAAGGAGGCAAGGATAAACAATAGAGAAAAGACAGCCTCTTCAATAAGTGGTGCTGGGAAAACAGGACAGCTACATGTAAAAGAATGAAATCAGAACACTCCCTAACACCATACACAAAAATAAACTCAAAATGGATTAAAGACCTAAATGTAAGGCCAGACACTATAAAACTCTTAGAGGGAAACATAGGCAGAACACTCTATGACATAAATCACAGCAAGATCCTTTTTGACCCACCTCCTAGAGAAATGGAAATAAAAACAGAAATGATCAAATGGGACCTAATGAAACTTAAAATCTTTTGCACAGCAAAGGAAACCATAAACAAGACCAAAAGACAACCCTCAGAATGGGAGAAAATATTTGCAAATGAAGCAATTGACAAAGGATTAATCTCCAAAATATACAAGCAGCTCATGTAGCTCAATATCAAAAAAACAAACAATCCAATCCAAAAATGGGCAGACCTAAATAGACATTTCTCCAAAGAAGATATACAGATTGCCAACAAACACATGAAAGGATGCTCAACGTCACTAATCATTAGAGAAATGCAAATCAAAACCACAATGAGGTATCACCTCACACCGGTGAGAATGGCCATCATCCAAAAATCTCCAAACAATAAATGCTGGAGAGGGTGTGGAGAAATGGGAACCCTCTTGCACTGTTGGTGGGAATGTAAATTGATATAGCCACTAGAGAACAGTTTGGAGGTTCCTTAAAAAACTAAAAATAGAACTACCATATGATCCAGTAATCCCACTACTGGGCGTATACCCTGAGAAAACCATAATTCAAAAGGAGACACGTACCACAATGTTCATTGCAGCTCTATGTACAATAGCCAGGAAATGGAAGCAACCTAAGTGTCCGTCGACAGATGAATGGATAAAGAAGATGTGGCACATATATATAATGGAGTATTACTTGGCTATAAAAAGAAATGAAATTGAGTTATTTGCAGTGAGGTGGATGGACCTAGAGTCTGTCATACAGAGTGAAATAACTCAGAAAGAGAAAAACAAATACCGTATGCTAACACATATATATGGAACCTAAAAAAAAAAAGTGCTTCTGATGAACATAGGGGCAGGACAGGAATAAAGACACAGACGTAGAGAATGGACTTGAGGACCTGGGGAGTGGGTAGGGTAAGCTGGGATGAAGTAAAAGAGTAGCACTGACATATATACACTACCAAAGGTAAAACAGGTAGCTAGTGGGAAGCAGCTGCATAGTACAGGGCGATCAGCTCGGTGCTCTGACCACCTAGAGGTGTGGGATAGGGAGGGTGGGAGGGAGGTGTAAGAGGGAGGGGATATGGGGATATATGTATACATATAACTGATTCATTTTGTTATACAGCAGAAACTAACACAACATTGTAAAGCAATTATACTCCAATAAAGATGCTAAAAAACAATAAAGAAATGAACAGATTCAGCAAGCAGAGAATCAGTAAGGACACAGGTGAACTAAACAACACCTTCAATCAAGTGGATATAATTGACATCTGAAGACTACTTCATCCAACAACAGCAGAATACACATTTTTGCAAGCTTACCTGGAACCTTAAGCAAGATAGACCACATTCTTGAACATAAAACAAACCTTAACAAATTTAAAAGAGTAGAAATCATACAATGTCCATTCTCAGACTACGAAGGAATTAACGTATAAGTCAGTAACAGAAGGATATCTGGAAAATCACCAAATAAGTGGAAGTTAAACAACACACTTCTAAATAACGCATGGGTCAAAGAAGAAATATCAACAAAAATTAAAAATTATTTTGAAATAAATAGAAATGAAAACACAACTTATCAAATGTTGTGGGCTACAGCAATAGTAGTGCATAGAGGGAAATTTATAGCATTAAATATATTAGGAAAGAATATCTAAAATCAATAATATAAGTTTCTACCTTAGAAAACTAGGAAAAGATTCAATCCACAGCAAGGAAAAGAAATAATAAGAATTAGAGTAGAAATCAATGAAACTGAAAACAGGAAATCAACAGAGAATATTAATTAAACCAAAAGCTGGTTCTTTAAAAAGATCCGCAAAACTGATAAGCCTCTAGTCAGGACAACTAAGAGAAAAAAAAAAGAGGACACAAATCACTAACTATCAGCAAGGAAAGAGGAGGTATCACTACAGATTCCATGAACATTTACAAGGATAATAAAGGAATGCTATGAACAACTCTACATCCACTAATCTGATAACCTAGATGAAATGTATCTATTCCTTGAAAGGCACAATCTGCCAAAACTCACACAAGAAGAAGAAAACAATCTGAATAGGTCTATATCTATTAAAGAAGTTGAACGGATAATTAATAACCTTCCAAAATAGAAAGCACACAGATCCAGCTGGGGTTTACTGGTGAATACCACAAAACTTTAAGTAAGAAATTATACCAATTCTCTCCAATCTCTTTCAGAAGATAGAAAACAGAAAATACTTCCTAACTCATTCCAAGAGGTCAGCATTATCTTAATCCTAAAACCAGACAAAAACATTACCAAAAAGGAAAACAAACAAAAATACAGACATCTCAAATAAACACTGATGCAAAAATCCTCAACAAAATATTAGCTCATTGAATCCAACAATGTATAGAAAGAATTATACATCATGACCAAGTGGATTCAACCCCACTATGCAACGCTGGTTTAACATTAAAATATCTATTAATGTAACACATCAAATCACATGATCTTATCGATATATTGTGAAAAAGTATTTGACAAAATCCAACACCCATTCATGATAAAAACTCTGTAAACTGGGAACAGTGGAGAACTTCTTCAACTTATAAAGAATATCTACAGAAACCCTGAAACTAATATAATTAATGGTGAGAAACTTTTAGTTTTCCCACTAAGATCAGGTACAAGGAGGCAAGGATGTCCCTTCTCTCACCATTCCTTTTCAACATCATACTGGAATTTCTAGCTAATGAAGTAAGACAAGAAAAAGACATAAACAGTATACAGATTGAGAAGAAATAAAGCTGTCCATGTTCACAGATGACATGATCATCTATATAGAAAATTTGAAAAAATCAACGAAATAACTCCTGCATCTAATAAATGATTTATAGTAAAGTTGCAGGATACAGGCTTATACACAAAAGACAATCACTTTTCTATAAACCAACAATGAACAAGGGATTTCCCTGGTGGTCCAGGGGTTAAGACTCTGTGCTTCCACTGCAGGGGGCAAAGGTTTGATTCCTGGTCAGGGAACTAAGATTCCACATGCTATACGGTGCGGCAAAAACAAACAAACAAACAAACAAACCAGAAGTGGAATTTGAAATTAAAAACCATTTACGTTAGCATCCCCCAAAATGAAATACTTAATGCATAAGTCTAACAAAATACGTACAAGATCTGTATGAGGAAAACTATCAAACTCTGATGAATGAAATCAAAGAAATAAATACAGATAATCCATGTTTGTAAATTGGAAGATTCAAGGCTGTCACATGTCAGTTTTTCCCCAGCTGGCCTATAGATTCAATGCAATCCCAATTAATATCCCAGCAAGTTATTTTGTGGATATTAACAAAATGGTTCTGAAGCTTACATAGACAGGCAAAAGACCCAGAATACCCAACACAGTACTGAGGGAGAATAAAAGTTAGAGGACTGACATTATCTGACTTCAAGATCTTCTATAAAGTTACACTAAGAAAGACGGTGTGGTACCAGCAAAAAAAAAAAAATAGGTCAATGGAACAGAATAGATGACTTTGGTTATGGCAGTGACTTTTAAGATATATCAAAGATTCATGAAAGAAAGCATTGATAAGCTGGGCCTCATTAAAATTAAAAACATCTACTCTGAAAAATAAAATGTCAAGAGAATGAGAAGACAAGTCACAGAGTAAGAGAAAATATTGTAAAAGATACCTGATAAAGGACTGATGCCTATAATGTACAAAAACCTCTTTTTTTCTTTATATGTGTCATATTTTTCATTCATAGGTTTCTTCTTTAGATAAAATATACAAAGAACTATTAAAAAATCAACAATAAGAAAATAAACAACCTGATTTAAAAATGTGCCAAGGACCTCAACAGACACTTCCCCAAGGAAGATATACAGATGGCAAATCAGCATATTAAAAGATGTTCCACGCCATAAGTCACCAGGGAAATGCAAGTTAAAAATACGAGATACCACTACACACCTAGTAGCATGGCCAATATCCAGAACACTGACAACACCAAGTGCTGGGGAGGACACGGAGCAACAGGAAACCTCATTCATTACTGATGGGAATGCAAAATGGTACAGCCACTTGGGAAAACAATTTGGCAGTTTCTTATAAAACTAAGCATACTCTTCCCATATGATCCAGCAATTGTGCTCCTTGGTATTTACCCGAGGGAATCAAAAACATGTCCACACAAAAACCTGCACACAAATGTTTACAGCAGCCTTATTTATAATTGCTAAAACTTGGAAGAAACTAAGTTTGTTTATCTATTCAGTAGGCTCAATGGATACACAAACAGTGGTATATCCAGACAATGGAATATTACTCAGTATTGAAAAAAAAAAAGACATGAAAAAACCTTACGTGCATATTACAAAGTGAAAGGTTACATACTGTATGATTCCAACTATATGACATTCTGGTAAAGGTAAAACTATGGAGACAGTAAAAAGGTCAGTGGTTGCCAGGATCTGTGTTTGGGAGAAGGGAGAGGTAAGGAGGGAAGAACAGGCAGAGAACAGAGGATTTTTAGGTCAGTGAAAAAAGTCTATATGATACTATAATGATGGACACATATCATTATATATTTGTCCAAATCCACAGAATGCACAACACCAAGAATGAACCCTACTGTAAACTATATCAATGTAGGTTCACCAACTGTAACAAATGTACCA
Organism: Grampus griseus; assembly: GCF_964374135.1. NCBI lineage: Eukaryota > Metazoa > Chordata > Mammalia > Artiodactyla > Delphinidae > Grampus > Grampus griseus. The sequence goes on along the minus strand of NC_139018.1, from coordinate 82,083,219 downwards.
CTCAGGTGGTACTTACCACTTTTTGGCCACATATTTAATTTACACACACATGCAAGTGTGTGTATGTGTTTATACATATAGCTTTACCTAATTCTTTTAATAGCAGCTTAGTATTCCATTGAATGGATGACTTAATTTAACTAGTCTGATTTATATATATATAGGCTTTTCCCCACCTTTTGTGTTACAAACAATACTGCATAAATTATCCTTATACATATTTATCTTTAATACACATGTCCAAGTGTATCTATATCAGAAATTGCTAAAAGTAAAAATGCTGGATTAAAAAGTTTGTATGCTTCAATTCAAAAAGCAATTTAAATGGATATATCCAACTCGAACCACCTACTCAGTATTAGTAGTGTCTTAAACAGGAAAGAAAGTTTAATAAAAATAGTTAATGACTGAAGAGGTTATCTCATTCCTGGCCTTGTTTCCTGCAGTTTTGAATTTTACCTTCATTAGCACTTTAATCACATGGTAGGAACATAAAGAGAAACAGAAGTATTTCAATTTTAATTATGTTGTAGGACTAAAGGACTGATGTGGGATGAAGTAAGATTTCTGGATTACTTTTTTTTTTAAAAAAGATCTTTATTTTTGGCTGCATTGGGTCTTCACTGCTGCATGCAGGCTTTCTCTAGTGGCGGCGAGCTTGTGCTACTCTTCTTTGCGGTGCGCAGGCTTCTCATTGTGGTGGCTTCTCCTGTTGTGGAGCATAGGCTCTAGGTGCTTGGGCTTCAGTAGTTGTGGCTCGTGGGCTCTAGGGCACAGGCTGGATTACTTTTGCATGATTATAACCTCTCCAATGTTTTTTTTTTTTAATTTTTATTGGAGTATAATTGACTTACAACGTGTGTTAGTTTCACATGTACAGCAAAGTGAATCAGTTATACATATACATATATCCACTCTTCTTTTTAAAGTGTATTTTTGACTCATTTTGGGTCTTTGTTGCTGTGCGCAGGCTCTCTCTAGTTGCGGCGAGCAGGGCCCACTCTTAATCGTGGTGTGTGGGCTTCTCACTGCGGTGGCCTCTCTTGTTATGGAGCATGGGTTCTGAGCGCACAGGCTTCAGTAGTTGTGGCCTGTGGGCTCAGTAGTTGTGGCTCGCAAGCTCTAGAGCGCAGGCTCAGTGGTTGTGGCGCACAGGCTTAGCTGCTCTGAGGCATGTGGGATCTTCCTGGACCAGGGCTCGAACCTGTGTTCCCTGCATTGGCAGGCGGATTCTTAACCACTGTGCCACCAGGGAAGCCCCATATATCCACTCTTTTAAAAGATATATGATATCTTTTCATGAAGAAAATACAAAGCTTTATTGAGCACTATAGATGAGCTAAATAGAAGGATATATTATATATTCATGGAAAAGAAGGCTAAATTCTTCCCCAAACTAATATACAGATTCAGTGCAATTCAAATACAGACTGCAGATGGATTTTTCAACAAACTTGATAAGCTAATTCTAATTTTTTTTTTTTGGCCACACCCCATGGCATGTGGGATCCTAGTTCCCCAACCAGGGAATGAACCCACACCCCCTGCACTGGAAGGTGGAGTCTTAACCACTGGATCACTGGGGAAGTCCCAAGCTAATTCTAAGTTCTGTGGAAGAGTAAACAGCTCCCCCACCCACCAACAAAAAAGAGAAGAAGAAAAAAGTGGTAGATGCACTTGCTCTACAGATATTAAGACTTGCTATAGAGTTAAAACATCCTATAGTAAAGAAGACAAGTGGCACTGGTGCCAGGACAAACAGACCAACAGATAAGAGAGACCAGAAATAGAAACTTGATATATGACAGATACTACGGCACTGCCTATTAGCAGGGGGAAGGATCCAATAAGTGGTGCTGTTAACAATCAGTAATCCATATGGAAAAAATAAAAGTGGAACAAAAATCAGTTTGTTTTACGAACAAAACTGCAAAACTTTTAGAATAAAATCAAGAGAAAAATCTTTCAGATAAGGTGTGGGGAGGAGTTTTTAAAAACACCACCACGAAAAGAATGATAAATTCAATTGTATTATATTTTGGAACATCTGTTCACCAAAACACCATAAAAAGAGTGAAAAACCACCATAAACTAGGAGATACTGGCCAAAAATAAAATTCAAAAAGAAGTGTCACTGAAAATTTTATTACTCAATAACAAGTTATATAAGAGTATATGGTTAAAATTAGTTTGTAATGGAATATTCAGCGTTATTTCTCTAACCTCTCAAATGCTCAAAATATCTCTTATAGTCACAGAACACACAAATCTTATAGACTAATTTGCCCAAGAGCCTTTTTATAGCACATCAATATCAAGGGCCCATTTCTGTACACCCTAAAGAAACTCTTGCACAAGAATAGCTGAGGGGCAAGAAAGTTTGTACTAGCAGTATGCCTAATATCAAAAATATGGAAACAACTAAAATATCTACTGGCAGAAGAAAAAGAAGTGGTAGAATTACCAAGAAAAGCATAAGAATGCTAATAAGCAAACACAGTCCAAGGTAAAGGTCACCTCTAGGATGAAGGCAAGGGAACAGGATTGGAGGTGCTCTTTTTTAAAAGTTTTTTGCTTTCTCAGGTATTCATTACATGTATTATTTTCTATGTATTAAATACATCATAAACCTTTGATTGTAAGACCATAATACATGTGGTCTTATTCATCTGCAGTGAAATGACCTCCAGGAACTTGAAAGTAAGTGAAATTGAGTAAAAGAACTATAATGGCCTCCAGGCCTATTAGATTTAACTAAAACCTGACTGAGAGCACTAGCAGTTTGAAAGAATGTACCTAATCCATCAAAAGGATTTAAGTAGTCCACGGAAGCACAGAAAATGAGCCAAAGACAAACACTGACAATACCTGTTTAAGCACTGCTAGAGGGAAAAACCTAAACTAGTGTTAGGTGACAATTCTCCATGGGTCTCACTTCTGCAGATACAGTGAGTAGAGGTACTATCTGCCTTTGCTTCAGACTATCTTTTCAAAGATGTGTGAATAGGGAAACCCTTGAAAGATATAGTATCTCTCCTTCGAAGTTAGGTTTGTTTAGTTAACGAGTATAACAAAGACACTGTGTCCCTCCCTGGCAAAAGTCAGGCAGGATTATCGCCCATTATAAAAGACTGAGGTTCCCCAAAACTCAGGGTTCCAATATTGGGATGCAAACCCACTGAGTGTGCAATATTCACCTGAGCAGCTTAGCACCACCCCCATGGGACTTGGGAAGCAAGGGGAACTGACACAAACATGAAGCTCATGCTACTCTATTGTGCTGTGAGTAACAGTCCTTTGTCTCTGACCTAGCAGTCTTATGTCTTCTGGCAGCATTCATATAACTTGCTAGCTAGGGTTAAATCTCACACTCTTCATATTTCTTGACAGCAACGAAGTAGTCTAGTCCTTTTGGCAAGGCTATTCCTCTGATGTAGGATGCTTCCAAGGTGATGCTGTTAGCATTTATTCATCTATTCTTTCATTCAACAAATATTTACTGGGTGCTTACTCTATCTTAGGAACTTCTAGATTCCTGAACGTATCAGTGAACAAACAAAAAAAGTACAAATAGGAGACAAATTATAATCAGGAAATAAGTGTTATTAAGAAAAGTAAAATAGCATAAGGATACAGTGATGGAAGGGTTGGTATTTCATTTAGAGTGCTCAGGGAAGGCTTCACAGAAGAGGTGACCTGAAGTAAGGAGCAAGCTCCAGGAACATCTGGAGGAAGAGTGTTTCAGATAAAAGGAAGAGCAGATGCAAAGCCCTTGAGGCATAGATATTCTTAATATACTTAAAACATAGGAGGTCGAGGTATTAAGGAGCTTGTGAGTGAGAAAGAATAGAAAATAAATCTGGAGAAGCCACGAACAAAATCATGCACAGCCCTGTAAAACCTCTGTATGTTGTTCTAAATAGGATGTTAGACTTTTATAAAGTTTTGAACACATTTGATTTGTATCTTTTTAAAGGATCACTTTGGTTACTGTGTGAACAGATTATTAGGGTGGATGGGAAGGATAAGAGTAGAAGTAGGGAAATTAGAAGACTATAGCAGTAAGAAATGATGAACGTCTGAGAAATATACTTTGAATGTAGTGCTTACAGGGTTGCTCATTGACTGCTGATATCTACAGTAAGAGATTGAGAGAGGAACGAGTCAGGATAACTTCAAGTTTCTGCCCTGAGCAAATGTATAAGTGATATACCATTTACTTATATGGGAAACACTGGCATTAGACTTAATTAGAGTGGAGGAAGGGGGATAATCCCAACTGGAGTTCCAATTATGGGAGGACCAGAGAGGCTGAATGAATACATGCTATTAGCCTGGTACTTGCCCAGGTCATTATGATAAGTCCCCACCAACGTACATAGCCTGAGAATATATGTTTCTTGCGACCTTAAGTAACCTAATTAATCATATCTATTGGCAGGGAACCTTTCACAATCTGTGTCTAACTTGAATATTTCAAACTATATTTATTTATTTGCTGTGGTATGGCTGTATTGGGACTTGCTGGAAGAAAAATTCCCAGATGATCCAGAAGGTTTTTTATTTTCTCTTTACCCCCTGCCCCCATATTCAAGTTTTTAAGATAAAAACAATTAAATTTTAGATTTATGCAAGAATGCGAGGGCACACACTGCTGAATTGATCAAGTCTGAATTTCATTAACCTTCTACCTCCTTTTTAATAAATCTGTAGTTCTACCTAAACTTCTCTTCAGTCTAGAAAAATGAAGTAATTCCTCTTTCAGTGTAATTCCTGTGTCCTTGATAGTCTCCTTTGGGTCTTTATCAATTATTCTCTCTGTCCCAAATCTTTAACTTCTCACTTTCTTTAACCCTTCAAATTTTAAACATATTTATTTCCTTGGCCCTCCACCTTCTAGCTCCACCTGCTGTCTAAAGGAAGGCCTCTGTAGTCAAACTTTTGAAAGGAGCTCAGACAAAAAGAAAAAAGTTGTTTCTTCTACTGTCATGAATGCCTCCTAATCCCACTGAAACTATGCTAGGGGTAACAATTACCTTTACAGAGATGAATCCAGGATTCATCCAGGTCCTTTATTGGACGATGTAATTGCAATACATTAATTAACTACTCCTCACTTACCTTTTTAACTCTCCTTCTCAGGCTTCTGAGACATTATTGCCCTTTCCTAGTTCTCCTATCTGTGTGACTGTTCTTCTTCAACACCCTGTCTTTTAACATTTAGTGATCCTCAGTGTTCCAGCTTTGAATACTATTCTTCTTACAAAGTAATTCAAACTTCTCTCATAGTTTTAATTTCCATCGTTAGATAATGACTCCCAACTTTAAGTTCAGTCCATATCTCTCCCTGAGCCTCAGATTTAGAAACAATATTTGAAGAGACAATGGTGGAGAAATTTCTAAATCTGTTCAAAGATATCAGCCAGATTCAAAAAGCTCTATAAACCCAATAAAAAAACCTAGTACCTAGGCATAGCTAATAAAACAGCAAAAAGCCAAAGATAGACAGTATTTCTCAATAGCAATGATGGAAAAGTGTAGACAATGGTGTGACATCTTTTAAAGTGGTGAAAGAAAATAAATGATAACTTAGAATGTGACAGTCAGCAAAACATCCTTCAAATATGGAGGAAATAAAAGATGTTTCCAGAAAAACGACAACGAAGATTCACCAACAGCAATAAGCAGCCAATGATCCTACATGGTAGTACGGTAATAAACAAGGGATTAAAGAACAGCCAAAAGCATAAGTAGACGGATAAACTGAAATCAATGTTGACTGTTTAAAATATTATTTTGGGAGGTTATAAATACCTACACACAGAATGAATTTCATGACAACAACAACACAAACGGTAAATGAAGAAGCGATAAATGGCATTAAGGTATTGTAGGATCCATGCATTTTCCAGAAGTGGTTTAAAAAACAATCAATTTAGGGTAGATTCTAAGGAGTTAACAATGAGTATTGTGACCTCTAGGATTACAATAAAAGCACTGAACTGTATTATTAATTATCTAATAAAAAAGAAAAATTAAGTAGTTAAATATACCTGAATAAGTCAAGTGGAGGAAATAATGAACAAAGAAAAATGGGGCAAACAGAAAACAAGTAAGATGGTAGATTTATACTATATCAATAATTGCAGTAAAAGTAAGGAGACAAAATAATCTAAAACACAAAAACACCCTGAGAAAAAGACGAAACCCAACTGCATATGGTTTAAAAGAGACATCTTATATATGACATATAAATGTTGAAAGTACAAGGATGGGAAAACACACACTGTGTAAACGTTAGCCAAAAGAAAATATCAGACATAGTAGACTTTTAGGCAAAAAGTATTACCAGAGATAAGGAAGGATATTTCATAATGACAAGAGAGTCAATTCAACATAAAGGTATGACAATTATAAAATTACAAGCAATAGCCTCAAAATATATAAATAACTGATGGAATTAAAACAAGATGATTCTACCATCAAAGTTGGAGATTTTTAAACATACCTTGCTCAGTTACTGACAAGCAGATTTTTTTAAAGTTAATAAGGATAACAAACCTGACCTAATATATAGAAAGAACACTACACACAACATCTAAGAATATGAAGTCTTTTCAAGTGCACATGGCACACGGACCTTATGTTGAGTCATTAAATAAGCCTCAACAAATGTTAACGAATGAAATCATTCAGAGTATATTCTTAGAATATCTGCAATAAAAAGAAAAGTAGAAAACCCCAAATGTTTAAAAATCAATCCATTTCTGAATAATAATGAAAATATGGCATATCATCATTTTGCCAATGACTAATGTCAGAAGCAGGGTAGTACACAGCAATTGACTGCACTATTCATTCAACTTCTAGTATGTTTGAAATTTTCCATAAAAAAGGAATAAAAACCAAAATCCTGTAAAAAGACTTTCTAAAAAGAATTAGAAAATCAGCATAGTCCTGTATCTGTTAAAGAAATCGATCTGTAGCTCAAAATCATCTGATAAAGAAAATTCTGGGCTCAGATGGCTTCACCAGGAAATTCTACCAAACATTTAAGAAAAACAACAAATTTAAACTTTCCCACAAACTGCAAGAAAGAAACACTGCCCAATTTGTTTCATGGAGTTAGCATACCTTGATTAAAACACCTGCCTGGGATTTTATGGGAAAAGAAAATTATATGCCAATCTCTTCCATGAACACAGACATAAGAATCCTAGATAAAATATTACTAAACCCAATTTTATGTGTGCATATGTTTATATGTGTATGTATAATGAGTATTATATGGCAACCAAGATGGGTTTATTCCAAGACTGCAAGGTTGCAAACCAATTATTACAATTTACCAATCAACAGAATCAACAAGGAAAAAAATTAGAATCATCTCAATTACTGCAGAAGCATGTCATAAAAAACTTAGTGATGTGGGAATAATAGATAGATACCTTAATCTGTTAAAAGGATCTATGAAAATATACAGCAAATATCATAGTTAATGATGCATGCAATGAATATAGAAAGCTTTCCCCTGAGATAAGGAACAAAATAAGAAAGTCAATCCCCCATGCACTAGAAGTCCTAGCCAGTGTGACAAGAAACAGACATTTAAAAAATTTACAGATTTTAAGTACAGAGTTAATAAATTAGTTTAACAATGTCTCTGGATATAAGGTCAATTTACAAAATATACTTATAATAATTAATAACTAAATAAACTTACAAAAATTAAATACCTAAGAATAAATCTAACAAAAGATGAATGAATTTACCATTTCATGGATTAGAAGATTCAGTATTGGCAAGATGTTAACTTCCTCCAAATTAATTTATGAATGCAATACAATGTCAATCAAAATTCTAGGAGTTTTGTGGAAATTGATAAGCTGATTCTAAAATTTACATACGTCCAAGAACAACAAGATCTTAAAGGACAAAGCTGGGGGACATAACTCCCAGATCCCAGAAATATTATATAACTACTGTTATTTTAAAAGTGTGGTACCAGTATAAAAATAGACAAATAGGCTAAGGGAACAGAACAGAGAATAGAAATAGATCCACACACATACAGTCACATGACAAAGCTGAAAATGCAATGCACTTGTTTCAGAAAGCTAGGATTTTTTACTATATGGTGCTGGATCACTGGCTATCCAGATTTGGGGGTTGTGGTGCAGGGAGGGAAGCCTTGACCTCAATCTTATACCACTTACAAAAATCAAACATGAAAGAAAAAATAATAAAGTTTCTAAAAGACAACATAAAATATCTTCATGGCTTGGTGAGGATACTCAAAGATTTCTTATACATGACACAAAAAGCACTAACCACAGAGGGAACGATCACTAAATCACTCTTCTATTAAAATTAAGAACTCTTATTCAGCAAAAGACATTATTAAGAGAGTAAAAAGACCACCAGAGAGAAGATATCTGCAATATATATATATCCAACAAAGGACTTATTTCCAAAATAAACAAAAAGAAAATGGCTATAAATCAATAAGAAAAAGACAACTCAATATTAGATGTGCAAAATACTTGAATAGGTGCTTTACAAAACAGAATTTCTAAATGGTCAATAAGCATATAAAAAAAGGTGCTCAAAAGCAGTAGTAATCAGGAAAGTATAAACTAAAATCACAATAAAATACTACTTTACTTCCACTAAGTGACTAAATTGGGGAAAAAAAGGGGGAGGGGGAAAGGGGGGGTGCAATACCAAGTATTCAGGAAAATTCCCACGACTAGTGGGAATGTAAACCTGGTACACCGCTTTGGATTTTTTTGTTTGTAAGTAAAAGTGACACTCCATAAAAATGCACTGTGTTTAATCTGTGGTTCCTTGTGTCTTCTGGCACATGAATGTGTACCCAGCTTTGCGAAACAACAAACAAGATTTAAGTCCAAGGTGGTTTGCAGGACATAAAACCCCGACAGTCTGGCTCTTGTTCTCTTTGCCTCTCTTTTTCACCCTCCATGTTGTTTTCCCCCTAGATCATGCATACCTCTGGCTCATACTGTTCCCTGCTATGGACTAAATGTTTGTGTCACCCCTGCCCCCCCCAAATTATATGAAACCCAAACCCCCAGTGTGATGCTATTTGGAGATGGGGTCTTCAGGAGGTAATTAGGTCATGAAGGGTGTGGTCCTGGTATGATAGGATTAGTGCCCTTTATAAGAGACACCAGAGAGCTTGCTCACTTGGGCGTTCTCTGGCACTGAGACAAAGCAGCTGTCTGTAATCCAAGAAGAGAGCCCTCACTAGGAATCAACCATGCTGGCACCCTAACCTTGGGACTTCAAAGCCTTCAGAACTGGGAAAAAACCTGTTATTTAATCCACCCAGTTTATGGTATTTTGTTATGGCAGACTATGCTGACTAAAATTCCCTCTGTTTAAAACATTCATCCCCTCGCTCCTCCTGTGTTTTCCCCCCCAATTTTCATCACCAGCCCCACCCTCTTCAATTAGTTAACAATTTTTCTCATCCTTGAAAAGTTCAGGTGTATCTTAAGAAAAAACACAAACTCTCATCTTCCACAACGACTTCAATACCCCTATCCTGTGCTCCCAATCACTATGAGCACGTATCTATTATGCCATCATAAACTCTTTTAGAACAGAAACTATGGTTTATGTTCCTCTGTATCCCTCTACTGGACAATGAAAATGTAACTAACACCTTTCCCCTTTATCATCAAAAAATTTAAAGTCAAATTTATGACTCAATTATTAAACCTGTTTAGGACATTATGACATATATGTATTGTCTCATTCCGGATTTGATTCATTATAAATCTTATTCTCCTGGGTTTCTGTTGTTCTTTGACTGGTAAAGGGCAGATGGTCCTAATGTTCTCATCTAACACATCCGATTTCTATAAATATGAATAATATATTGAAAAATATTTATTTTCTCACCTGATTGGCTTGGCTTTGCAGGTAGACTCTTCTGGCATTCAGATCTTCAAAGGGAGAAGGTCTTGAGCTTCTGTAAGGCTCACTGGTTATAACTGTCTCTTGCTGGAAGAGATGATCTTTCACTAGAGAACTGGAAGTATCCTCTTCAGCTGCCTAATGGGAACAATCCCCAAATCATTAGTTACCAGAATGTAAAAAACAACAACAAAATAAGATACCTTTACTCTAACAAAAATTTACCAAATCAGTAAGTATGTACCATGACCATCAATGTGTATGGCAATTCCCCAAACTCAAATGTGCGTTAGGAAGCCATGTCAAAATAAAATAATATGAATTTAAAAAAAAAAATCAACTTTATAAGCAAAATGGACTTTCTTAAAAAAAATAACATAGGAAGAATTAGAAGGCTATCCATGCCAAGTGAGAAAGATATCTAATTACAATAAAGCTGTTAATTATAACTAAAAGTGATATATGTACACAGAAAATGAAGAAATTATGAGGAAAAAATACAAATCAATAAAATTGTTACTTTGCAAGTTTTTTTTAAAGAACTTTTTTCTTTTTACACAGTACCAAGGATTGTGCTGTGTGATACGAGGGATCGAAGAAGGAAGACAGTAGTCCACGTAATTTTAAAAGTAATTGAATGAGTGAATTAATTAATTAGCCTGAACTTGCTGATTATTTAGAAGGATTCAAACCATATACAAGACTCAGTGAAGGAGATATGTTCAATCAATGACAGTCACTAACAAAATGCTTTCGGAATTTCATAAACAATATTTCTGTGAAATAAATGTTGAATAAGTGAAACTTAGCACATTACAAAACAAAAAGTCCTGAAAAGGTTTTGTTTCTTTTTTTTATTTTTTTAAGAAATGAGATAACTCTTTGCTATTATTTTTCCCGTTAGTATATAATTATTTGGGAAGAAAAAGTGACAGCCAACTAAAATTACAGAAATACCTTTACTGGCTCACTCTAAAGTAATTTAGAGTAATCATTATAGGGCTAATAATTTTAAAGGCAGAAACATTTACAAGCTTTTTTATAAAAATAAAAAACATTAAAATTTGGTATTACTTCTAATATTAAGCAGTAAAGTTCATAAAAGTTATTAAAATTTGGTATTACTTCTAATATTAAGCAATAAAGTTCATAAAAGTTATAGCTAAGATATTATAAATTTATAAATGCATGTTCTGGTCATTGCTCTGAAACAAAGAAGCTTTGTGACATTTAATTTTTCTGGAACTCAGTTTTTTCAATTAAATAATTATAATACCTATACTGTTTTATGACATGGATTGTCATAAGGATTTAGTGAGATGGTAATATATGTGAAAATGCTCTGAAAACTAAAAGCTGTTATTTTATCAGGAAGCAATTAAACTTTAAAAAATGTATCTGAGAGTCTATTGTCACTTAAAACTACATGTGTCAAACCCAGTTAATTGCTATTTTTAGCTAATTTTCCTAATAGTTATATCAATGTGTTATGACAGTTAATGCTAAGTTATTGGAAAGGAGGTGGCTAAATAATGGTATTCAGCAAACATTCTTTCAAAATTAATGATCAAAATTCGGGAGAGTAAAAAGAATTCAGAAAAAAAAAAAAAAAAAAGAATTCAGGAAGCATATTTATTTGTTCCAGGGAGTTTTCAAAATAAATGACCCAAGTAATTGTCAAAAATCATAAGCAAACTGAATAGAAGAAAACAACAATAACAACAAAAAGGTTTAGAGAAAGGGCCTAGGTTGGAACCTTGTCTTATCCAACTTGGGTATGCAATTTAAGCAATTAACTTCTCTAAATCACAGCTCCTTTTTATTATAAACTGGGTATAGTATTTGTATTAAAAATCTCAGGGTTAGTTGAGATACTCAAGAGATTAAAAACTATAAACAAGCATAAACTGTATTAGTAGTGATCATAAAGTAATTATGCTTTTAATGGTGACAAGTATTTTGATCAGGTTGTCTTTACTGTATTCTAATCTAACTGAGAAATCATTTAAGAATTGTAAAATATAATAAAGCTTACTTAAAAATCTGTATCTTAACAAATACAAAATGTTTACATGACCCAGTGTTTTACTGTACTGACTGAGGTTAATTCTACTTACATTAAACAGTAATAAATTTCATTTTGATTAAAAATAAATACATTATTTTTTAAAGGGAAATATCAAAAGTATTGTTTCATTATTAAACAAATAAAATGTGTATAGTATTTGGGTAATAAATGATTTAGTTCAACTTAAAAATGCTTACCAAAATACCTGGAATTAACCTATTAATTAGAAATATTGGGACTTCCCTGGTGGCGCAGTGGATGAGACTCTGCGCTCCCAATGCAAAGGGTCCAGGTTCAATCTAGATCCTACATGCATGCCGCAACTAAGAGTTCCCATGCCACAAAGAAGAAGCCCATGAGCCGCAACTAAGACATGGTGCCATCAAATAAATAAATAAATATTTTTTTAAAAAAGAAATATTTCATACTTCACAGTGAATTTATAACTATACACCTAAATGTGTCTCAGCTAATAAAATAACTAAAACATCTTTCAGGTGTCTGATATGGTAAAAATAAACAAACCAACCCTCACTGTTTGAAAATGTAGAGTCTACAATCTATAATAAGGGACATATTATACATGAATTGTGAGAAACTAACATTTTTAGAGAATCCTAAACAGGAAAAGACCATTTTCCTACTACCTATGTCTCTTTCAGCAAGTTTAAATTTAGGTGTATATTAAGTTGACAAAGTATTAAAAAAAAGTGGTGATAAGGAAAATGGTCATTCTCATTCACTGCTTATTCTATACACAGGAGGAAAATCCGGACCAACCATTTCTGAAAAGCAATTTTAGTAAAATGTATCAAAAGCTTTTAAAACATTCACACATTTTGACCACTTATTCAATCTAGTAAAGAAAAAAATTGTACTAAATGGAAAGAGCTTTAGGCACAAAATATTTTTCTCAGAATTTTTTTAATAGTAAAAATGAAGAAATAACCTTAATGTCCTAAATTAAGGGAATGGTTATGTAAATGATGGTATGCCCACTTAATGGAATGAGTGGTCATTTGAAATTAGGTTTATGAATAATACCTACTTTGTGGAGAAATGTTTAATGTTAAAAAATCAGTATATAAAATTTTATTTATAGTATTATAACCATAAAAAGATGAAAGGTTAAAAGGATATAAAATGAATGTTAATATTATTCCTTGATGGTATGATTAGGAATGATTTTCCAATTTTTCTAGAGCTTATTTACGTTTATAAGGGTGATTTCTTTTAAATCTAGGTATATACTTTCCCCCCTTCTTTTGATATAGAGTCATAATATTTAAAAATACAATACAATTATATTCTATCAAAATAGTCAAGTAATTCAACTGACTAATGAACCAGTCACTTGCTTTTTGGCATAAGTAGATTCCTCCCTCCACCCCCCCTCCCGCCACTCTGTATTTGAGATAATAAACTGAGACATTGTTCAACCCTTGCCCTAAACTCTTCTGGATTCATGCAGAATATCTCTTTTGGTCAGTAAAATAAAATAATTTTCTAAACAAGCTAATCTTCTGAGTGTCTTTCAAATCCATTTTCTCTTCTCCATATCCACTTACCTACTCTCTTAATGCAAGCTCTCATTATCCTTTTTTGCCTCTCTTATTTTAGTAGGTTTCTAAGTGATCTCCTTGTTTCCAGTCTTGTGAAAAGGCTAGGCGTGCAAATCTGTTGGTTTTTCTACTCAGAACCCTTCTAAGGTATCCAATTATCAAAGCTCTATTGGGGAACCCTGTACACACTGGAGAATAGAGGGCCGAGAATCATCATTGTCTGAGGAACGCTTTCAAGATACATAATTTACACAATCCATAGAAATGGGCTCTCTCACCCCAGAAGCACTGAGGTACAAGATAAAGTCCAATTTTATTTCACAGGAAAAAGAAACAGACAACAAATACATGAAAAGAAGATGATGGACTTCAATTAAAGACTTAAAAATGTGATGACAATTTTTTATACGGACTAGAAAAGATGGAAAATATAATAATACTCAACACTGGCAAGGGTATGGAGAAACAGGATATTTTGCACTGTTGGTGGGAGTGCATTTTTTCTTTGAGAAAGTCATCGTATATACAGATACATGCACACACAAATAATCATCGTAGCACTCTTTTTAACAAAAAAAGAAAAGGAGAAAACATCCTATGGCTGTATCAGCACAGGACTGGTTAAAAAATTATGGTATACATATATGATAGAATTCTAAAAGCCATTAAAAAGAGCTGTATGCAGTACTCACAAGATATTGCTAAATGAAAAAAAGCTAGGGACAGAACTGTCAGTATGACATGATCCTATCTGTCAAATTGATAGGATGGATGAATAGGTATTTTAAAATTTTATCAGTTTAAGGAAGGATACACACCAAACCACTGATATTTCCCTTAGGAAATATTTTATATAAAGGACTATAGACATAATAATATAAAGGTAATAAAGTGAATATGTGTATACTTATCACCCAACTTAAGAAAGAGAAATAACCAAGACAACAAATATTATATTATCAAGACAACAAATAATAGCATCCCCCACCTCTACCACTTGGATAGGTAAATATTATCTTGAAGTAGTTGTTTATTTTACAATTTCTTACTGTTCTTTACAGCTTTACCACATAAGTATTATTCCTAAACAATATTTAGTTCTAGATGCTTCTGAATTTTATTTGACTGATATCATGCTATTTGGGACATTTTGGAACTTGCTTTTTTTGCTCATTTTTTTTCATGAAACTTATTCATGTTGATATATGTAGCAATAGCTCACTCATTTTCACTTCTTTGTAGTGATGATAGCTAACACCTATTAAGCATTTTCTATGTAGCAGACATTGTCTCAAGTACTTTACATGGGTTAACTCATTTCATCCTCACAACAACCCTTTGAGCTAGTTAGCATTATTATCTCTCTATTCCACAGGAAGAAACTAAAGCTCAAAGACATTATGTAACTTGCCTAAGATAAAACACTTAATTTTTTGCTCTTTCAAACAAGGGTGCTAAGAACATTCTTCTACAGGCCTCATGATACATAGATACAAGAATTTTTCTGGTACATATCCAGGGGTGGAAATGCTAGATTATAAGATACACGTATGCTCTGATTTATAAAATAAAAATTATTTTCCAAGGCGGTTTTAACAATTCATATATCCACAAGCAATGTTCTATATTCTCACTAAGACTAGGCATTATCACAACTTTCACTCTTATTTATGGATATGCTATTTAATTTCTATGATAATGGACTAGTCTTACTAAAAATTACAGTGTTTTCTTTTCATGAACAAGAAATTTTGAGAATGAACAAAAGAACTAACAAATGAATGCATAGGTTTGTTACTTTACCATGGCTCCTACTCTACTGTTTCATCATCTCTTTTTGCTTCAGATGTACTGTTTCTCTCCAGTACTGTCTAACATTTCACACTTCTGATTCTTTGTACATGTCATTTCCTCTGCCCACAAAGACTATCTTCAATTTTTCCACTAGAAAAACTCCTTTTTAGAGTTTGGGATTAACATATACACACTACTATATATAAAACAGATAATCAACAACGACCTACTATATAGCACAGGGAACTCTACTCAATATTCTGTAATAACCTATATGGGAAAAGAATCTGAAAAAGAATGAATGTATGTATATGTATAACTGAATCATTTTGCTGTACACCTGAAACTAACACAACGTAAATCAACCATACTCCAATATAAAATAAAAATTAAAAAAAAGAACTTAACATCAGCCATAAACACCTCAAAAAGTCTGTTAATCCACTCCAAAGTTACTCCCTCCTCTGAACTTCCTCAAAAATACTTATATCTATCACCCTATATTCTAAGTGTTCTTTTATTTGTATTTTTCCCGTGAGCCAGTAATGACTTTCTCTCTGTTTTATTCCTAGAGCTTAGAACTACACCTGACACACAGTGAGTACCTTATAAATAATCAGTGATATGCAAATAACCACAAGTCAGATCACATTATATTAATATAGACCCTTGGGAGTAACTTTGGCAATAGAAAAAAATGTAGAAAAAGAACTCCTTAAACAACAATGAAAAGTCTTCACCCACAAAAGAAATAATTTTAATAACTGTTAAAAGTTCAAATTACACAAAAAATTCTTCACACACACCCCCGTATGGAATAGCACCTATTATTATTTGACATGTATCTTTCTAGACTTAATATATATATGTTTATAGTCTATGTATAATTTGATTCCATTTATATATTTAGGTCTATCCATGTAGTACTTTCTTTTACCACAAAACATACCATGAACCTCTCCCTGTGTCAATATATAAAGGTGTACCCTGTGCTTTAAAATGGTTGCAAAGAAGTTCAGTATTTGTATATGTTATGTATTCTGTAGGCAAAACTCGAATTAGGGGCATTTAAATAGCCTCCAATTTTTTGGTCATATACATTTCAACACACCTCCTTATAAATACATCTTGGTGCACTGGTAGTATTATTTCCTTAGGATTAATTCCCATTAATACTAGAGAGTATAAGCTACCCTCTAGCAAACTTATGAGCCCTTTGAAAACCTCTCAAGAAAGACTATTTCCTCACATCTCTACCCACACTGGGCCTTATCATTTAACTATCTCTGCCAAACTCATATAAGAAAAAAATTTTAATTGTTATTTTATAAAAAATATTATTTGTACCATTTCCACTATTAAAATTAATAGTAGCCAAAACATTTTTTAAAACTTGGATCAGACTGAGTAAAAAGTATTCTGGCTTAGTCAAACTTGAATGTTTTTTACTGGATTAAAACTCTTTAAAAGTAACAATTACTATGGGAAAAGGGGTGTAATCTCAAGTTAGGTGGTGGAAAATGCCAAAAAATCTTCCACAAGAGCAGAAAATCTAATGTATGATACGCACAAAGGATGTACATACATTTGCATGAGCTCCAGCTTTTAAAAAGTTGTCTATAGCAGTAATATACATCCACATTCAATGCTTTTAGTACTGTGCTGGCATTGGCTCATCTGTATTACCTAAAAAGTAAACCATGCCAATATTTCATGTACAGTGGAAATCTGTTCCACTCTCAGAGGCTGGTATAATAATTATTCTTCTATGGTTGCTCAGAGATTGTTTAGCTTTTTATTTCTCCAAGACTATTACAGCAATTTTGTGTGTAGAGGCAAAAGGATGCTGTATAAAGTAAAAGGATGCTGTATAAAGTAAAAGGTTGCTGTATAAAGTAATAAAATAATTCTAGCTGTAGTTCTCTTTCAGAACATAAGTCTAGATGACAGCTGTAGAGAAAATAAATACAGATTTTGCTTTTCTCCTTCCTTTGTCCCTTCTCTCTATATTAATTCTGAGGCAGAGAAAACAGCATTGTTCTGTAAACTTTTTAAAATGTATGATTCCCAATAAACAATATAGTGCGAAAAAACCTCACAGTCTATCAGTTGTTCCAAACTTTCATTCTTGTAGTTGTATTATCACGAATCACAGGTTTGAACGTGTGACTGGGTCATATTCAACAAGAGAAGTTTTAAATAATTATATTATTAGTTTACTTTAGCATGATGAAAAAATTTTAGATGTTCTTTGATAAAGAAATCTTATATTCTAGCATTGCATATGTTAAAAATGCTATCAAAGCTATTCTTTTGGTATTTAAAACTATACAAATTATGCAAACTTAGAAAGCACAGAAAAGGAAAAAAATGACTAACAATTCTACAAGCCCAACAAAATCACTATTTACACTTTGATGTAGCACCCAGTAGCAATGCATTTTATATTTGACCACCAACGTCTCCTATTCTGTTTGCTAGATTTCTTTAGTTACTTTTTATTAGTTTAAGAATAAACTAAACCTTGAATTTTCAATTTTGCATGTCTATGAGCTTTTTCTAAAAATACTAATAGCATATATAGTATTTTGTTTAGGCAACCTGAACACAGTAATCAGTGATGAAATAATATGGAAGGCATACGAGAAAAGTACCAACATATAATGTCCAGAAAAAACAAAAAAGAAAAACAAGTCCTCCACCTTATTAATCAACAGAAACTACACTTTAAATGAAAAGTTAGTTTGGCTTAAATGTGGTATTAGGTTTTCAGGGATTGTCTATTGTCTGCAAATCTGTTTTTTAGTTAATAGGCAGGCAATAGTTGCATAGTTTTTGCTAACTATATAAATCTTTAGACAATCCTTTAATTGGGAAATCTATTTCTAGGATTTTATCCTAAGGTCACATTCAGAAGTACCAACAAAAATTAATGTACAAGACTGTGGAAAATAAAGTAAATGTTCAACGAAACATGAATGGTTAAATAAACTGTAGTATAGTTACACAATATAATGGCAAAATTCAAAGACACTGAAATCAGACTGCGTGGGTTCAAATTTTATGATTTGTACTACTTAAATTCCAACCACCACTATCACTACCATTACCAATACAAACAAAAATCCTATCAAAAACACAATCCAAATGGAGAAGAGACTGATTCTGATGGTACTTTTAAAAAGAAGTATGTATTTGAATATAACATGCAAGAACAAAGGAAAACTTAAGCAGAAGAACCCAAAATCTTAATAGCAATTACCACTAGGTAGGGATAAATGATTCCTGATTTCTTCTTTATAATTTTCTAACTAACCAAATATCCTACATGAAGATTAGTTTAAGAGTCAAGGAAAAATTAAATAGTGACAAAATATTATGCAAAAAGATTATACAGAGTTTTTTTACTCCCTTATTAGATAATTAAACTCAATCTAAAATATATAAAGGTTACAGGAACTTAACTATAAGGTAGGATGGTGAGAGATCACAGTAATATAAAATCCATTTTGCTAGCTAAATAAAGCTCTATCCATTAACTTAGTTTTCAGATATAGAGCCTTATTAAAATGTTACTACCTCTGAAAATGAGTACATGAACAATTCATAGCGCCCTTGACTAAAGCAAATGACTTTGAACAATAAATGTAAATCACAATCCTTTTAATCATTTGGCTCAAAAATGACCTTACTTAATTCTAAAAAAGAGTAAGTTAGTCAAGTATTTCTCAGTGGCGAAGAGAAAATATGATACCTTTTCACTTCAGATCAATTAGGTGTCACCTTTCTTCTGCCCCAAAGCATGGAATCTGAGATCTTTTCCTCTTATAATCACAAACCAATCCTGAGGTGAGTTTTATGGGTTTTGTTAGCAATCTAGCCTATCTGAACAATAAGATCTGTTACGACTAACAACTCTGGTTGGAAAAACACTGTAAAAATAATCTTAAAGCAAATGTAAGCTAACATTAAAAAAAAAAAAAAACACCCCACCTAACCGGCTCATTAAAATACTTAAATAAAGAAACCAAATGAAAAGAACATTCATACCTTACTGCTGCTTGTTTTTTTTTTTTCTTTTAACTCCTTAATTTTGAAGATTTTTCTTCAAAAAACCTTTCCTACCAACTATGTATATGGTCAAAATTGTACTAAACATCAGGGATAAAAGATGAGCAAGATATGATTTTAAATCCAAATAATGATGTTATGAAACCTTTCAAAGACAAGTATGAAATAGAAAGGTAAATACCTTTCTGATGATTTATGATACTGATAAAGATACTGAATTGCTGAAAGCTGAAAGTTATCTACCAGCAAATAATCAAATGTTTAGCATAGTTATTGGAACAGAACAGGTGCTCAAATATTTACTGAATGAATTAATAAGTACTCAAAATGGAGAGGATTTCCACTCTGATATTTAAAGTCTTAAAGACATTTATGATCTAACTAACAGTCATTACTTCCTTGGGGTTAAAATAATTAGAGAATGGGTTATTCTTTTAAAGCCATTTTAGTTTTCTTTGCAAATAATCACTAATAAAGTAAACCTGACATAACCACTATCATAAACTACAGTCAACTTGCACTCAAGATAATTTCAAAATGTTTATGTATGTCAAGCCCATAGGTGGTTTACAAAACAATAATGTACTTTGTTCCTAATAAAGTGGTTAACTGAATTAGAATACTGTATAACCTCCAATACATTCCAAAATAAGAATGATGTATGTGAAAACTTTAGCATATCATGAAATAAATGGTACTAAAGTAAACTTAAGAGTTTTCTTTGGCAGTTTAATTCTGTAAGTTGATTCTTTTTTAAAAATTTCACATTTTGCTAGCATCTCAGTATCCCCCAGCCCCTTTTGGTATAATTAAGGTTAATATATTATACATACATAATCGGGCTCAGAATTTTTTAAACTAATAAGAACTGTGTTTTTTTCTACCTGAACATACTTTTAGTTGTAAAGGGGCTATAAAACCAAGATATAATACAATCTTCTATTGAAAAATGGAATTTAACCTAAGCTAGATGTATCATCTAAAAAAGTTGAGAATGGGAGCAAGATAAAATGAACATGACTATAAATGTTAGCTTTCATTCTACTCATCTTCCTTTTCTGCTTATGTATTGGTTAGCTGTTGGTGCATAATCACCAATTACCACAAAACTGCAGCTTCAAAGAACATTTACTATCTCATAGTTTCTTTGAGTAAGAAATTTGGGAGCAACTTAGCTGAATGGTGTTCCTTAAGTACAGTTCCTCTCGTTGTGAGGACCCATGAACTGAACAGACGAATTATCTGCCCCACACACAACCAAAATACAATGGTAGGACAGGCAGAGGATAACTGTTATAAAACTTCTGGTTCAGAATAAGAGAAAATGGAGTCACTGATCCAAAGTAATTCTGTAATCAAGGTGGGAACACGTTAGAAGTTCCTTGAATATGGGAATAATTCTCCATAGCTCTTGGCTCTGCCCTTTGAGATTTTGGTTCTATTTCTGAGTTATCTTTCCGTTTTATGAAAGGAAGTCCATGTTTACATGTAAAATGTTTTTCAACCTGCTTCTTGCCGGTAAAATTCTGGGGATCCAAGGGGCCGCTCCACATTCTCATTGATACCAGAACAGAACTTTAGGAAACACTTAACTATAAAAAGTATACTTATTTTGCATTTTATTATTTATTTCTTATACCTAATTAACGGAAACTGAGTTTTTAAAATAATAATTAATCATCAAGAAAATAAACAGATTCATATATTAAAACACAAATAAGAACTCTTAAATGTACTATAAGGATAATGGGTTAGGATACATCTATTGAAAACAAATTAGATAGACACAAAAAAGATTAAAAATTGTAAACTTGAAAAAACATTTAAGGTCACAAAATATCATTATGCATTTAAGTGAAAAAAAAAGCTACAGAATAATGATATCATAGTAACACATGTGTACCCATTTATTTGTCCAGAAAAATACTCAGAGGCTATATTTAAAAATACGTATGGGACTTCCCTGGTGGTCCAGTGGCTAAGACTCTGTGCTCCCAATGCAGGGGGCCTGGATTCGATCCCTGGTCAGAGAACTAGATCCCACATGCTGCAACTAAGACTTTGCATGCCGCAACTAAAGATCCCATGTGCCGCAACTAAAGATCCTGCATGCAGCAACGAAGATCCTACATGTGGCAACAAAGATCTTGCGTGCTGCAGCTAAGACCTGAAGCAACCAAATAAATAAATAAATATTTAAAAAAATATGTATGATGGCTATCATGGATGGTAGCATATCTATGTTTTATTTTTTGAACTTTACTATATTTCTCAAATTTTCAGAAATAAAAACCATTTTTATTTTCTGATTATAAATGTACATAAAACATTTTGCCATGTCCTTTAGGTGATGACTATTTTTACAATAATATGAATAATTGATTATTAATACAAGGTATACATATAAATTTGGGTTCTTTCACTATTCTCCTAAAAGTATTAATACTTTAGGAAATTAAAAGTACTAAAAAGAAAGCCATATAGCTCAGAATCCCACAATCCAAAAGTAACAAATTTAACATTTTAGCTGAGTAACAATGGGTGACAACACCATATAATTATCTGTTTTTACTACTCAATACACTGCAAGTAAATTAATAATAAAATTTTTAGTGGTCGCATGACAAAGATACCTTAATTAATTCAACCATTTCCATTCCATTTAGATAGCTTATTTTTTATTATCAATATTTCATACACACACCCCCAAAAATCTGTGTATACAAATTTTTTGTGTATCTCTATTTCCTTAAATTGATTCACTGGATCAATAGGTATGAATATTTCTTTTTTTTTTTTAAAGATTTTTTTTTTTTAATGTGGACCAATTTTAAAGCCTTTATTGAATTTGTTACCATACTGCTTCTGCTTTATGTTTTGGCTTTTTGGCCACAAGGTATGTGGGATCTTAGCTCCCCGACCAGGGATCGAACCTGAAACATTGGAAGGGGAAGTCTTAACCATTGGACCACCAGGGAAGTCCTGTTCCTCTTTTTAAGGCTTTTAAATACATTATTACCAAACTGCTTTCTAAAAAGAATCTACCAATCTATATTTTCTAGCAGAGCATCAATCTGTCAACCTCATGGAAAGACACAGTCTGGGGTAATATTAATTTTTAAATCTTTGATAATTTCATAACTAATAAATGTTAATTTATACTACCTGCTGATTACTAGTGATATAAAACAGAAGGGTGTCCATATGCTTATTCATAATTTGAAATTACTTTTCTATGAATTTTTAATGCAAGTACCTTGCCTATGCGGTGGGGTATCTGTGATGGTTAATTTTATGTCAACTTGGCTAGGTGATGGTGGCAAGTGGTTTGGTCAAACACCAGTCTAACTATTGTGAAGGTAATTTTCATATGTGACTAACATCTAAATCAGAGACTCAGAGTAAAGGAGATTATCCTCCATAAAGTGGGTAGACTCATTCTGGAAAGACTTAAAGAAAAGACTGACGTCCCCCAAGGAGGAAGGAAGTCTGCCTTGAGACTGCCTTCTGACTCAAGAGCAAAACATCAACTTCTGCCAGAACTTCTGGGAT
Organism: Grampus griseus; assembly: GCF_964374135.1. Classification (NCBI taxonomy): domain Eukaryota; kingdom Metazoa; phylum Chordata; class Mammalia; order Artiodactyla; family Delphinidae; genus Grampus; species Grampus griseus. Next base: position 82,060,230 of record NC_139018.1, on the reverse strand, counting down.
GCCTGCCTACCTGCTTACTCTGTGAATTTCGGACTGGCCAGTTCCCAGTCACATGAGCCAATTCCTTAAACAAACAAACCGAACAAAACCAAGTCCTCTTTACACATATTAATAAATACATACATATATATGTGTGTATATATATATATATATATATACACATACACACATTCTATTGGTTCTGTTTCCCTGCATTTCCTGACATATACAGTGACCAGAAATTTCTTAAGACTTTATATGAATTGTTTATTTGTTACGGCTAGTGATTTCCTCCACAACCTTTATGTCTAGAAATTCCTTTTAATCCAAACTACTTACTTGTAAGTTGTCTTCTGCTCCTTCAGTTTCATTTTTAAATGCTGGGCATCCTAAGAAAATGGGTAAAAGTTAATTAAGCATAGAATTTTTGTTTTAGATTTTAGTATTGCTGACTCATTGATAATACCACTATGATACTGTAGAAGACTAATCAGAGATCATTCTGGACTGCCTGGCAACCAGTCAGATGTTGGTCACTCATACTTGCCCCTCTGTTAGACAGAGAATAAAGCAACTGTTTTCCTCTTCTACAGGTAAATTTCCAGTTACTTACTTAAAGAGGTGTTTTCTGTGAAAGTACGCTATCTCTGGCAAGCCCTGTCTCTGATTTCTCTCAAATACTGAAACTGCCAGGAAAAGTATATGCACCACACTCTTCTGGTGTTTAGGTAATACCCACGTGATTTATTCAATTTTTCTAAGTACTCTGACCCAGGAAACAGTATTTAGTACCCCCAACTAGGATTTTAGTAGCTTTAGTAAGGCAAAAAAATGAGCCTTAATCCACTGTTGATAGTCAATAGCCAATTGTTGCTATTGACTTTTGTGTACCAATGCCTCTATATAAGTTTTCATGGCGTTCAAGAGTGCCTTTAGTTCCAATAAATTAATAAGGAAGGATTTACCTTAGCAAAGTATTCTGACTTTATGCTACCCTTGAGACATAGCTATCATGGAGATGAAGAGAAAGCTGCCCTATGGAAAGGGTGCATAGTTTATTCTTACTGTCATGGGAGGCTAAGTAAGAAAATGGGATTGCTGAAAACCTATACAGTGGCTGATAATAATGCTAACCAGTATGTTTTCAAAAATGTTCAAAAACAATGAGACAGGCTGAGTACTGTAGCCTATTCTACCTGGCTAGGTGTTTGTAAGCTTCTCATTAATTTTCTTTTAAAAGGTTAAACCCAATCTATCTGATTCTAGTGAAAGAAGTATGTTCCTATGGGGGTATGAATGTGGGCATAAAAGTATTCAAAACTAAATATTCCAGCAACCATGGATAATGATTTTCTTTTTAAACCACTGGTGCTTCAACACTAACAAAATATTAGAATTAACTGGGAAACTTTAAAAAAATTATACTGATGCCAGAACACAGCCTCAAACCAATAATGTCAGAATCTCTGAGGGGTGAGGCATTGGGCATCATAAATTTTTTTATTTTTAAGTTTCTTGCAGTGGTTTGAGAACGACAACTACTACTCGAGAATCTGAAGATCCATATTCACCTTGCCCCTCCCTAAATTCATGATATATAATCATCTGACAATTCCTCACCACATGTGAAATGAACAGGAACTTAAAAAAAAAAAAAAGGAATGCCTCAGCACCACTCCCCAGGCAGTTTGATTCAAGTGAGCTGGAGTGGGGACCAATTATGCTATTTTTCAAAAGGCTCCCAGGTGATTCAAATGTGCAGGGAACAATGAGAACACTGATATAGGAAGAATTTATGGGTTCTTGTACTAAAAATGAGTGCTATCATTTCATGGAATTTTTTTCTGAATCAGAAATCAAAGATTGTTTGTTTACCAAATTCTAGTCTTTTAAAGTAGCTAAATACATTATTTAACTTCAGTTTCACACACTTAGCAATACATATTTGTACTAAGCATTTCCACGTTCTTGCCTATGGTTTGTCTCGTAATTAGTTTATTTCTTCTGATTTTCCTACTAAAATGCCATCTTCAAAATATATGAGTCACAATGTTGTCAACACATTTTCATTCAGTTATGTTGTATAAGAAGGTTATTTCTGCTAATATAGATAATGTTTCTTCTTAATTAGAAAAGCAAATCAAATCTTAGTTATGACTTCTTTGGGGTAAAGAAATGGGTTTTAACGTGATTTCTTTTTGTTTAATTAAGCACAGGGCAGTCTTACATGTAAATATTCTTTCTCCCTTTAAAATCTGCAAGCTTTAGAGTTAATGATCTTAACAGATTGGTAAGATATACAAAGGGATAGACTGGGTTAAGGTCTCTGCCAATCCTTATTAATGAAATCAGATAAAGCAGTAAAGAAGGTTTTGCCATAGAATAACTGGAGTTGACATATATTTGATTATTACAAATTTTCTCTTTATAATTACCAAAACAAGGATATGAGTAACATACTCACGAAGAATTTTCAAAGTTCTACCTGACTGCTGCCCTCTTCTTTGAGCTCTTATTTTTAAAACTTTTAAATTATCTGAAGTGTGCTCTCGATGGGCTCTTCAAGGTAATACACGTAACTGGTATATACTGTGATGTGACAAACATAAAACAGATTAAGGAGCCCATTATTTTATCTTCACCTACAGTCAGCTTTCAAAGCCTAATCTCATATCACAAAAGCTGACTTGCTTGAAGTCACTTCTACTATATATAACTGATAAACAAATTAAGAAAACAGTCAAAATAACCTACCTTGAGAAATATCCTCTATAGCTCTTCGAATGCCTCTATCAAAAGCCCTAGCATCAGCAGGACTTTGAAAGGTAAGACCAAATTTCTTGTCATCAATCTTCCAGTGGTGAAATGTTGGAGTGACCTTATTGTAAATGAGGTCTTTTTTAAGCATACATTCCAAAACCACCTGCCAAAAGTTAAATGCCAAAATTACTATACATGTATCAAATGCATCTAATGTAGCTCTTAAATACAAAGGTAGGTGAGAAAAGAGCTGTTATATTTTAATAAAAGCACTCCCAACCCATTAATACAGAGGTCTTGCTACTTAATCTACTCACAAAGTCACTCAATACAGAAATTAAGATGGGATTAAAGAAGATTCTGGGAAGATGGCAGGAGGCAAGAAGCACCAGGAATCTGTCTCCCTACCTAGACAAAACTGACTGGCAGAATCTGTCTGCTGTGACTATGTTAGAACTCTATAGAGTCTGTTGAAAGCTTTTAACTTCCAGGGAAGACATGGACAGTAAATTGCAGTTAATTTTGTCTATTTCAGGTAGTAGCACAGTAGCAGCACCTCCTTCATCCCAACTCCCAGCCATAGGGCAGGGAGCCCTGCACATGAAAATTACAGAAGCCATGGTAGGTAAAAAGGACCTTATCCTCCAAGTATCAGGGATCGGTGCTCTCATCACTAATTGCTGCTTCTGATCACAGAGGTGCAGACAAGGAGGAGGGTAGCCATTTGCCACTGTTGTATCTTCCCTCATTGTTGCAAGTTCCTCTGCATCAGAATGAAGTGACTTCCAAGGTATTTAAAAAGCCAGCTCCCTTTTTTATCTGTCATTTACCACTTTTTCCCATGATGGGAGCCAGACACTGAAGACTAGGACATTCAAAAATAACTACATATACAGGAAGAATTAGAAAGTGACTATGCATATCCAGGGAAAGGCTCAGAAAAGACATGAAAAAACCTTAAATTTACACCTCAGGCTGATCCTTGGCACAGAGACAACCTACAACAATCAAAAAAACAAAAACAAAAAACAATAACAAAAATTAGGAAACTCCAAGGGAGGGAATAATCTGATTTCCACATTACCATATTCCAAGTTACCATATTATGATTTAAATGTCCAGTGTTCAACAGAAAAATCCCAAAGCATTCAAAGATTCTCCATATCTTATTTAGTTCTTTGAGCATCTTTACAACAGTTTTTTTTTTAATAAGTCTTTGTCTAATGATCTGCTGTTGGGTCTTTTCTGGGACATTTTCTGTTGATTTCTTTTTGTTTCTCTCAGTAGGTCATATAGCAAAGTATGACATAAAACAATGTATGAACAAAATGGAAATAACAATAAAGAGGTAGAAAATCTAAAAAGAAACTAAAAAATTCTGAAGCTGAAAAGTAAATAACTAAAATGAAAACTCCAATTAGAGGGATTCAAAAGCAGATTTGAGTAGGCACAAAAAATAAACAGTGAACTGGAAGATAGGACAACAGAAATTAGAGTCTGAGGAGCAGAAAGGAAAAAGACTGAAGAAACACAAACAGAGTCTAAGAGACCTACGGGCAGCATCAAGAGGACCAACATACACATCGTGGGAACTAAAAGAACAAGAAAGGGGCAGAGAGAATATGTGAAGAAAGAATGGTTGAAAACTCCCCAAATTTTATGAAAGTCATGAACATAAACATCCAAGAAGCTCAACACACTTTGAATAAGATGAACTCAACAGGCCACACAGAGACACAGAGATTCTTCAAATTAGCAAGAGAGAAGTGAATTATCACATATAAGGAATCCTCAATAAGAACGTCAGCAGATTTCTCTTCTGAAACTTTGGAGGCTAGAAGATAGTGGGTGGACATATTCAAAGTGCTGAAATAAAAAGCTGTCAACCAAGAATTCTATATTTGGCAAAAATATCCTTCAAAAGTACGAAGAAATTAAGGCATTTCCAGATAAACAAAAGCTAAGGGAGTTTGTTTCCACTAGATCTGCCCTGCAAAAAATGCAAAAGGGAGACCTACATGGTGAAATAAAATGACATAAGAAAGTAAATTTAAGCCATATAAAGAAATAAAGGTAAATACAAGGGCAATTATAAAAGCAATATTTTTAACATTGGTTTGAAACTCCACTTTATGTTTTCTATAAAATTTAAGAGAGACTATTACATTTAAAGAAAACAATGAATTATTAGTGTAAAAGCTAAGTATTGCTGTAACTGTGGTGTACAACTCCAAATATTGTTTTCTACAAAATTTGAGAGACTAATACATTTAAAAGAAGTATTAATTTATGTTTCTGGGCAAACAGTGTATAAAGATGTAATTTATCAACAAATGAAAGGGGTGAGGTCAAAGCTGTAAAGAAACAGTTTTTGTATGTTACTGAAGTTAAGCTAGTTTAAATCCCAATTAGAGTGTTATAACTTTAGGATGTTAAGTGCAACCTCCATGGTAACCACAAAGAAAATAGCTATAGAATATAAATAAAAGGAAATGAGAAAGGAATTTAAACATTTTGTTACGATCAACTAAACACAAAGGAAGATACGAATGCAGGAAATGAGGGAGAAAAGGCTACTAGGGACATACAAAGACAGCAAAATCACAGAAGTCCCTCCTTATCAGCAATTACTTTAAACGTAAATGGATTTAACTGTCCAACCAAATGACAGAGATTGGCAGAGCAAATAAAAGCACGACCAAAGACACAAACAGGTTGAAAGTGAAAAGATGGAAAAAAACATTCCATGCAAAGAGCAACCAAAAGGGATCAGGGGTGGCTATACTAATATCAGACAAAATAGACTTTAAATAAAAAAGGACATTATAATAAAAATATTATATATTAATAAATGGTTCAATAGGGCAAAAAGATACAACAATAAACATTTAAGTACTTAGTAACAGACTATCAAAATATATAAAGCAAAAATTGACACAACTGAAGGGAGAAACACAGTTCTACAGTAATAGTTGGAGATGTCAATACCTCACTCACATAATCAACAGAAGAACCAGACAGAATATAAAGATATAGAGAATTTAACATAGTAAACCAACTAGACCAAACAGACATATACAAAACACTCTACTCAGCAACAGAACACACATTTTTCTGAAGTGCACATGGCGTATTTTTCAGGACAGAACATATGTTAGGCCACAAATTAATCTCAATATAATAAAAAAATATGGATATCATACAAAGTATCTTTGGCCACAATAAGATGAAATTAAAAATCAATAACAAAAGGACAACTGGAAAATTTAAAAAAATTTGGGAATTAACCAACTGATCAAAGAAGAAATCACAAGGGAAATTACAAAATACTTAGAGAGCGAAAACACAACATATCAAAACTTATAGCACACAGTGAAAGCAGTACTAAGGGGAAAATTTAGAAACACCTGCATTAAAAAAAAAAGAAAGAAAAATCTTAAATCAACAACATAACTTTACAATTTAAGGAACTAGAAAAGAAGAACAAACTAAACTCAAACCTAGCAGAAGAAAGGAAATAATAATGAGGGCAGAAACAAATTAGAGAACAGAAAAATAATAGAGAAAATCAATGAATCCAACAGTTGGTTCTTCAAAAAGATTTTAATAAGTCCTTTAGCTAGAAGGACTAAGAAGAAAAAGAGAGAAGATGCAAATTGACACAAATTATAAAAATCAGAAATGAAAGTGGAGACATTACCATCAATTCTACAGAAATAAAAAGCATTATAAGAGAGTACTATGAACAATTGTACACCAACAAGTCAGATAACCTATATTTAACAGACAAATTACTAGAAACATAAAACAGACCAAGACTAAATCAGAAATAAATAGAAAATTTGAATAGATATATAGCTAGTAAGTAGATTGGATCAGTAAGTAATAGATATTGAATAGATATATAGCTAGTAAGTAATTAAATGTCTCTCAATAAAGAAAAACCCTGGACCTGATGGCTTCACTGGTGAATTATATCAAACATTTAAAGAACTAATACCAATACTTCAAACTTTCCCAAAAGATTGAAGGAGTAAACACTTCCTAACTCATTCTATGAGGACAGCATTGTGCTGATACCAAAGCCAAAGACATTACAAGAAAACTATGTATCAATATCCTTTATGAATATTGATGCAAAAAATCCTCAACAAATGAATGCAAGGATGGTTAAACACATGAAAACTGATCAATGTAATATCCTACTTGAACAGAATAAAGGGGAAAAATATCCACATGATCATCGCAATTGATGCAGAAAAAGCATTTAACAAAATTCAACATCTTTTCATGATAAAAATACCTAACAAGAACTAGAAGGAAACTACCTCAACATATTTGACAACAGTGCCAAGACCATTCAGTGGAAGAAAGGAAAGTCTTTTCAACAAATGGTACTGGGAAACTGGATGTGCACAGGCAAAAGAATGAAGTTGGACCCTTATCTAACACCACAGGCAATAATTAACTCAAAATGTATCAAGGACCCTAAGAAGACCTAAAATGATAAAACTCCTAGAAGAAAACATAGGACAAAAAATGTCATATGTCAATGTCAATGTCATTTCATGACATTGGATTTGGCAATGTTTTATTGGATATGACACCAAAGGCACAGGTAACAAAAGAAAAAATACTAATCACTTCTTCCCAACTCCACATACAGTGACGTTATATTGACTGAAAACTGCCACGGTGGGAATATGTTAAGCTATAAAGCATTTCCTCTCTCCAATGCCCCCGCCCTCCCCCACCAAAAGCTGATTGTTAAATTTTACCAGCCTGTCACTGAATATCAGTGATAGTTAAGTCTTGTTATTCTGAAATAAGTAACAAAGAAGGTAACAAAATAATGTCCTGCTTGCTTATAGGCAAAGTGTGCTAGCACCTGGCATTTAACAAAGATTTAACTATCTGTTGCAACAACCATTTTGCAATAATAACAATAAAATTCATAATTATATTAGGTTTTGGAATTCAAGAAGTTAAAATTGGCATTATGGATTACTGCAACATATTTACTGTATTCATAAACAGTGGGAAAGAGATATGTATTTTAGAAAACTGCTAAATTGCAATTGTTAAAAAAGAGAAGGACATAAAAAAATGGAGTTTGGTCCTACAGTCATTATTACATGAAAATGTCACTAAATTAATCTTTAATACATGAAAATATTGCTGAATTAGCTCCTCTCTGAAAATTCCCAAAGTTGTTTTCCAACTATTATCTGTTAGATAAATAAAATTTCAACGTGATCTATACTCATCTATACCACTTATTTACAAATGGCCATCTATTTTTTTATAGACGTTCCAAAAACACATAGAAAAATAAATTTTTAAAATGAGCTTTAAAATACACTGAGGAAATGGTAAGGATAATGAACTAGTTCTTTTTTTTTTTGCGGTACGCGGGCCTCTCACTGTTGTGGCCTTTCCCGTTGCGGAGCACAGGCTCCGGACGTGCAGGCTCAGCGGCCATGGCTCACGGGCCCAGCCGCTCCGCGGCATGTGGGATCTTCCCGGACCGGGGCACGAACCCGTGTCCCCTGCATCGGCAGGCGGACTCTCAACCACTGCGCCACCAGGGAAGCCCTGAACTAGTTCTTTGACTCATACAAGTACCTATGCAAGAATGTGTTCCACCTAAAAGTCATACAAATACTGAGGTTGCACATCATACACATCATGTTGGTACAAAAACAAGATGTCACCTAATTATGAAGTAGATGTCAATTTATGTCATTAACTTTTATCTACAAAGTAACATTAGGAAATAAAATATATCTTACTGTTCATAGTATGTATTTAACGTACCTTTAAAAATAATTATCATTTAGGAAAAGGCTACTATGGCAGTACCTATTCTGAATTTAGGAATAGGTAATGAGAAAGAAAAGTGCAGGTAATCTACTGACATAACCACTCACCATCTTTGCAGATAATTTAAAAACTATGCTTCCTAGAGCATTCTGCATCACTCAGCATTTACATAATTATCAAAGCCTCCATATCTAGGGCATAACAATTTCTCATCTAAGTCACACAATATATTAAAAAGTTGTTCTGCTTCTGACTTTAAGTAGCATTTAAAAAATAAATGCATTCTCATCACACTAAAGACAACATAAATCACACCTTTATTAAGTAATAGGGATAACAACTGTCCATCTCAAATTTTTAAAAAAGATCAATGAGATTAAAAAGGTGTTAAAAAAAAAGTAGTTAAAAGAATGTCTCATAAGGCTTCTACCTACCATGTGATCAATACTAAATCTGCATTCCAGAAAAAACAAAAATAATTTTAAGAGCTAGAAGGATTCTTAAAAGTTAGTGAATTATGCTGCCTCCCATTTCCACTGCCTCTTCTCAACTATATCAGAACAATGTGCTCTGACTTTAGTTCACTGCAGTTTTCACTGTATTAATTCTGTATCTTAAGATCACAGTAATATTAACAGTAACAGGCATACAGGAAGCAGATTCAAAGTTTACCATATCTATGATTGGAATAACTAGCAAACAAACTGTAGAAAATGGCAATTACATTTTTGCCAAGAGATTACGATCAACCAATCCAGCACTGCCAGGTGAATTATTTATGCTGTTGGAAAAATAAGGTACCCTGATAAATTACTTCTGGCCAGTAGGGAGTTATATCTATTAATTACCAATAAAGTAAAGTAACAGGTGTTCTACAGGCCTGAAGTGGTTACATCTCTCCCAGAATACAAGACCTGCACTCACTCTTAGAACTTTTTTACAAGAGAAGATCTAGTACAAAATGAAATGAATAATTTTAATTTCTGTTAAGACTACCCTAAAAGCAACTGCCAGAAGCCATTAAAAGTATAACCGTAAAAATAGTCTGTAAACAGCTGTCAAACTTGAAACACATCTCTAGCTAATTCTAATTATTAATTGACTATACTTCTTTCTGGGGTTAAGGAGTGATGTGAATTTCATCAGACCTCCATAGTAACCATGAAGGACATGTATAAATTAGAGAAAGATAAATTTGAAAGTAGACTAGTGGCGCTGTCCTTATTTCTACCCTAAAGAAGACAGGTTATATATTAAATTAATAAGCAGAAAAGATATTGAGTGTAAATAACAACTGTAAAGTAAATATTAAGTGTAAGAGTGACTCAACAAGAATAACTACAAAAGAATATGCTGCCAAAATAACTTGACATCAATAACCCCTAATGGATCCACTAAGCACGTGGCTAGTTAACGAAGAAGAAATTAAAGAGTCATGTTTTATAATCAGTACTAGAATACTTTGAACTTTTGGATCATCTACAAGTATACTGGGATTAGAAAAGAATCACTATTTATTATAAACTATAAAAAAGAATAATGGAAAAAAATTTAACTAGAAAAAGCAAAAACAAATTCAAAAGCACTTAAATGTTTTTATACTGACACCTCTAAAAGAAAAAATTTCAGACTTTTACATACCAATATACCTGACTAGGTTTGAGTAGAATATAGTCACTGCAAACAGACTGACTGGAACCACCTTTAGGAAGGGGACTATACCGAAGGGAGAATATTAAGGAGTATTTGGCAGAACAGCTTTGCATTTTAATATTATAGACTCTAAATAGGTCTAAGTTGCTTAAGACATACAAGTCTTTTCTAGCTAAATACTTTTGGAACCATGATTAATAAGATCTTGAAGTCTTTTGAGATAGTGGTAACAAAAAGAACAAATATTCTTTGTCTTTCTTCTAAAAAGGTTAAATAGATATTATGAAAGAACAAACAGATGCACAGGTGAACTCTGAATTTAAGGAAAGCGAAACTACTATTAGCATAAATATATTAAAATCTATATAGACGAAGGGAGTCAGGGAACAGAAGTGGTTTCCTTACAGTACCAAGCTAAGAGTTAAAAGAGAAAGGAAAAGAAGAAACGTGGTTAATGAGAATGGATATTCTTCACATGAGTAAAAAATTTCCAAAATAAAGTAATTAAGATATGAATAACAGAAGGAACAGGAACAGTACACATACACTTCCCAAGAAGAAAAATGTTATTAAAGCGTAAGAGGAATTTTGGTATAGAAATTAATTAAGCTTGTGGGTTCTACAGCTTAGAATAGCTGGGTCCCATCTACTCTCCACCACTCATTACCCATCTGACTTGAGAATTAAATAAGGCAATACATACAGAGAACTCAAATAGTGTCTGACAACAGAGTAGATCTTCAATACATACTAGTAGCAGTGGTGATTTTGGTCACAAGGTGATGCCACTAGCCCATAATAGTACAGTTGCTATGAAAGCCTGAGAGGTCAGTATTTACTTTTTTGAGTATGGGAGGGGGAGGAGTTTGAATGATAAATAAAGGTACTCAGGACCTCAAAGAGCTTATGAATAGATTCCGTGAAGCTTAAGTTATTTGATTCTAAAGACAGTGAAAACATAATCTCCAATGATTTTCCTTCTTCTGAAAGAAATTCTAGGATATATTACAAAGAAAAAAAGTGGGGGAGGGGACACCACAGTTACTAAATAACTAAAACTTCTGAAGATATATTCCAAGTTATTTTGGGAAATATAGAGCAAATTACTGGACTGTTTGCCAGAAGAATTTAAAATAGACCAAGCCAAAAATGGGTATAAGTACATTTCTGTTTCACTAATAACAACTAATAATTTGGGAGAGCAAAGTTAAAAATGTACTTTCAAACTACTATATAACTTTATTATAGATGCTACCTTACAAGTAGATAATTACATGTTTACAAAAAGTATTATCTAAAATGTAGTAATAGGTGGTAACTAGACAAATTACTTTAGTAACTTTCTGAAATACCTTTGAATCAAGGAAAAAACATTTCATTTTTGAAATAAAAACTCCATATTCAAGTTAAATTACTTGATAACCAAAATCAATAATTGGTATCTCAAATAGTTGCCTTGTATTATGAACTTTAGTTTTCTGGATGACATAAAAACTAGTATCCTTTATAAAGGACACCAGTGCATTCTATGAAATATGAAACTATATTGTTATCAAATAACACATTTTTACTAATTATCTAGTAATAAAAATTTGTGTTCAAAGCTGGATTCTGAGATGAATAAGATTTTAGAAAAAATTTTAAAAGTAACAGAAGGAACAGTGGTAGTGTTTCTTCTCAAATAATAACAGTTCAGCTACCACAAAAGGAAGGGAGGGAGCCAATAGTTTAAAAATATGTCTATGTCATGAAAGAAAGACTGAGGAACTGCTCCAGATTAAAGGAGCATAAAGACACATGACAGCTAAATGCTACATGATCTTGTACTGAGAGAACAAAAATGTTGTAAGAACATTATTAGAACAGTTGGTGAAACTGGAATATGGACTAAAGTACTACATTTATGTTAAATTTCCTAAACAGGATAATTATACGGTGACTACATAATCAAAACTGAAGGCAGAGCAAAGATTTAGAAAGTAATCAAGAGTACAGTGTGGGACTTCCCTGGTGGTCCAGTGGGTAAGACTCTGTGCTCCCAATGCAGGGGGCCCGGGTTCGATCCCTGGTTGGGGAACTAGATCCCACATGCATGCTGCAACTAAGAGTTCACATTCCGCAACTAAGAAGACTACATGCTGCAAGTAAGAGTCCACATGCCACAAGGAAGGTCCCACGTACCGCAACTAAGACCCGGCGCAGACAAAATAAATAAATAATAAAATAAATATTAAAAAACGAAGAATACAATACAATACATAAGGTTTTATGACCTCAAATTTGAAAATCTAAGTGAAATAGCAATTTCCTAGAAAAATTATAACTTACCAAAACTGATTGAAAATAGAAAACCATTAGAAACCTGTAACCATTAAAGAAACTGGATCAGTAGAAAATGATAGTGAAAGGCGACAAGATGAGGGAACAGGAGATGAGATACAAAACAGAGGAGGGAACTGTCACAATTAGGATACTGCTCTAACTCCTGGTGGCAAATTCTTAGGCACAGGCAATACGCCCCTGCTTCTTTACTTGGCTCTTTCCCAAGTCCCCACAGGCTGTCAGAACTCTGAATTGCTAGAATTAAACTAAATAAGCTTAAACAATTCTCTTCACCCTCAACTGGGTCTGCATAATTTGGAGAGGGGCCTGTACAATTCTGATGGAATCAATCTCAGTGATCTAAGAATTTAACAGCCATGAACCTTTATTAACTGACTTACACAGCAATATCTATGTAACAAAAAAACCATTTAGAAACACAAGAATATCCAAAAACATAATGATAGTTGTAGATCTTCAGCCTTTAAATTGAAGCAAACACACACACAAAAAGGATACATAAGATTTGAGTAATTTAGTAAATAAGGTTAAACTTTATAAATTCAAACCTTTATATTACAGTGAATTGAAGTCTTTCAAAAGGTTACAGATGTTGGAACAAGGAAGGATCTCAAATCAATAATTGAAGTTCCTACCTCAAGAAACTAGAAAAAGGAGAGCAAAATAAACCCAAAACAAGATGAAGGAAGAAAATATCAAATAATAGAAATGAACAGAAATAGAAATTGAAAATAGATGGGGGGGAAACTCAATGAAACAAAAAGCTGGTCTAAAAAAAAAGCAACAAAATTGATAAATCTCTAGTAAGACTGACAAATTAAAAATGAATACACAAATCACCAATTTTAGGAATGAGACGGGATATTGCTAAAGATCCTTGTAGCCTTTAAAACAGTACTTGAGATACTAAATACAACTTTACACTCAAATTAGACAGCTTAGAAGAAATGGACCAATTCTTTGAAAATCACATTATTATCAAAACTCAACCAATATAAAATAGATAAACCTAAACAGTTCTGTAACCATTAAAGACGCTGATTTTGTAATTTAAAAGCTCTCAAAAACAGATCACTCTTGGGAATTCCCTGGCAGTCCAGCAGTTAAGACTCCACACTTTCACTGCCAAGGGCCCAGGGTTTGATCCCTGGTCAGGGAACTAAGACCCCACAAGCTGCAGGGCGTGGCCAAAAAAGAAAAAGAAAAAAAAAAAAGAGAGAGAGAGAGATCTCTATACTGAGATGGTTTCACTGGAGAATTCTACCAATTATCAGAGGAACTAACATCAATTTTTCATAAACTCTTTCAGAAAACAGAAGAGGAGGAAATACTACCCAATTCATTTTATGAGGCCACCAATATCTTGATACCAACACCATACAAAGACAGTACCAAAAAAAGAGAAAACTACAGACCAGTATCTCTCATGAATTTAAACACAAAACTTCTCCAAAAATAGTAGCATATCAAACCCAACAATATACAAAAAGATTACACACCATGACCAAGTGGGACTTATTCCAGGAATACAAGGCTGGGTCAACATTAAAAAAATCAATCAGTGTAATCTATATCAACAAGCTAAAGATGTGATCATATCAACTGACACAGAAAAAACCTTTGACAAATTCCAACACCCATTCATAATAAAAAATTATCAGCAACTCAATAAAAATCATCTATAGGGACTTCCCTGGTGGCACAGTGGTTAAGAATCCACCTGCCAATGCAGGGGATACGAGCTCAATCCCTGGTACGAAAAGATCCCACATGCCGCGAAGCAACTAAGCCTGTGTGCTACAACTACTGAGCCTGTGCTCTAGAGCCCACAAGCCACAACTACTGAAGCCCGTGCACCTACTGAAGCCCGCGCACCTAGAGCCCATGGTCTGCAACAAGAGAAGCCACCGCAATGAAAAGCCTACACACTGCAATGAAGAGTAGCCCCCGCTTGCCGCAACTAGAGAAAGCCTGCGCACAACAATGAAGACCCAACACAGCCAAAAAACAAAACAAAAAAATCATCTATAAAAAACTCTATAGCTAACATCATACTCAAGGGTGAAAGACTGAATATGTTTCCGTTAAAATCTGAATGAGGCAAGGATGTCCACTATGACCATTTTTATTCAACACAAAACTTAAAGTTCTAGCCACTGCAATAAGGAAAAAAAAAAGAAATAAAAGGTATACAGGGCTTCCCTGGTGGCGCAGTGGTTGAGAGTCTGCCTGCCGATGCAGGGGACACGGGTTCGTGCCCCGGTCCGGGAAGATCCCACATGCCGCGGAGCGGCTGGGCCCGTGAGCCATGGCCGCTGAACCTGCGCGTCCGGAGCCTGTGCTCCGCAACGGGAGAGGCCACAACAGTGAGAGGCCCGCGTACCTCCAAAAAAAAAAAAAAAAATAAGGTATACAGATTGAAAAGGAAGAAATAAAGCTTTTCATATTTGTAGATGACATGATTGTCTACATTAGAAAATCCCAGGGAATCTACCACAAAACCTCACAGTTAAGCAAGGTAACAGGATGCAAGATCAACACACGAAAATTAATTGAATTTCTATACACATACAATGAGCATGCACTAACCAAAATTATAAACACAATACTATCTACAATTGCTCCAAGAAAAATTAAACACTTAGGTATACTCTTAACAAAACATATCTTTAGGATCTATACATTGAAAATTATAAAATGCTAATGAAAGAATTCAAAGACCTAAACTGGAGACATACCACATTCATGGACTGGAAGATTCAACGCAGTAAATATGTCAATTCTCCCCAATTGACCAACAGGTTTAATACAATTCTTGTCAAAATCCAGTAAAGATTTTTGTTGACATAGACAAGATCATTCTAAAATTTATATGGAAAGGCACAAACCCTAGAATAGCTGAAATAATATTGAAAAAGAAGAATAAAATGGGAGAAATCACTTTACCCACTATTTGGACTTACAATACAGCTACAGTAAAACAGTATGTGATACCTATTGTGGGATAGACAGAGCAATGGAACAAAATGGAGAACCTACATAAAAATGCTTAACTGATTTTTTAAGAGTACAAAAGTAATTTAATGAAATGACAACTTTTTCAACAAGTGGTTCTGGAAAAAATTGGACATTTGTAGGCAAAAGAACTGAACCTTGACCTAAGTATCACACCTTATATAAAAATTATTTAAAATGGACCACAGACTTAAATATAAAATATAAAACTATAAAACTTAAAATAGGATAAATCTTCAGGATGCAGGATTAGGGAAAGTGTTCACGAACTTGACACCTAAAATGTGATCCATGAAAGGAAGAACTGATAAAGTGAACTTCATCAATTTAAAACTCTGCTCTGCAAAATATCCCGTGAAGGTTAAAAAGACAATCTGTAGACTGGGAGAAAATATTTAGAAACCATATATCCTGAAAAGAACTAGTATCTAAAATTTAAAAAAAACCTTCAAAACTCAACAGCAAAAAAAACTAACAATTTAATGAGAAAACAGGAAAAGGACACAAACAGATATTTCACTAAAGAAGATACAAATAAGCACATAAAAAGATATTCAACCTTAGCCATTAGGGAAATGGAAATTAAAACTACAACGAGCTACCACTACACACGTATCAACACGACTAAAATAAAAAATACGGACTACACAAATGCAGGCAAGAATCCCTAGAAACTGGATTGCTCATACACTGCTGGTGGAAATTTAACATGGTACAGCCACCCAGGAAGAAAGTCTAGCAGTTTCTTATGAAACTCAGCATAAAACTACCATACAACCCAGCAACTGTACTCTTGGTCATCTATCCCAGAGAAAAGTCAGCACCCAGATCTAGGACTTCCAAGTCTCCAGAACTGTGAGAAAATAAATTTCTGCTATTTAAATCAGCCAGTCTGTTGTGTTTTGTTATGGCAGCCTGAGCAGACTGATACAAGAAGTCTAAATCATACCATCACAGTGTACACCTTAAACTTAAAAACAAAGAAGCCTAGTACACAGAAGGCTCTCAAACAGCTGTTGATTAATTAAAAGAATATCAATCAACCAATCAACTAAAAGCATGCTACATTCAGATTATAATTTAGTAAGGAAATATTTAGAAAACTATTAAGTAAGGTCAATAATTTGAGATCAAAGATTTTGGGCTTTAGCTATTAGGGAGGCTATTATCCATTATAATAGTTTAGTGGCAATGGGAATGTAATGGAAAGGTTGTGAAATATATTACAATCAGGTATAAAAGGGAAAGATGAAGCCAAGATAATCATGATGAACCTGATAGACTAGATCAACCAGTATAAATCAATAACTAAAGAATGAAATGTTAGTTCAAAACAACTGAATAATAAGTATTAAGCTGACATTTTCTAAAAAGAGGAAATAATAGCAACCAGGAAGGTAATATGGGTTACATTCTAAATCTTAATTTTCAGGAAACCGCTCACACACACACAAACACAGGAAACCGCTAACATCCCCCCCGCCACACACACAGCTATTTTTTGCTCCAAAAGAAAGAGAATAGAAATGCAGCAGGCAGGTTTTTTTCCCCTTCAAGGAATATTAGTAGTATTAAAGAATGAACTACTTTAAAACTGCTGGGAGAAAGTCACAAAATTCATGGTTGTACAGAAAAGTAATTAATAGTATAATTTATTATCTTTTCAATGGATTGACCCTAAAATGAACAGGTGATTCTAAACTAGATGAATGTTATTATTATTAGCATTTCTTTCAATTACAGTCCTTCACAGCAAAACTGGTTTGCCCAAGGTGCTTCCTCTAACTCAATTTTCCTATTTGTCCATCTGTGAGTTACCTGTGACAATAAAAGGGAAATTGTTTCTGCCATTATTATTTCCTCAGGACTAGCAAGCTGTATGTACACATTCTCTATTCCACATACAACTTGTAGTATACTATCTTTATAGTATTTAATTAATGTAAAAGAGGGGCTAGCATTTCTCTAAGTTCAATGCATGCTTTTAGTGAACGATGAGTAACTCAGTAAGGCAACATCGTGGAAGTGTTGTCTTTGGGAAACAGGTAGATAGATTCAAGGAAGTTAAGGGTCAGATTATACGAGTTTATTGTGGTGAAATTAAGGAGATGAAATTGTATCTAGGAATTTTGGGGAAACTACTAAAGGAATACAAGACCCAAGCTTTAGAAAGTTCAGTATTGTAAGCAATACAAAAGTTAGAGAGAGGTGAAAACTGGGCCTTGAACAAATATTAGAAACCTTATCTGCAATAATACAGACAAGACTGAAGAGGGGTAGAGATGAAAAGGATGAAACAGAATCAAGAATAAAGAAGACCTGATTGAATAAATGGAGGAATCACTCATACCTAGGTTTATGACTATTTTTTTCTATCTATCTATCTAGTTATGACTGTGTTGGGTCTTCGTTGCTGTGCGCAGGCTTTCTCTAGTTGTGGTGAGCGGGGGCTAGTCTTTGTTTCGGTGCGCAGGCTTCTCATTGCAGTGGCTTCTCTTGTTGTGGAGCACGGGCTCCAAGTGCGCAGGCTTCAGTAGCTGCGGCACACGGGCTTCAGTAGCTGCGGCACACGGGCTCCAGAGTGGAAGTTCAGTAGTTGTGGCACGTGGGCTTAGTTGCTCCATGGCATGTGGGATCTTCCGAGACCACGGCTCAAGCCCATGTCTGCTGCAGTGGCAGGCAATCGGATTCTTACCCACTGTGCTACCGGGGAAGCCCTCTGACTATTATTGATGCATACTTTGATATCATTCACCAAATCCATGAAAAGTCCAAGATCTTATACAGTGTAGCATAAGAATTTAAGTAAGAATATAGATTTATCCTACTTTAAGAATACTGAAGATTTAAAAATCTGAACATATAAACTAAAATATAAGGCCTTGTTCATTATAGAAATCTTTATTCAAATGTTACCTAGATCTTCTCAGTAAGGCCTTCCTTGGTTATTCTAAGTAAAACTTTAACTAACCTCCCCACAAAAAATCCCCTACACTCCTTTTTCCCCAGCACTTAATACTTTCTAATATTATGTATAGCATAACATTCATTTACTTATTTATTTACGGTAGTATTTCTCTGGCCCTCACCACCATGTATGTTCCCTTAGGAACGGGGATTTCTGTCTTTGTCCATTTACATATCCCCAGTGCCTAGAACAGCAAATATCTAGCAAAGAGTAGATGCTCAATAAATATTTGTTGCATGAAAGACTCACCTTTAAATACTGAATTTTCCCTTTTAACAATGGGTATTCAACAAAGTTCCTTTAGTGTAAGGTAAGATTAAAACTCAGCAACAGGGGCTTCCCTGGTGGTGAAGTGGTTAAGAATCCGCCTGCCAATGCAGGGGACATGGGTTCAATCCCTGGTCCGGGAAGATCCCACATGCCATGGAGCAACTAAGCCCATGTGCCACAACTACTGACCCACATGCCACAACTACTGAAACCCGTGCTCCTAGAGCCCATGCTCCACAGCAAGAGAAGCCACCGCAATGAGAAGCCCGTGCACTGCAACAAAGAGTATCCCCCACTCGCCACAACTAGAGAAAGCCCGCACGCAGCAACGAAGATCCAATGCAGCCAAAAATAAATAAATAAAACAAATAAATTTTTTAAAAAAAACAACTCAGCAACATATTTTCCACTGAAATATCAATGAAAGAGTGGTTTAAATGACTGATAAGGAAAATTCAGATTGGATTTAAAAAGAAAATAATAAAAGATACTAAATATAATAAAAGAATTAAAGAATAATAAGAATAAAATAATAATAAAGATAATAAAATAATAAAAGAAGCCAGAAGGAATCTAGCGAAATGAGTGGCACAGATAATAGAGTAAGCATCAAACTGTACAGCAAGGGATGGGAAATAAAATAGAAATGACAGGAAATTGTAAAACTCCTCAAATGGAAAAGTTCTGGTAACAACCAGATCCAGGAAAGTAGCCTGCTGAAATGAAGACCAGAAGGTCAGGCCATGCAAAGAAAAGTAGCCAAGAATGATGATGAGGCTCAGATGTGGAAAAGTTGGCATTTAGAAGGAACTGCTAAGATCAGTAGATGAAAATAAAAGCTAAAGGATGGTGTTCTGAATGGTACAGAGTATCAGTAAAAAAATGTCTATATGTGGGTTATATAGTAACATTCTGTGAGGGGAACAAGGAACAACAAAAATGCTGACACTACCTCTATTCCCACTCCCACTTATTTCCCAACTCTGTGATATTATGGTGAACAGGAAAACCAGTATCTTTCAAGAGACAGAGCTGCTGAGTCCTAAGGGTAATGCCAGTTAACAGAATTGGTTTTTTAGTGGAGGAAGAGTACTGTAGAAGGACTGATGTTTCACAATAGAATAATTCACAGAGGCACAGTGGGAAAGGCTAAGCAGAAAATTGTTCTGTACTTTATAAAGTTCAATCCAAGGCAGAAAGATATTTCCCTGGTCTTTTGGGGTTTCCCATGGTGGAAAGGAGGATGAGTCTCATTTTTAATAAAGCTACTGCTATGCTATAATCATTTTATTTTCTTCTTTAAAAATAGTCGAGTTTTGCTTTAGGCTCTAATAACTGTAAAGAAACTCCATTTTAGAAATGTATCTTTTTAAACAACAGAACTATTATCTCATAGGCATTTTAATTTTTATAAACCACTTTTATCCACAACCTAATTACTTATTAATCCAAAACAACAATTCCTTAATCTCTTTGGCAACTTCCTAAACTTGATATCTCCTGCTTTTTCCTTTCTTTGTTTCAATTATTATACTTAGTATAAACTCTAAGTTTATAATGATAGCTATAAGTTTGCTTTGACATTGAACAGTGCCTTTTTCTATTTTCCACAGAACATCTTAAGTACAGAGGTTGTGGTTGTAAGTCTTACTGTATCTTTCTGTGTAGCCCACTCGATTTTTGTCATCTCTTAGCACACAATATGCTTTAAAAAGCACAATAACATTGATTAGTAAATTTACAGTATTTTATTGTCCTACAATAAAAGCTTAAGAATGGCTAATTTAGATCCCCACAGTTATTAAAAACTTTGTTTAGTAGTAAATATTTTAGCAAAAATTTAATATCATTATTGAAAGTTTATTCAGGTACTTATAAAGACTTTAAAAATGTATTATAGTTCAGTATTTTAGATTTTCCTATCACATACAATTCAACTAAAAATGATCAAATAATTTAACATATACATATGGTAAGATGACAAAATGTTTGCCTATAAAATAGCAATGTCACACCAATAGAGAAGAGCCACTACAGAAAAATGAATGCAAAAGAGAAAGTTTCTATCATGGAGATCTGAAGCACTACAGTAAAGATTATTTATACAAATTAACAGTTAAGTTTTAGTTAGCATTTAAAAAAATGTGATCCAAGATAACACTAATTTATATTAAAGAATTAAAGGGAGAAATCAAAGCTATAAAGATTTAGAAGGAAATGGATGATACAACTCATACATATCAAGAAAAGGGGTTCTGAGAAGCTATCCTTGTCAAAGACCATTCCATACATCCCTAAGCATCTGGGAGAAAGTACTTTCATTATCTTGGGCTACAACACCAAAGCCTGGTGTTTTTTCAATTTCTCCTGAATTATCAATAAAGTATGAAAGCCAATTACATAAAGCAGTGCTTTCCAACTTATTTCTCAGGCATACTCAGAAAAATAACAATTATAAGGCAACCAGAAAAGAGAAGGAGCCTAGTGGTTAAGAGGCAAAGAGACTTGGAGGCTCCAGCCACTTTTACCTATTCATGGCACATAGCTTGGGAAGCTCTAATTTAGATTAGCAACTTGGGAAATAAACTCTACCTTTGTAAGTATCACAAAAACAAGCAAGTTATAGGTAAGCATCAGAGGAAATAATTTCAGGTCACTCTGAATGAATGAATACTGAGCAAATTATACAAAATACCACCTTCTTGAAAAATCCTCATCCGCCTGCTCTTGATTTGTGCTCCCTTTCTTATCAAAAAAAAAAAAAAAGAAAAAAAAAGAAAAAAAGAGTGAAATATAACCCTCTGGGAAGTGTAACAAGACATTTTTAGTACAAGTACTTGTAAATCTAAGACTGGAAAAATCTTCTACTAAATGCTTCGTTCACTCTTCAGAAAAGCCATCTTTCATCTTCACTACTGTAACTAGTATTTTGACTATTATAAGCCCTCTTTAAAATATCATCTAGGGCTTCCCTGGTGGCGCAGTGGTTGAGGGTCCGCCTGCCGATGCAGGGGACACGGGTTCGTGGCCCAGTCCGGGAGGATCCCACGTGCCGTGGAGTGGCTGGGCCCGTGAGCCATGGCCGCTGGGCCTGCGCGTCCGGAGCATGTGCTCTGCAGTGGGAGAGGCCACAGCAGTGAGAGGCCCGCGTACCGCAAAAAATATATATATATATTATCTAGTATTTCTTTATTAGCTACACAAGTGGCTATAGGTACCTCATTACTAATTATCCATGCTTTCTTAAAGGACACAAGTTTTTTCCTGAGGTATGAGGGGTAGGTATCTCACTTCATTTCTATAATTCATCCAAGGTAGAGGACTCTAAGATGTGACCCACAGACAAAATGGGTAGAGAACACAGTTTGTAGCACTATCTTTTACATGATTAACTATTACATAGGAACAATATTAAAGTTCAGTTTACTCATCAAGAAGGATATTAAAGAAAACTATCATTAACTTTGTAAACTTATAGATTCAACAGTCACAGTGTACACCTGTTTTATATTACTAGAACCCAGAAAAATGGATTAAAATAAAGCCAATCAATAAAAATATCTATAGAAATGGACATTAATGACCCCCAAATGCGGTGATAATGTAAAAGAATAATACTTCAATTCTGTAATTGCTTCAGAAGTATCTTAGAAGTGTATTATGCAGCAGAAGGGGCCAATTAATCTGCTTATTTCAATGTCACTGTCCCATTTGTCTTGAGAGTTCACAAGACTGCTACTTTCAGTTTATGGCCATGCATTATTGCCTCTGCCTTTGGTCATACAATTTCCCCATAACCTAAAATGCTTTATTATAACTATTCCCTACAAGAATTAAGACAATCCTCCAATTGAAAGTAATGTTTCCTTTATGTCTACACTGAGATATATTTATCATTCCTGTTTCACAAATAACAAGCTTCCTCGAGGAGAAATGGTTAAGTGAAACAACCGTTTTGATTCCTAGGTCAGTGCTTCTATCAAAAGAACCTATTTTCTTGTTAGTCTATTATGACTCTACACCTTAGGATTAAGTTAAGGCCCTTTTTTATGTCCCACATTAGGAAATAAGTTTGTATTATGTCCAAATCCCAGGCTTACTCTCTCTAAGCTTATGTCAAAGCCACACTCTGAGCAACCACCTAAAACATTAATCTGAGCTTATCTCTGACCAGCCTCACTCCTAGTGATGCAGATTTGGTTCCTTATTTAATTTTCCTCAAGTAAACTGTCCATGCTCATCAATATAGCCAATAGAGTAGTCCCTTGGTATCCACAGGGGATTGGTTCCAGGACCCGCCCCCCAGCCCCCACTGATACTAAAATCTGCAGATGCTCAAGTCCTTATATAAAATGGCATAGTATTTGCATATAACCCACACATCCTCCCTCCCATATACTTTAAGTCATCTCTAAATTATTTATAATACAAAGTAAATGCTATGTAAATAGTTGGCAGCACAAGGAGAATTCAGGTTTTGCTTTTTAGAACTTTCTGTAATTTCTTTTCCAAATATTTTCCATCTGTGGTTGGTTGAATCCAGAGATGTGAAATCCATGGATACGTAGGGTCGACTGTGTTGTTTCACTCTGATATTTTTTTTCCCTCTTTTTCACATCTAGGTCATCTTTTCCTTGTTCTTATGCTTTTTCTAGCAAGCTTTTTTTCCCTCCCTTTCTCCACCTTTGACTTCTTTCTTCTTTTTTCCATTTTTACTATTAAAAAATGCCTTAGATTGTCACTATTTTATTCAGTTTCTAAAATCTACAACTTCTTCTCCAACACTCGCCAATTATCAACAGCTCAGACAAAAAGCACTACACTCCAGGATGGGTCACCATAGGCTCTCTCTTAGAAGTCTACAAGCCATATTTTAAATAAGCATCAGTATATGTTAGCCACCATGTTATCCAAGGCCAGAACCACATTTAAATATTTAAACTTTTAGAGATGACATGTTAAATTTATCATATATACTTCTGACTTCAAATGGGGTTTCCTAGTCCTAAAACCACATTCTGGTTAATTGAGATACACAGTAGTAAATCCTAAACTCACAAAAAATTAGAGTTAGAAGGCTTTCAAGACGATTTAGGAAAACTCTCCAGTTAACTGAGACAGAAACTGGAGCACAGACAAGTTAGGCAACTTTTAAAATTACTGAAATAATTCAATAGTAAAAAAATCCAGAAACCAAGAACCAAAATTAAAAGTAGTATAAAATGTTCATGTATAAAAGAATTATTCAACACTTAAAACACATTTTCAATAGAAATAATACTATAGATGCTGAATGAGCTCACAAACTAATCCACAGATATATAGTTAAAGGGAATAACAGTTATGTTCAAGAGTCTTGGAAATTTTGGGCACTTTTATTCTCTTTTTGCTTCTAAGTTGTATGCTCTCTGCTTAATGCAGGAATGACATTAACATTACTCAGCTTTTTAGATATGATTTGTTTTTGGCTCACAAATGAAATAAAAGAGAAAGAGCTTTCTACACTAATTAAGAGAGAGTAGACGTCTAACATTATCAAAGGTTAGATTCAAATTTTTAAATATATGAATGTAAGAAAACACTTGTCTGGGTGGAAGATAGTAGAGTTAAAACCTAGGATGGCCACCAGGTAGTCATATGATGAGCCTAGATTGATAGGGGATGAAGAGAAACAATCTGAGAACACAAGAGTCTAGGATAGGGGCCAGCAAAATGTTTCTATAAGGGGCCAGATATTTACAGTCTCTGTTGCAACTACTCAACTCTGTCACTGCAGCCAGAGACAAAATGTAAACAGATCAGCTTGGCTATGTTCCAATAAAACTTTACTTATGGACATAGAAATTTGAATTTCATATAATTTTCATGTTCATAAAATTATTACTCTTTGATTTTTTCCAGTCATTTAAAAATGTAAAAACCATTCGTAACTCATGGGCTGTACAAAAACACATGACAGGCCTGGATGTGGCCTGTGGACTATAGTGCCAACCTCCAGTCTAGGCAACAGTGGGGAGAAGGGGAAGATGGTGCACCTGGGTTAATAACTAGGGGGACTATTCATGAATGTTCTTGCATTAAACCTAACAGAAAAGCAGCTCCCCTCTAACACATGCACATTAACGTCAGTCCCAGCTGCAAAGAAACAGGCATATTTTGCTGTCTTTAACTTTAAAAGAGCTACAGAAACAATCATTGATCCTGGACAAAAATAATTTTCATAAATAATAGTATACTAATCATAATTTTAAACAGAAAATTCATTCTATAGAATTTTAAAATTATAGCAATAGATGCATTATTCATTACCATTTTGTCCCTGAGTCGCTCTCCACGGATAAAAAAGTCAGCACAGCCATTCTCTTCCTGGTGAGGGACTTTGAAGACAGTGACGCAGCTTAGTCCACTCCCTCCAAGTGGTAACCATCCACCACTTGAGTCATCCCGGGTCATCACCACAGCTCGCACTCGTGCATAACTATTACTAAAATAGATGCAAAGATTAGAAGTTAGCTTTTCCATAAACAAAAAACAGCCAAGGTGTCAGTCTTGCTTGAGAAACCAAAGACCACATCAATTAACGTGTAGTAACTAAAGTGTTTACTACTTCCATGACAGTCCACAGACAGTAACCTGATTGAAAAAGATCAAAAACCACAGAGTAACTGACTTAAAGGTTAACTTATTTTGAAGACCAATCTCACAATAAAAGACTACAGCTCGATTATTTCAATTCATCATTTGAGTAGTTCAAGCACATCTGATTGCCATGGAACATGTAACAAAGGATCCCAGAGACAAACACGGTCAAACTACAGTCTGCCATCACATTTATCTAATATATGTCCACCTCCTACAATATAATCAGGACAAATTACTGCTGTATCTTAGCACATTTAATTGTGACATCTGTATGTTTCTAACATTTGAAATATAAGTAAAATGCTGAAACAAACATGCTTATTAGCGCAGACACATTTTTGATTATTTCTAACACCTCGGAATCTAAATCACAAATATATATAAACATGTTTTATTTTAGTAAGTTATCAGATAAATTGGTCTTTCATGCCCTCTTTTTGGCAGACTATTCTTAAGAGAGACCATATTCTAATTCCATTTAGAATCATTTCCCAGTATTAGCCACAACTATTTTTTACATAAAATCTAAGTAATGTTTCATATACTAATGTTCTAGATAACTGACATCTCAGCATTTTAGTTGTAAAACTTTTAATAATTATTAATGAAATCCTTTCTAAAAGTGGTATACCTTGCTGACTTCTTAGAAAATTACACTGAATATAACTTAAACATGTCTTGGTTATTACTACTATCAACTGAGATTCAATGTAACAATTATGTGCTACTTATTGTCTCTGCACATTCTAAGTGTTAAGTTGCCAGTTGTCATTTCTGTTGTCAGAGTGCTTGTGTGAGATCTACCCCTTGCTTTTTTTCTACTTTACTCTACACATAAGGCATATTGATATTAAATATAAAGTTCAACAAATTCTGACAAATTACACGTCTGTACAACCAACAGGATAATCAAGATACAGAACTCCAGAAAATTCCCTGAAGCCTCCCTCCCATCAAATAGGTAACCTAGGTAACACTGTTATCCCCGGTTTCTAATATATACATTAGTTTTGCCTGTTATGGGCCTTCACATAAATGGAATCAAATAGAATCAGGACTTGTACCCTTTTTGTCTCACTTCTTTCACTCATTATGCTGTTGTATTAGTACTTCATTCTTTTTTTACCACTAAGCAGAGTCCTCTCACTGAATAAATATATCACAATTCATTTATTCTTTCTTATGTTGATGGGCATTTGAAATGTTCCTAGCTGTTGGCTATTATGAATAAAGCTGTTATAAACATTCTTGTATAAGTCTTTTGTAGACGTATGTTTTCATTTCTCTTTAATAATTACCTAGGAATGGAATTGATGAGTCATAGGGTAGTAGGTTTACCTATGTAAGAAACTAACAAACTGGTTTCCAAAGTGATTGGACCATTATACATTCCCATCAACAATGTATGATAGTTTCAGTTACTCCTCATCTGTGCCAACACTTGTTTCCAGTTTTTTAAACTTTACTCATTGTAGTAAGTATTTAAGTGGTAATCCATTGTGATTTTTATATCCATTTTCCATGATGGATGCATGATGTTGTGCATTTTTTTCATATGCTGATTGGTCACATTTATATGCCTTCTTTTTAAGTCTTTTTTTTCTTTTTTTCTCTGCCATACCGTGTGGCACACGGGATCTTAGTTCCCCAACCAGGGATCAAACCCATGCTCCCTGCAGTGGAAGTGCAGAGTCTTAACCACCGTACCGCCAGGGAAGTCCCAGTCTTTTATTTTTTATTGTGCTGTCTTTTATTATTGATTTTTAGAAGTTCTTCATATAGTTTCGACACAAGTCTTCGGCCAGAGAGTTGTATACTTTTAAAGCTGCACTGTGTTGTTGGTAAGGAGTCTGAAGTTAAAACTTTATTAAGTTGGATCCTAGCTCAGCAATGTACCTACATGTCCTTGAGAAAGTTACAATACCTACCTTTAATAAACGTAAACGATGCCTGACACATAAACACCATATAAGTGTTATTATAAGTTAATTATTACTACAACAAAGAATTTAAAATTGAAGTAGTTGTCATACTGGTAATTCAAAGCCAGGAAGGAGCTGGGAAAAAATAAAATTTACAAGGTCAAACAAAATCCTCTATTACTAGGGTCAAAATAATTCTTTGTATAGAAGTTCTGAAAGTCTTTAGATTTACAGACGACTATTCTGTCTAAGCTTTTTATTATTCAGTTGTTTAGAGGCTCTGATTCTTGCCTGGGGCCAATTCTTACCAATCTTCAGTTCAGAGAACTGACCAGAGGAGTTATGGGTGCATAAAAACTGGGCTGAGGTCGATATCAAATTGGAATCCTCCTTCCGGGAGGAGCTGGAACAAGTTACCTCTGCTATAAATAAACATGACATGCATCCCAAGAAGCTGGAGAAGATTACAGTGGAAACCATCTTGGAGGGATAGAAGTAATAGTAAATGAAGGTTATTTGGTTTATTAAGAGTTTAAGTCTAAGTATATACCAGAAACATGGCACATAACTTAGACATATTAGGCTCAGATTAAATATGTGTGAATTGAACTCATGCATGTAAAGCTCAGCACATTTGAAGTTCAGTGAAGTTACGAAGTCATTAAGGTAGAACTTCGGTCAAAACCAAAATTCAAGTTCCCCATAATTATTTAAGTGTTTATTTTACTCTAGGATCCTGACTCTTCCTTCTCACTTAATTATGTAGTAAATTAGAAAATTTAAGAATTTTATACTAGATTCTACAAGACTGGGGAGACCCAAGGAGGAAAATAACCCCATTTAGAAGCTCAGTGTATAGTTTAACTTCAGAGTGCAGCAGCAGTTATCCTCTTCAGAGCATATGGACTCTTATTTTATCATCTTTGAATATTACTAATTCTCACTTACAATTTATATAATGCTTCTTAGGCATATTTTGTATTTTTAAAATATAAAACTGCTTAAGCAAGAGTATTAGAAAATACACAAAAACCCTAGTAATTTTAAAAGTTATTTTATGATGGTGATATCAGAATATTTTCCCTTCATTTTTCAGTTTCTCCAAAAATTATTTTATAATTAATATTTATAAATTAAAAGTAATTTAAATAAATTAAAAACACATTTTAACTATATCCTGGCTTTACTCAAAATACTGCAGAAACTTTAGAATGTTAGTTTTAACAGTGTAGGAATATGTTTTAAACAAAAGTATCCCTAACGTAATTCTCCTCACCACTCCAATTTCTTTTTTTCTGTTTTATGAAAGTACCACCTAGAAGAGATGTGTTGCCCTTTTAGGAAAATTGAATAAAATAAAGATTTCCTTACTGGAAGAATAAGGTTGCCTGATTCATTGTTCACCTTAATACAACAAAAGAGGTTTTAAAGCTGGCCAATAATTTATATAAACTGTTTTTTGAATCTCGTGTTTTCAACCATACCAAATATATAACTGCTTCCCTTAACTATTCAAGTTGATCCTTTAAACTTTAAGGTATTCTAGAAGCTTATGTAAATAAATTTGTACTCCCTATACCACAGCCTTCATTAGTTTAGAATTTAACAACTCAGCTTTCAACTTTAAGCTCTAAGACTAGAATACTTAACACAAAAATTTTCAAGTTGTTTAATGTGGGGTTTTTTTTGAAAGACCTTCCTTCCTGCCAAGGTTAAACTTTTCAACTGTGCTTTTAATCTCATAACTTCCTTGCCTTCAAATGTCTTCTTTCCCCAAATAAAAACAGTAACTCCTGTCTAAAAACATGCAACCACTCCCAAAGACATTAGTGGCAGCTCTTATAAACTTTGTTATACTCTGCTTTGTAGTATTATTAAAATCTGTAATTATAATCCCCTACTTAGATAAAAATGACTTATGAGCAAGGAACGAAATCAGTCTCCTACTTAAAATAACAACAAATGTTTTTTCCTGATCATGTGGACAATAGATGCCCATTCTAGTAAATGTGGAAAATAAAGAAAAATAGTATTTGCCATCATGGAATTAAAATTTAAGAATTTGTAGGATTTTTTACTCTCTCTGGGTATCATGTTTGCAATCTATTAGTCTCTGAGACAACAGCTATGTTTATATAATGACAATGTACTCTTATTGTCAAAAACTCAGCATTTCATTCTTGGTCTTCTTTAAAATAGCTGAAAGGCACTTGTTCCCAGTAATTTATCTAAAAAGTCGAAGAGGATGTGGAGAAAAGGGAACCCTTGTATACTGTTGGTAGGGATGTAAACTGGTGCAGCCACGATGGAAAACAGTATGGAGGTTCCTCAAAAAACTAAACATAGAACTACCATATAATCCAGCAATTCCACTCCTGGGTATATACCTGGAAAAAATGAAAACACTTATTCGAAAAGATACATGCAGCCCAATGTTCATAGCAGCACTGTTTACAATAGCCAAGACACAGAAGCAACCCAAGTGTGCCTGTCAACATATGACTGGATTAAGAAGATGTAGTATATATACAGTGTGTGTCTATATATATAGAGAGAAGAAAGAAGAACAGAGAGAAAAGGGAAGAAAAACAAAGGAAAGGTATTTTAGATGCTACTGAAACTGTGATTAAAGCACAGTTACCTACCTCCTATGAAGAAAATACATATATGGCTAAAAACTTACATTTGAACACAATTCTGGGGATTCACACTCCCCTCCAAGAGGTTCACAAACCTGAGATTAAGAACATTTAATCCCTAGGGCAAAGTTGCTCTGCAATAGGTTTTTAGGTCCTGTAATTTACAGATTTATCAAGATGATAATTCCTTACAAATGTGTTATCTGAATGCTGGTTAAGAAGAGTTACATCACATTCTCTTAAGTAGACCACAAAATTATACTTCCAAGTGAATGAAATATGTTAAGTAATATTCAGAAAATGAAAATGAAACCAAAATAAGAGCAATTAAAGTAGAAAAGAGAGGCGGAAGAGGAGGTCAGAATCAGAGAGTTGAAAATGCTACACTACTTGGCTTTGAAGATGGAAGAAGGGTCGTGAGACAAGAATACGGGCTTCTAGAAGCCGGAAAAGGCAGGGAAATGAATTCTTCCCTAGATTTTCCAGGAAGAATGCAGCTCTACGAATAACTTGATTTTAGCCCACTGAGATCCATTTGGACTTCTGACCTTCAGACTACAATATAATATATTTGTATTATTTTAAGCCACTAAGTTTGTAGTGATTTGTTACAGTAGCAACAGGAAACAATACAAAAGATGAGGGAAAAACCTTCTTGAGGATATGAAAGCAATCCATATACAGGAGGCAAAGATAACTATTTTCCATTTCTAACTACAACTGTACCAAAACAAAATAGCCCAAAATACCCTCAAAGAACAACAACAAAAAAGAGAAGATACTTAGAATTCCTTAAGATTTGTTCAGTACAATGAGAATTTATGATATTTTCCCATAGAGGGATATTTACAGTGACAAAACATCCTATGTTCTCTACAGTATATTTTAAGTAAACATTACCATCCAAAATGTTAAACATTATTACAGAGACTGGGTATAAAAAAAGGAAGCATTTAATAGAAGTAATTTATGATATAGCACCTCACAGTGTAAGTACTTACTTGCTTTCTAAGCTATAAAGAAGCAGATGATATTTAGAAGATAGCCACATTAGGACTATTCACTTATCCAGTAAGCATTTATTTATATGCTTCACACATAAACAAAATTTAAAAGTTATGGTTCTTCCCTATAGAAGCTCACAAGTTAGTGGGCAAAGATATATTAACACAAATTGGGAGTACAGGAGAGGAAATGACTAATATTCATATTTGATGTGGATTTTGAACAGCAGTATATCAGGTAGAAAAAGGCAACGGACGCTCCATGGAGGGAGCATGACACAAGTATGTCATGTTTAAGGACGAATATTAAGTTCAAAAGAAGATGGCAGGCATAAGCAGGAGAAGGGTAAGAAATGAAATAATACTTAACTTACTGGACCTTACTGTATCAAGTCTTGCACACCACGAACAAAGTTAGTACTCTAATTTATCACAATAAAGAGACCACAGGGTGACAAAAGCAAGGGAGTAGAATACTCTGACTTGTGTTTTAACAGAACTTTACTGCATCAACCCCAATGAGATGGGTTATTTCTTCATTTTACAGATATGGACAGTAAGGAATTAGTTTAATTAGAAAGATAAAGGTCTTGAAATACTCCTTCTGTATTGGCAACTTTTTTTTTTTGGCTGAGTTGGGTCTTCATTGCTGCACGTGGGCTTTCTCTAGTTGTGGCGAGCGGGGGCTACTCTTTGTTGCGGTGCATGGGCTTCTCATTGCAGTGGATTCTCTTGTTGCGGAGCACGGGCTCTAGGCACGCAGGCTTCAGTAGTTGCAGCACGCGGCCTCAGTATTTGCAGCACACAGGCTTCAGCAGTTGTGTCACTAGGCTCAGTAGTTGTGGCTCACTGGCTCTAGAGTGCAGGTTCAGTAGTTGTGGCGCACAGGCTTAGTTGCTCCGCGGCACGTGGGATCTTCCCAGACCAGGGCTCGAACCCATGTCCCCTGCATTGGCAGGCAGATTCTTAACCACTGTGCCACCAGGGAAGTCCCTGTACTGGCAACTTTTAAAACTATAACACTTATTATTTTCCATGCAGCAGTCATCAGTCTAAAGTACCACATGGCAGTTAATAATACTGTGTTTAATAGCAAGTCAGATTTCCTAGATTCCAAAGGCAGTTGAATCATTTAAAAGTTAAAATCTTGAGCAAATTAAACTCTCTGTACCCTCATTTTCCTGATTTGTAAAATGGGGATAATAACTGCATCTACTGCAGGGTTTGAGAACTAAATGAGGAAATTATGCAAAGTGCTTATTAGCATTGTACCTGGCTCACAGTTAGGTACTCAATAAATGTTACCACTATATGGACTTGATATAATAAACTAACTCTATGATGTTACAATATCTGCATTCTGAAATGGCCTAAATTTGCCTCATTCTGTATTTATGATAGTTTTATATAACAAACTGAGAAGACAGCCCCCCATCAGAACTTTTTACTTTTAGTAAAAATTTTTAACCACAGCTAAGTATCAGCATCAGTGATCAAAATATTCCACAAACTGCTTACATGATGGAAACCTTTACATCTAACCAAGTCATAGGCATCTGGGAAGTCTCCCACAATAATGAAAACATAAAACTAAAATCTGAAGAATAAAGAGGTATTCACAAAATATTCCTTTAAAATCAACCATTCTAGTTTCTGCTAAACAGTATCATCAACCTGCCAAAGTAGTTTAAAATTTTAACACTTCGTATGGCCCTGCCTTCTGGCATGACTACTGTCCATGTCTTAGTATGTCCCCCAACTCCTTGACTACCAGCGCCGATCTTATGAAGTTTTCTAGTCTATGTCAGAAGAGCTGATATAAATAAAAGTATTCACTGTCAGTAAGAGATCAGAATGTAGAAGACAGGGAACCAACATTAATACTAGAGTTCATAATGAGATAAAAACGTTAGAATAAAATATGGTAAGTTTTAGAATAATCTTGTAGTAGAAAAGGCTTAAGATCCAGAGGCCATTAAAAAATAAAAAGATAAATTCAACTATACAAAACACATTCCTGCATAGTAAAAAAAAAAAAAAAAACCCGTAAAGTTAAAAAAAAAAGTAACAAATTGAGAAAAAATGTACAGCAATATGTATTAGCCTTCTATTGCTGCTATAACAAATTACTGAAAACTTAGTGGCATAAAACAACACAAATTTACACAGTTCTATGAGTTGGAAGTCCAAAGGGCTTCACAAGGCTAAAATCAAGGTGCTGGCACTGTTGCATTCCTTTTAGGAGGCCGTAGAAGAGAATGGGTTTCCTTGTCTTTTCCAAATCCTACAAGTCATCCACATTCCCTAGTTTGTGGCCTTCTTCCATCTTCAAAGCCAGGAATATTTTTTTCTCTCTGACCCTTCTGCTATAGTCACATCTCTCTCTGACTGCAGTCCCACAGTCAGGAAAGGTTCTCCAATTTTAAGGATTTGTGTGATTCAATTGGGCCCATCCAGATAATCCAGGATAATCACCCCGTATCAAAGCTCATAACCTTAATCACCTCTGCAAAGTCCTAACATATTCACAGGTTCTGAGGATGAGGGCAAGGACATCTTTGAGGTATGGGTGTTTGGGGGAGGAGGATCAACACACTGTTCTAACAGAAAACAAGCACAGTATTTCCTTAAAAGTAACTTCAAAAATAATAAGAAAAAAAATCGACAAACCAGAATAAAATAGGCAAAGTTCACAAACAAAATTCACAGAAGAAAAATATAGGTGCCATGAAATACATAAATCAAAAACCCCTAACTTTATTCAAAATAAGAGGACTGCAAATTAAAGACCATTATTCATTTATCAGATTGGCAAATACCAAGAAATTAGTTAACACAGAAGTTGGTGAGGAGTACAGAAGTACGTTTGGAAGGTTATTTGGAAATATCTATCAAAACTTAAGATGTACATATTTTGTGACTCAGCAAATGCTACTTCTACCCATTTTCTTTTACATGTATGAAATTAAACCTTTATAAGCAAAGTTTAAAGAAAAATGTTGTTTTTAACAGAAAAAAAGGATGAAAGCAACCTAAAGAAGACTCAATAGGAAACTAGTAAAATTATGGAACACCTATTCAATGCAATATTATGTAGCCATGATAAAAATGAGGAAGCTCTTTACATTGTCAAAGTAAGCTGATCTCTAAGTTCTATTAAGTTTTTTTTTTAAAGGTACGTATGTATGTTTAGTATGCAACCATTTGTGGCAAAAAACACATTCACTCATATGCTTGTATATGAATAGAATCTTTACATAATAAAACTGGTAACTGTTTCTCTAGCAAGGGGAAATGAGACAGAGGTACAAGGGTAATTTTCCTTTCATTAAATAACCTTTTATATTTTTTGAATTTTGTACCATGTGTATGTATTACCCATTCAAAAATACATTTACCGAACTCTTATACATACACACACTCCCTGAAGGGCTATGATCTCAAAACAGTATTTGTCTAACAGGAGCTAGCACTTGCCATTAACAGTACAATGATGACTATTTTGCAGAATGCAGATTGATCTGAACAGCCTTGTTCCCTCTCTGATGTCAAAAGCTGCTACACCCTGCACCCCTCCCATCAACCTGAGAGAGGCAATAGCTCTGCTCTGTTCCCACCTGTTTACAATTTATAGTTCTCTCCAGTCATACACACACACTTGTTCAAACATAAGGACTGGCATCCCAGCTCTCTCCACATACTTCTAAGAACATCCCACAAATCATATCATATGCATGTATTCCTTTGAAAGATGTTGGGCTCATTTTACTACACTTAAAGTAGTTGCTCTGTATAAGGGCAGAAAGCAAATAAGGTCTTACCTGATGAAAGCTGGATATTCTCATACTGGATATACAAAAAATAGGCATGTCCTAAGAGAGGAAATATAAACTCAGAAGGTGGACAGTCAGGAGAAAGGATTCCAGAGTCCTCTCACACCTTAGAACAAGGTTTCAAGAAGGAAAGGTATGCTTGAGGGGTTCCTGGGTGGTAGGAGAAAAATGACTTCTACCCTTTGAAAGCAGACATGTTTAGCAGAGAGGTATTCCTACAGATGCCAAGGTGAACATGGACAATCTCTAAATTACAACAATTATCTAGTTTTATTTATTACTCTCCAGAAAGTCTTTCCTGATGCCTATCATTGGGCTAGATATATTTTGTAAATGCTTCCATCATGTAAAGTGTGAGCAGGAGACTCAAATAATTGATATTTGATGGTTAGCTGTGGTTGATAATTCTTATTTAAAGCAAAAAGGAAACAGTGCTCTCTTTTTCTGATTTAGGTTAGGTACGTTATATCCTCATGAGCATTGCTATGTAGTTATATGAGAAGTTCCTTTTTACCAAGTAGGAAGAAGGCACAGTAGTTTATTACTCTAGTTTCTCAGGGTCTTTAGTAAATTTATTCTGCCTGATTTTATCTGTGCCACCAGGGATATTAATGAAAAAATTGTAGGTTTATGCCTGAGATGAAGTAATAATCTTTTGACTGTATCAGGGCAATGGCAAGAACATTCAGTGAGAGATCACTGTTCTCTCTGGTCAGGGAACAGACTCAGGGAAATTCAATTGACAGTACTGAAGAGGGAATTCTTTCACTGTCAATATGAGATGGCTTTCGCTAATGAAGCCAAAAGAATCCCTTACATTTAATATCTACAACTTCTGAATATGTTGCTAACCCCTTCTATATGGTTCTGTACATGTTACCTTATTTTTAGTAGAGGTGAAGGGCACTCACTTTTTTAAATGCAACTGCATGCAAGTATTTAGAGTGCAGCTTTGCCCATGCTAAGAATGCATATAACATCTTGGCATTTAATGGCAAGGAACAGAGGAATAACAAGGGTAAGCTGCCAACCCTGAAAATCTAGGATGCCAATTCTTCAGGGGTCAGGCCACAAGCCGAGGATGCTAAAGATATGGAATCAGTGGCAGGGACCCAGATTAATCAGCAAAATAATCTCCTGAGAAAAAGAAAGTATCTCCACATTCAATATTAAAAATCACCAACATCTGAGAGTACGGGTTATGGCTAACACGTGAAGGTAAGTCCTATGAGTACCTCCATAAAATAGGCATTTAATAAATATGTGTACAACTGAATTCAGAAATATAAAATAAAATCCAATGAAGCAGCATGAAGACTTCTCAGCTCTTCTTATACCTATCAAGAGTGTTCAGTGGTTCTTACAATACCTATCAAGAGAAAAGTAGACAGCACGAGGTGGCTTGAACACTTAATCAAATGATAATCGAGTCAAAATTTAGGAGCCTTCAGTGATGGAGGTACATAAATACACAATGTTAATAACACTATCCTACAGAAGGACGTTTATAGAGTTCCTCTGAAAATGACACATTAGTCTGGGAACAGAAAGTACAATGGTAAATAGCTAATCCTAACTGTGCAATTGTGAGACCTTTGAACATTTTTTTCCTTCCAAATTCAACATAAATGGATTCAGTTTTCACTGCAAATTTAATACCCTACAGCAGTGCTGTCCAATCGAAATACAACGCAAGCCAAATACATAATCTTCAACTTTCCAGTAGTTAGAGTAAAAAAGTAAAGAGGAGGATGGCCGTGAAAATGGTAGAAAAAGGAGCTCTAAGAGTCCATCCCACAACACAAATACTGAAAAAGGAAAAGAACAAAAATTCCCAGGCAACTTTGTCAGAACTCTAGAAAACAGCCAAAGGTTTACAGTGATGAAGCAAATCCTAAATCAAAAGGCAACTTTAAAGTGGTAGGAAAGCTTTGTGGCACTTTTACTTGCCAGTGGTCTAACCTCACTTCCCACCCCTGCCTCAGCAGTGGTCTTGTTTTTTTAAAATAAATTTATTTATTTATTTATTTTTGGTTGTGTTGGGTCTTCGTTGCTGTACGTGGGCTTTCTCTAGTTGCGGTGAGCAGGGGCTACTCTTCATTGCAGTGTGTGGGCTTCTCACTGCGGTGGCTTCTCTTGTTGTGGAGCACGGGGTCCAGGCACACAGGCTTCAGTAGTTGGGGCACACAGGCTCAGAAGTTGTGGCACACAGGCTTAGCTGCTCTGCAGCATGTGGGAACTTCCCAGACCAGGGCTCAAACCCATGTCCCCTGCATTAGCAGGCAGATTCTTAACCACTGCACCACCAGGGAAGTTCCATCAGCAATGGTCTTAAAGATGACAGTCTGCATTCTGAGTATGGGATCCTGGTCCCTGGTTCCAGAGAGAGCACAGCAGACCTTAGTCTCAAAGAATCCTGTCTGGAGCTATGTGAAGGACTGACACAAGGCGTTTGCATTCCTCAAACACATCAGAAGACAAATGAACGACCAGCTCCTGCTGGGGGCAAAATATCACAATGAGGCCAACAATAGATGTACCAAAAGCCTGGGAGGAAAAGCTGGGGAGACAGTTTTTCTAGGGAATTAAGAAGCCATATGCATACCCAGGGCAGAACACATGTTCATAAATGTTCTGGGAAGACCCGAAGTTTTCATCTAGGCTCAGCACAAGCAGGAAGTAATGGGTAAGGCAAAGTTGTAAACGGCTTGTCTAAGCATTAAAGGAGTGCCATGATACAGAGATAATCTGCAAAGAACGGAAGAGTTTTCCTTCCTTCCTCCCTCCCTCCCTCTCTCTTTTTTAAAACTCCTGGTGTTTAAGAAAATCTTTGTCAAAACACAAAAGGATCACAGGCAACAAGAACAGAGACTTCAGAGACCACACATGGCAAAGAATAAAGACTTTACAAAAATAGTTTAGAAAAACAACCTAACAACCACAGCCCACAGCCAGCAACAAAACAAACCCTGAAGAATGGGAAGAATACAAGTTCCAGAGTTATCACATTAAAATATTCAAACTTCTCAATTTTCAACAAAAATTTATGAATTATAAAGAGAAACATGAAAGTATGGCCCATTCACAGATGAAGTTAATCGAAGCTGTCCCTGATGAAGCAGAGATACTGGACTTACTACACAAACACTTTAAGTCAACTGTCTTAAATATACTCAAAGAGGTAAAGGAAACCAGGAAAACAATGTATGAGCAAATAGAAAATATCAATAAAGAGATAGAAATTACAAAAAGGAACCAATATTACTCAGCCGTAAAAAGGAACGAAATTGGGTCATTTGTAGAGATGTGGATGGACCTAGAGACTGTCATACAGAGTGAAGTAAGTCAGAAAGAGAAAAACAAATATTGTATATTAACGCATGTATGTGCAATCTAGAAAGATGGTACAGATGAACCAGTCTGCAAGGCAGAAATAGACACAGATGTAGAGAACAAACGTATGGACACCAAAGGGGGAAAGCGGGGAGGGGGGCGGTGTGTGATGAATTGGGAGATTGGGATTGACATCTATACACTGAAGTGTATAAAATGGATAACTAATAAGAACCTGCTATATAAAAAATAAAATAAAACAAAATTCAAAAAAAAAATAGTAGCCAAATAGAAATTTGGGAGCTGGTAAGTACAGTACCTGAAATGAAAACTTCATTAAAAAGTTTCAATAGCAGATTTGAGCAAGCAGAAGAATCAGTGAGCTTAAAGATATGTCAACTGAAATGACACAATCTGAGGTGCAGAAAGAAAAATGAATGAGAAAAAATGAGCAGAGCCTAAGAAATCTGTGGGATGCTATCAAATGTACCAATGTATGTGTAATGGGGGGGCTCAGCAGAGAAGAGAAAGGGGCAGAAAGAATATCTGAAGTGGCCAGAAAACTTTCCAAATTTGATAAAGATATAATAAATCTACACATCCAAGAAGTCAAACTCCAAAATGGATAAACAAAGAGATAGAAACTGGAGTTGTTGAAAGACAAAGAATCTTGAAAGCAGTGAAAGAAAAGCTACTCGTCATATACAAGGGAATCTCAATAAGATTAACAGCCGACTTATAGCAAACAATGGAGGCCAGAGGCAGTGGGATGACATATTTCAGGTGCTGAAAGAAAAAAAAATGTCAACCAATCTATACATAACAGAAGTACCCTTCAAAAATGAAAAAGAAATTAAGACATTCTCAGATAACTAAAGGGCTGAGGGAGTTTGCCTCTATCCTTTGGGATGAAATTAAAGGACACTAGATAGTAACTCAAAGCCATATGAAGAAATAAAGAACTCTGGCAAGGGTTATTACATAGGTAAATATAAAGCTATTATTATTGTATTTTTGGTTTTTAACTTCTCTTTTTGTCTACAGTAATAATAAATCTGTATTAATGGGCCCATTAATGTATAAAGATGTAAACTGTGACAATAACAATATAAAAGGGAGTGGAGATGAACAGAAGCAGAGCTTTTATAGGCTATTAAAGCTAAGCTAGTATCAATTTAAACTATATCAACTTATATACTGTCTATAAGACACTGACTTTACATCCAAAACTACAAACAGGTTGAAAATGAAAAGATGAGAACAGTATTCCATAAAACAAGAGAGCTGGGATGAATATATTAATATTATTATAAGAAACAGAGGTCATTATATATTGATAAAAGGGTCAATTCATGAAGAAGATGTAACACTTATAAACATATAAGAGTCCCAAACTATATGGAGTAAACACTGACAAAACTGAAGGGAGAAATAGACCTACAGTAATAGTTGGAGACTTTAATACCCACCATACTTTTAATAATGAATACAACATCATCTAATAAAAAAAGAATAAAGTACTGATGTGCTGCAACATGGTACCTCACAAATACGCTAAATGAAAAAAAAATGCCATACACAAAAGGTCACATACTGGCATGATTTCATTTATATGAAATTCCTAAAATAGGCAAATCTATAGACAGAAAATAGATTGGTGGTTGCCAGGGGATTAGGGGTATGGTAAAGTTTTGAAAAACTGCTTAATGGATATGGGTTTGTTTTTTTTGGGGGGGGGGCGGCTACACAGCTTGCAGGATCTTAATTCCCTGACCAGGGATTGAACCAGGGCTCTCAGCAGTGAAAGCACAGAGTCCTAACCACTGCACAGCCAGGGAATTCCCATGGGTCTGTGTTTTTTTTTAGGGTGATGAAAAGTTTTGGAACTACACAGAGATGGGGGTTGCACAGCAATATGAACGTACTAAATGCCACTAAGCTGTACGCTTTAAATGGTTAAATTTATGTTATATGTGAATTTCATCTCAATTTTTAAAAAGTAAACGCAGGTGGAATTAATGTTAATAGTATACTTTAATCCATTATATCCAACATATTTAAATAGATAATACAAAATAATCAATGAGGTATTTTGTATTTTTTTCATACTAAGTGTTTGAAATTTGGTGCACATTTTACAAATACAGCGTATGTCAATTCTGATTAGTGCTCAACAGTCATACGTAGCTAACAGCTACCACACTGGCCAGGGAATCTTATTAAAAGATTACAAAAATAAGTTGTCAGGTGAGCATATATTGAAAGAAGACATTCTTAAAATCTGGAATACTTACTTTCTATCTTACAACACTTGTAGGTAATCTCCAGTGCTTTCTCTTTTTTATAAATTGAAGTAGCCACCAAAGAAATAAATATATGCATAATCCTACCTTCGACCATATTTTCTCCCCTGGAATGGTCTTTACAGCTAGGTAAAAGACCACCACTTAACTCTCATCTTGTCCTTTAGAGACTATAAAGGCTTCTCCTTCTGGTGAATTCAATGTATTCATCACATATCTTTCAGGCAGTTATTACCCTTATGATTCCTCTAACATTATCTTCTATTATTTAACTTCCAATTCTCCAATTTATCACATCTTAAACTTCCCTGCCAACCTGTATGTAGTGCCTCGTATACAGCAAGAACTTAACATTCAACATCTTCCTGTTCCATCGTAACTCTCTCCCTACTACAACTAATAAATAATATTTCATATGCAGGTAATGAAGATACCAAAAGGAC
The DNA here is from genome assembly GCF_964374135.1 of Grampus griseus. NCBI lineage: Eukaryota > Metazoa > Chordata > Mammalia > Artiodactyla > Delphinidae > Grampus > Grampus griseus. The sequence continues at coordinate 82,019,300 of NC_139018.1, read as the reverse complement.
ACCTGCAACATCCTCGTAGCCATTCAGGGGCTATTCTTTAGCTCCTTAATTGATAGTTCAGTTATGAGGGGATGAAACCCCATGCGTATGAAATCATGAATGCATGGAAACACTCCTGGCTTAAAAGCCCCACATTCCATACAAGAGTCAAAATTATCTCGTAACAGTCCATGGACATAGCTCCTTGAACTCCTGGCAAGGGATATACCCAAGTAAACAAATACACCACGTTCAGGGCAGAGCAAAGCTCTGGCTTTCCACCAGGTATATATATTTAGTTCATTCACAATCTTCTCCATGCAGATGCCGTTTACCAATCAGCAATGTTGCCTACTAACACAACTGACATTCTATCTTCATCAGGAATCCAGACGACCAGAGCTTAACCCAAAGTCATTTTCCATAAAGGAGAATAGATTTGGTTAGGTCTTTATTATGTAAAACAGAGTAACTGCTAAGTAGATGGGGACACATTTACATACATACATAAGGAGGTGCTCGCTCAATGTAATTCAGTTTATTAATATCAACAATCAGAATGCGGATATTACCTAATTATATGTAACTTATTCATTGTAATAATATTCTGTTTAAGACTAAAGTTTCTTATGTATGTATTTGTAATAATGAGTTGTAAATATGAAAACATTGCTGCTTTCAACAACTAAAATATCCTCCAACAACATCTCAACTAAAATGTCACTGACAGAGGCAGAAAGATATTCTAGTCACACCTTATTTAAAAAGTGGACTGCGACAGAACATTTAGAAATAGCATCAGATATGTATCCGGAGTTGTGGGGACAAGAGAGCAGGTGAGGAAGTTTATGAGAACTGCCAGCCAATTTGTGCTGGCAGAGTAGATTTTAAAAGTGGGAAGACAGGACATATGCTCCTCCGAATCAAGCCTTCTGAGAAGAAAGTCTGGCAGCTGCCAATTAACCACAGGAAAAGGGATCCCTTTGGGGATCAAAACAAAGACATTCTCTTGATAACATTTCTCCAGTTAGACTAAAATAACTAAGATTCAATTTCAGAACTAGTTTTTTTTTCTTACAGTGAGATTTCTTTAACTCCTCAATTTTTCCATACCCAATTACATAGATGGTAAGTGATAGAGCAAAGATTCAAACAAAGGTCTGAATAGAAAGCCTATGCTTTTTATCACTGTTACAACCAAGCAAATGCATGGTTGATATAACTCACTAATATTCTGGTATTCACGTTTATATGTATTCACTTACTCAAAAATAAAATATTTTAATCTTTCTCCACAGTTCCAAGAAGCTGTTGGATTCTTATAAAAAGTAATCTCTCTTGCATGTGTACATGCACACGCATGCACATGCACGCACACACACACACAGACACACACACCCCTGCCCGCATGTGGACATGACATACAAATGTCTATGTGGTACATTTAGCAGGATCCCTGCTATTGAGTTGCTTGAAGTGTACTGACAAGGCTTCAAACCAAAAGGGTTTTCATTTTAAACAAAACTGACTTCATTTTAAAGTTGACTCTGGTTAAGCTTCCTTATTTATCTCCCCCCAACCCGATTAGCTCTAGGTATGCAAAATTCTTATAGTTGCAGCAGAGAATGCCTCTTCTTATAGCTCAAAAGTCGTGGAATTGAGTCTCATGTCTCTGATTTGTCTGCCCTGAACTAATCACACCCATGGAGGGTCAACCCACTCAAGCCAAAAGGCCTAAAAGTGAAGGAATGACTTCCCCCAAGAAAAGTACTCTTCCTTGGTACTTTTTAATTGCACCTTTTAACAGAAGAATAATCAAGGTATACTTGGCATACTAAAACAATAGATGACCATTACAATATTGAAGAAGGTAATATGGGCTTGAATTCAAGATAAGGTAAAAAATTAATCAAAATGGGCTACACATCATGAAAGTGGACATACAAGTATGCAATAAAAGTTATTCTTGCTTGAGCTGGAAGATTACTGAAGAAAACAAAAATGAATTACACTAAATAGGAATGCTACTGGTGAAGGCCTTGCGTATTCAAAAGGGAACTATTTTAAGCTTCTGTGTAGGGAGGATGTAATTAAATTGATATCCAAGAGTAATTATATTGAAAAATACGATCAGGAAACCTTGGAATATTCAGGAAGCAGAGCGAGAAAGGCAGCTAGGAAAGATGTTATTTGAATCCAAATGCTATTTCAATAATGAAACCTGGGAAAGCAGCAGTATCTTTACAGATAGAAGTTCAAGGTAGAATCCTCAATCCTCCTTTTAAACAAAACTCATAACAAATATTATGAAAATAAGGAGAGGATACAAAAAATACAGTAGTCAAAGATAACCTCCAATACTGTAAGCTTGTAAAGATTCAGTCCAGTGGTAGAACACAGTGTAAATGATGCAGAAAAGAATCTATCGTTATCTAGAATAAGAGTCGTCATCGATTGTGGTAAGAACACTCAAAGGAATTAACTAAAAAGCCATGGGGAGCATAAGTAATTCAACAGTCCCTAGCACATAATAGATATTTGATAAAAAATAAGATATATGGATGAATGGACTGGATGTCTTTTACAAGCCATATATCATATTAAACAGAAAGTATCCAAAGATGAATAAGACACAGTCCCTGTTCTCAAAGAAATCACAATACACTGACTTGAATAAGTAATAAGGGCAATAATTTTTTTTAATTACCATTAATTCTGGTAATGGAAGATTCAAAAATGAAACAGAAGCCTGTAAAAAAAAGAAAAGTAGAATATACTGAGACTGAGCTTTGGGAGAAATACTCCTCCTTTTAAGAAGGAAGAGAGGAGTCAGTGATAGGGGTCAGAGTACTTAAGATCGGTAGGAAAATTTGAGGAATACAGTGTAATGAAAACCAGGACAACGATTTGTCTTAAAATGCAAAAGAGAAGCCTAGTTTATTGGAAACATGATTTGAAAGCAAAAGTACTAATGGATTGATACAATAAATGTAGAACACTCATTTCTCCAGCAATAGAGAATAAAGTAATAATTCAGATTCTGCTAGTATCTTTTTGTTAAACAAATCATTTTAAGTAAGACTGTCTGTTAGAAAGGAATTAATAGCTATATATCAATGTTTGAATTTTCTATCTCTTCTCATTTCACAGAAGACTCAGCCTATAAAGATACCTCTAATAGTATCTTAGGTCTTAACGCAAAGGTCAAAAACAAACATAAATGAACAAAAATAGTAAAGTGCTTATAATACTTGTAGTGGTGGGGACTGTGGCCATCTAAAGCGAATATGTAACACTCCATTCTAGCAGCTGCCTTGCAGGAATGCAAGCTCAGTATTACGAGAATGTTTTGATCTTTTTAGAGAACCTGGAAATCCTGCCTATATGAAGTCCCCTGACTTCTTAAATACTGGCTCATTTATATGTGGACCGGCTTCACCTGCAGTTTTCATCTTTTGTTTTAAATAAATAATGAATCTTTAGTTCAACCGAAATAAAAATTGTTTTTATCCACTTTAACCACTGCATTCCTCTCTTTTTAACTAAAACACTATGCAATAAACATAGCATTTGGCATCTCCTACACAATGCGAGAAATACGAAACAGCAATTAACCAATTAGTACTTTATCCTTAATTCCCTAAACTAAATGTCACTTTAATACATTTTTTCATTTCAAAGTGCTGAATACACTTTGCTCTTAAACACGAAACACAAAACATGTAAAATCCCAACAAATTCATTTAATAATGACCACATGAGTGACCAGGAATCATGGCCAAACTTGCTCCAGATAAAAATTCCACTGGTTCAGAGGTTCTTAAACTCATGTCCAAGGGTTGGCTCATTCTGTGAGTATTATCTGGAGAACTTTAAAAAAACACAGGCTGCCAAGGTCTACTGGTCTACTCCCTTGATTCCTAAAGGATGAGGCTTAGGAAAGCTGTATTTTAAATTTCTTAGAGTCCTGACGTGTAACTGTATTTAGGAATAACTACTTATTCAGAATATTAATAAACTATAAAACTAATCTAATTTTGAATACATTAGAACTGAAAATCTGTCACTATAAATTCTACTTAGAATAATGTATTTCCTATCACTTCAGGCAATATAGTCAGACAGGTTACTCTAGAATTAGGCCTTAGATAATCTTAAAAATTAAAGTTCCAAAGGAAAGCACTAACTCAAGAATTCAACAGTCAGAACTAAAATACTGAGTTAAAATATCTTGGCAATCTAAAGTCCTTTAATAGCTCCTTAGCATGACTTACAAAACAACACCTCTCTGACTACCTCTCTCCAACCATAACAGCATTCTTTCCACGCTTTAAACAGTCTCCCTCTACCCCAGGTCCTCTGCACTTACTTGGAGACTCCCCTGAGATATTCTATTGGCTTCCTCCTTAAGCATTAGATAACATGAATCCTCCTCAAATTAGATTCACCCAATCTAAACTAGCCCCAACATCCAGCTTCCCTCCACCCATATCTATTACACTCTATTTCTTTTCCTGGTTTTCTTTTCCTCATAATGCTTATGACTATCTGAAATTATCTTATTTACTTCTTTCTTTCTTTTTTTTTAAAGATTTTTTTTTCACATGGACCATTTTTAAAGTCTTTATTGAATTTGTTACATATTGCTTCTGTTTTATGTTTTGGTTTTTTGGCCCCGAGGGATGTGGAATCTTAGCTCCCCGACCAGGGATCGAACCCGAACCCCCTGCATTGGAAGGCAAAGTCTTAACCACTAGACTACCAGGGAAGTCCCTTATTTACTTATTTCTTTAGGTATTTATTTTCTGTCTCCTATTAATAGGACTTATGTTCCATGTGAGCAGGGACACTGTTTTCTTTGCTCACTAGAATGTTATCTGAGATATAGTAAGTGCTCAATATGTATGTAATTGTTGAATAAATGAACAGAAAAACATACAAAACCCCCCAATTTTACTTCTAACTTAAATGTGCACATTGATAAACCTCTATGAAGACAATAAAATGTTCTATACAATTTTTAGTACTAAGCAAGATTAAAACAGGAAATTTCCCTTAGCTTCTTCTACCTTCCTCCTCTGAGCTCCCTTCCTCCAGAAACGTCATTCCCCTGTACTCTTGTGGTCAAGTAATTTTGACTTGAGGCAGGTAAGCCTAAGAGCCTCCGAAACCAACTCTAATGACACTGAGAGTTGCAAGCAAGTACATTCTTACAATCTTAGCAAAACCCAAAAGATATAAAATTTGTCTCAACTATGTGTCATTCAGGGAAGACTGCCTCAGATCTCAGAGTGATTTGTCTACCCAGGAAATAAGTACACTCTGGATCCAATGAGAGCTGAAGGATGAACAGAGGTAAATTAGAAAGAAGGGGAACAGTGAAGGAAGGGATAGAGTGGTTTTCTTGATAGAAGACTACTTTATGCAAAGGGCACTTTTTTCTTCAAGGAGTTCACCATCTAAATTGCATTATTAAATAGCATGAGAAACAATACAAATAGCAACATAATAATGTGCACTATAAATAAAAATACATAGAAACAGAGCAGGAGCAGAGTTTTAAATATAAATTTGATAAATTTAATAAAATAGGATGATACTATTTTTACATAGTTTGCAGCCCAAGATTCAAATGCTGAAAAGGGAACTAATCTGGGAATGAAGAAACACTGTTTCAGAAAAACTTAACTACCTTGAACGATGCTTTAAAAAATTTTTTTTTAATTCAACATTAATTCTTGAAAATATTCTTGGTAAAGAAATATTAGAAAAATACTTCCCTAACATGGTAAAAGCTATTAAAAACTCAATGATTATTACATACCTCTAAGTGAAACACCTGAGATGCTTCTATTATAGCCAGTTATAGGACATTACTGAGGAAGTTAAAAAAATTAATATTGCAGTTATATGATTAAAGAGGAGTGAGGAAGGAAAAGAGAAATGAAATACAAATATTGATTTAAAAATTATCCTTATTTGTAGATCATATGATTGCTTATCTAAAAAAACACAAGCAGAGACTTCCCTGGTAGTCCAGGGGTAAAGAATCCACCTTCCAGTGCAGGGGACGTGGGTTCTATCCCTGGTCGGGGAACTAAGATCCCACATGCTGCGGGGCAACTAAGCCCACGCACCACAACTAGAGAGCCCGCGTGCCACAAACTACAGAGCCCACATGCCACAACCAGAGAGAAGCCTGAGCGCTACAACTACAGAGAAGCCAGCACACCACAACGAAGAGCTTGCATGCCACAATGAAAGATCCCGCATGCCACAATAAAGATCTCACGTGTCGCAAGTAAGACCCGACATAGCCCACCCCTCCAAAAAAACAAGCAAATTTGTTAGAAAAATAAGGAAGACTTTCTGTTTCCAGACCAGCCCATACGAAGCTTGGAAGCCACCAATCTATGCTAACCACAAGTAAAAAGTTGAACAAACTTAAAAATCAACAACACTTCTTAGGTCCATAAGAGAAGTGAGGTCACAGGGCAAACCACTGCCTCCAAACTTGGAAAGCCAGGCAGATGAATACAGAGAATGACAATTTATTGGAACAGAAACGCAAGAGCAGAGAGCTCTTTGGGAAACAGTGCTGGGGTAGGGGAACCTAAGCTATAACTGATGAATTGCTGGAGGCTCAGTGTGGACAATTCTGAGATTAAAAACTCTAAGGGGACCCAGTCATCGAAATGCCCCCCACTTTTGTGAGTTTTACCTCTTGGTACTCTACCAAGTTCTCACAGTAAATATCAGAGAAAAATCCCGTCATATTTCTAGAAGGGGGAAAGGAAGCATTCTGAAATACATGGAGCACACTGTTCTTAACAAAGTTTGCCCTTGGGAGAAATTATTTAACCAGAGTCTAACCTCCTAAAGTTGTATCAGAACCTAACTGACCTAAGGGAAGGTAAATAAATACCCAGCTACAGCCCACTCCAGCCATCTTGTCCTACCTAAGAGGGGTGAGGGAGAAACAAAGAAGCATTTGAGAAGTTCACAGTCCAGAGACATAGGATCACAAAAGACTAAGTTCTGGAGACCAAATGTTCAGCAATGTTATTGTAATTAACAATACTGTATTATACACTTGAAGTTTGCTAACAGGGTACATTTTAACTGTTTTTACCACCAAAAAGAAAAAGGAAAAAAAAATAAAAAAGATAACTATATGCTGTGATAAATATGTTAATTACACTGACTGTGGTGATTATTTCATAATATATGTGAATATCAACACCAAACTGTACATCTTAAGTATAACCAATTTTTATTTGTCAATTATAACTCATTAAAGCTGGAGGAAAAGAAGACCTAATAATAGAACTACAAAACACTTCCCTACCGCCCTCACATTTTACCACTGCATTATTAAAGGCCTATTTACAGCAGTTCCTTTCAGCCAATACATCATGTCCGGCTATCAAGAAAAAATTACAAGGCATACTAAAAGGTAACAAACACAATTTAAAGAGACAGAGCATCAGAACCAGACTCAGATATGACAGAGATGTTGGCATCATCAAACCAAGAATTTAAAACAACTGTGATTAATACGCTACACCATCAAGAGTAATTCCTAATGTAAACTATGGACTCTGAGTAATAATGATATATCATCAACACAGATTCATCAACTGTAACAAATGTACCATTCTAGTGGGGGATGTTGATGATGGTAGCAGATAGGCATGTGTTTGCACAGGCAGTATGTGGGAAATCTGTACCTTCCACTCAATTTTGCTGTGAACCTAAAACTTCGCTACAAAAATAAAGTCTGTTAAAAAAAAAAAAAGAAGTGCAGTGTAGCAGTTGGATATAAGAAATAATTTAAAAATTAACTGGCTTTCTTATTTACCAGTGAATTAAGAAATTACAATACAAAAAGAGCCAATCTACAATAAAAAATATAAAATTACTAAAGTAAAATGTGTAGGATCAATATAAAGAAATCTGTAAAACTTTAATGAAGAGGATAAAGGACCTGAGTGAATAAAAGGACATTTTATTGTAAGTTTTCTAAAGATGATAATTCTATGTAAATTCTGTTTATTTGTTGCAAATTCAGTTTAAAATATCAGTGGACTTTTTTGGGGAAAAAGAAGGTAACAAAAAAAAGTGTCTAAGTATATTTAGAAGCCAAGAACATTTGAGTGATCTTTTAAAAACATAAGTCAGGTCACATGACTCTTGCTCAAAACCCTGCAAGAGCTACATATTTCATTCATGGTAAGAGGCTAAGCCCTAAGACTCAGTTTTAGAGAAATAAAAAGATAAAATGTGAATAATACACCTTAAAAAAAAAAACCTGGAAAACTTCACAACATGATGTCATCATGGCTATCCCTTAGTAGCAGAGTTAGAGGTTACCTTTATTCTCTTCTTTTATAATCACAAAAACAATAAAAGTACCAAAATGAAAGAAAGCAATTCAAGGTCTAATAATTAACATTTAATAGCAAACATTTACGTAGCTCTTACCATATGCCTAATCTATTTGGGACTTATCTTTAATTCTGATGATAACCCTGCAAAATGGTGTTATTCTATATTACAGATAAGGAAACTAAAGTTTCAAGAGGTTAAGTAACTTACGTCACTTGGAAGTGACTGAGCAAGGATTTAAAACCCATGCTGTTCTAGTTCTGCTCCACAACTTATAGCTGTGACTAGAAAGTAAAAAAAAAGTCGCTCTTTACCTCCAGCTTCATTTATGTAAAAGTAAGAATAGTATTTGGAATAAATATTCTTTATCAGTTATATTTTCCATTTTTCTACAATTTTATAAGTCTAAATATAAGGTCAGAGCATCTACTTAAAAAAATGATTCCACAATCATGACTCCCCCTTCTGCAGAGAAACAAGTCTCAAATCTGTAATCCTAATTTCACAAAGTAAACATGTCCACCCTGACAACATACCCTTTATATAAAGCCCAATACCACTCCATCCCCTGACCCCAAAAATGTTCAGCAACCTAGTATACCTCATGGAAATCCACTAAAACTTAGGAGATGCTTTTCAATTATGAGCAACATTGGATTTAAATCAGCATCGTGGTCCTCATACACAGTAGTTTAAAAAACAAAACAAAAACAGCATGCCAGTAAGGCTCCTACTAACCTACAAGCCACGGTCCTCATGTGAAATTAAAAACAGGGAATGGTGAAATAAAACAACCATCGCCAAACTTTAATCATCAAGTTAAACAACCATCGCCAAATTTTAATCATCAAATTATAATCTATAAACTTTCATTTTAAAATCGGTAATAAGTAAAAGATTATAGTTAAGATATAGAGAATATATTTCCCATTAGTATTAGGAAATAGGCATAGATAAGAATTTTCAAGTGTTTCTAATATCCAAAAACTCAAACCAGTCTAATACCACTTATCTATCTGGGTCAGGAGCTTTTATATCAGACACAGCTTGAGCAGAATAAGGAATGCTTAATGAACATATAGTAAAATCACACCTATTTCCAAAAAGATGTATACATGGGAACATGTATGATCTCAGTAATGCTGGCGAAAGCATCAAGGAGTGAAAGCTTTTTCATTCCACAGATAAAATTCATATAGATATTCCACAGATAAGTTTAAAACAGCCACAAAAACATACTTTCTTTGCCCTATAAGAGCCCATAGCATCTACTAATGAGGAAGGTATGTTGAAATGGGTAGGAACTTTACATTTAAAATTTTCAGGAACTTCCTATAAGTGAACATGAATTGAGTATGTGTGCTTTCCTTTAAACCAAAAGATTAACAGATGATTTTTTCATCATCCATACATCTCAAACTGTGAGGTACTTCTCCAAAGGTATGCATTTTATTTTTATACAGAAAAATGTGCATTTTTCAGAAGGTGGAAACTTCAAATCAGAGTGGTGTACTAAGTGTATAAAAATTAAAAAGCATAGAACTTTTAAGCAGTTATAAGGAACCTGAAAGACATAGACTAATACAACACACAACACAGGTTAAAGAAAAGATCCATTTTGAAAAGATCCACACTGATGATCATAATTCTTTTTAACTCAGTTTGAAAATAACAAGTTGAGAAACTCCCAACTTCACGAGACAGTCCATTCCATTATTAGCCAACTCACATCATTAGGAAGTTGTCTTTTTCATAAAACAAAAATTTACATCCCCACCCTTTAACCTCCATCTGGTTTTATTCTCAGGAATAAGAGAATCTAAGTTTACTCCAAATATTTTCTGAGGTTTTTAATCATCTGGAGATAGCTAACATTTTTTGCTGATCAACTCTTCCCAAGCTCAACATGACAAGTTCCTATGACTCTTCCTCATCTAACCTAGTTTCGAAATATCTCATCATACTGGTAGATTATGAATTTGTCACAATGGCTATGTGTGTGTGGGAAAAGAATAAATAACAACTTTTTAGATATGGATGTTAGGTGATGGGCTAAGCTCACTCACTAGGCAAAGCAGTTCACTGCTTTCTCCTTCAATGTGCCATCCATTTTACAACCACATTCCTGAATGATGGTCAAGAGTTCACGTTCTAAGTAGTCCTTTTAGTTGTAAGAGATGCTAAATAATTTGCACTTACTCGTTCTCGTTTGGTTTTGCAAACAGTTGGTTTTGCTTACAAAACAAAATGTAGTTTGCTGGTCCACATACAGGCTCATTAACTTCCTGAATACAGTGCCCAACCAAATGTCCTAAATAACTGAGGCTAAAATATCACATTTTTCATCTCATCTATTTTTAGATAAAATAGATTTAGTAGCCTAACTCAATTATAATTACCATCACAAAAACAATAATGGATTTTTTAAAAACCTGGGACAAAGACAGTCGATGAACAGTGATTAACTTTGGATGATAAGAATCTACATGACCGTTACCTTCTTTGCATCTTTTACTTTTCTAAAAATTAAATAAACAACTCACCCACAAGCTAAATAAACTATTTCTTACCAAGGTCCTGCTGACTAGCATGAGGATCTGAACTGTGCTTTCAGAGATGCTTTTTCATTTACCTGTTGTTCCTATTAATGAAGGGATTCTGACTAAAATCCCTTTAAAATCCCTTTAAAAAGGCAAATCAGATATTTCTCTTCCAACTTACATTAGCTATATTTTAGGCATTACTGTTGATTACTGGTATCAATGATTCCTAAAACTAAAGAAGAGGATGACATCTCTAAATAAATTATTTCCCTTTACAGATACAGAGGAAAAAATCTACGGTGGAAAACACACAGAATTAACAGTCAAAAATCAAAGTTCCCACTGAGACTGATAAAATGCAACTGTAACATTTTGGGCAAACTATTTTATCATTCCAGGCCTTAATACCCTCATCCAAAAAACTTAAAGAGACAAGATGCTATTTAATCGAAATCCTTTCTCATTCTAAATTTCTTTGATTCCATGAACTATCCAAGACATGTAAAACTATCCCAGGTAGTCCATCATAAATATTTGTCAATTAATACTTAGTATTTATTTTACAGTATGAACTTTTAAAGTTTCTTTGCAACGAATTACTCACTTCTACTACTACTACTACTACTATTAATAGCTAACACTTCAGTACTTGCTATTTACACAGTTCAATGTTTTACATGGATTACATTTAATCCTCACAATAGTCTTCCAAAACATATAATTATTATCCTCATTTTACAGACATGATTTACAAAAGTCCAAGATCACAAAACTGGTAAGTAACAGAACCAGGCTTCCAATCTTGGCAGAATGAACTCAAAATCCCCCATGGAGGTATACAGAATAAACTTGTTCATCAAACCCTCAACATGACAACTAACAGACACTCTGAAAGCGTGAATACATATATAACAGAAACAGTACTTCACACAGTAGGCAGTATAAAACTTGGATTTAAAACCACTTTATAATATTTATTAAACTTTATGATCTTAGGAAAATCACTTAAGTCTCTTTGCTTACATGGAATATGGGAAAAATAGTATCGACTCAAGAAGCTACTGTAAGAATTAAAAGCAACAACATAAAATGCTTACGTAAGTGTGCTTAGCAAACATATCATATATGGTTGCATAATATTACTAAATTAAGTGGCAATGTATTAAAAGGAGGCACATAAATATTATATATTAATCTAAATACTATATATTCATTTAGCATAATTTATATATAATATATAAATCAGCCATTTGGATTCATGGATAATGAATCAACTTATTTTATTTTTCTTCAGCTAAGACAGCAAAAGAGATGATTTATTGTACACATGTTACATTCTCAGCCACAACTGAGAAGAGAACTAGTCCAGAATATCACAGGTCCAGGGCAAAGGACCAAAAGGGGACCGTTTTGATACGAGCAGGGTGGGTCTCTCGAAGGTGGGTGAAGCGATCATAATGGCCATGGATGTTCCAGATTCGTCGAGACATCTTCTAGACAGGAGGCAGGCAGTCTGACAATTTGTACCAGCTTGCCTGGCCCCTGGCTGCCCTTTGTTTCTGCTCCCGTGGCCTCCACGGGTACGAGTTTACTTGGACCTCTGCCTCACCTTTCTCCTTTTGCGCTTCAGCCTGCACATGCGTTTCTTCCTCCACTTTGCTCTCATGGGGCGGAGGTTTCTCAGAAGATGGCGCTAAGGCCGAGAGCCATGGATAATTAATCAATTTACAATAGCCATACCACCTACCTCAACCCCTTAACTATTGAGGGGAAAAAAAAAATGCCACACAGTAAACATTCTCAGCACAATGTCCTCCCAAAACATATACTCAAATACTACCAATGTCTAGCATACTGCCTTAACCATAGCAAGAATATAATATTTTTGGGACTGTAATGACTATTTTATGTTTTGAAACAGCTATACCTATTATAATGTTTAATAATTTTCTTGAATATTACGAACTAAAGTGTGCCCTGTCCGTGCCAGGAAAGACAAATAACAGAATTAACGGAAAAGACAAATGTAAGGAAGGAATTACAGTGATATAGGAGAGTAAGTAGAAAGAACCCGGACTTTGGACAGAGAAGGCCTGAGTTTATGTCCCAACTATATCTCTTTTACCTGGCTGTTATGAACAAGACTTTTAACTTTCAGCTTAGTTTTCTTCATCTGTAAAATGGGGTTAGTACCACCAGCATCACCCTAATGCCAATAAGCACACCTACCACTCACATAATAGTTTCTAAATATAATTCTCCAATAAAAGAAACCAGAGTTCCTTGGATAAATAGGATGACTCTACAGCTGTGGCAGGGAAAATACGAAATGAGCCTAGAACATCTTGTGAAGCCAAAAAGGAAGTGCTCATCTGCAGTCAATTAAGCCGACCGCGCCCTTTTCCCCATGGGGGCCCCGTGTGCAACGGCTGCAAACAGCAGCCTCCTTGGTAGTGTATGCAGCCTGTTGCCTCTATGGGTTGCCCAAACGGACCTTGGAGACAGCCCTTTCCAGTGGCCATTCATGACTGGCATGCTGTCCCAGTCTAGGCTCCAGACAGGTGTTCATGGTGCCTTTGGAAAGCCCCAGGGCACAGTGGCCAGGGTCCTCATTGGCCAAGTCATCGTGTCCATCAGCACCAAGCTGCAGAGCAAGGAGCATGTGATTGAGGCCTTCTGCAGGGCCAAGTTCAAGTTCCCTGGCTGCCAGAAGATCCATATCTCCAAGAAGTAGGGATTTACTAAGCTGACTGCAGATGAATTTGAAAACAGGGTAGCAGAAAAGTGGCTCATCCCAGATGGGTGTGGGGTCAAATACATGCCTAATCGTGGCCCCTGGACAAATGGTGGGCCCTGCATTCATGACAGCCTTAACAGTGTCCCCTCCTTGCTCATGCCCACCAATAAATCCTACTTCCCTGTCAAAAAACAAAAAAAAAATTTTAAACAAACAAACAAAAGGAAAACAAAAAGGAAGTGCTCAAAAAATGAAGGAACACGTCAAAAGGCACAGAAGCCAACTTGATGGGGCTCCCAATGGCCAAATCTGGGACAACAGAGCATCAAAATAATGACAGCAATGGACTATTGTCCATACTAATAGAAATAAATAATAAATAAATAAATGGTGGGGAGAAGAGAAAGCTTATCTATAGAATTCCAATTAATAAAGGTGAAAGGAATAATGGAAACAAAATCACCAATTTGGCATACATCACAATATTTGTTACAGACAAGACTCATAAACAGACATTAAAAATAGTGAGCAAATGTATAATAGGAAACAGGATATTTACATAATCTCAAAGTATCACCCCCCAGAAGATGCTTATTACACAAAGGATCTACCATTTGAGAAACTGGCAGGCATCATCTTAACCAAATGATCAAAGTTCATATAATCAGTATGGGATATATCACCATCACAGACCTCCTAAAGCATGAGGACACCTTCACTCTATAGTATTGTTGCCCAAAATGTTTAACTTCAATTTAATCAAGACTGAGCATCAAATGCAAACTGAAGAACATTCCATAAAATACCTGGCCAGTACTCTTCAAAAAAGTTTCAAAATTATGAAAGAAACACCGAAGAGCTATTCCAGATTAAAGGAGGCTAAGGAGACATGAATACTTAATACAATATGCAAAGTTGGATTGTATCCTGAACTAGAAAAAGGACATTATGGAACTGATGAAACTTGAAGTAAGGTCAGTAGATAATATTACCTCGATGTTAATTTCCTGATTCGACTATGTAAGATACTAAAATTTTGGGAAGCCAGTTGAAGAATATATGGATATTCTTTGGATATTTTTTCCTACTTTTTATAGGAAAAAATTATTTTGTAGGTCTAAAATTATTTCAAAGTGAGATTATATAAACACACATGAATTTCTGAAGAAACACAGCAATGTGAGGAAGACTAGCTTATACTTGTTTTACCAATAACTGCCACATATCTTTGAGCAGCTCTTTAGTATATAATAGTGAAAAAATTCTCAAGTTTATGTAGGCTGGTAAGAGGCAATGACAGACCTACATATTCATGTAATCCCTTCAGTGCTTCTACCTTGACATCTCTGCCCATAAAATCTCCAATTTTTAATACAAATAATTAAGAGGAAACAGAGAAAAATTACAGTAGGTTCACGACAAGTTATGTGAGGAGTTTGGAACCACAACTGTGTACTTCACCTAAAATGCCCCTTAGTCTTCCTATCAGAAATTTAGGCAGTCTGAACCATTTATCTATCTTTGAACGACATATCTCATGCTCTTACACTAAAGCCTGACCCAACTGGGCTAAACAATTACAAATTACTCATTTCAAAGCTCTTGCTAGTCAGACATGATTTTTTAAAAAGAAAAGACTAAAATCATTCACATCCTATAAATAAACGTTAATATATAGAACTTTATAATATATAAAGTCTAAAGTTATAAAAAGACTGAGTTCACAGTAATCATCTACCCTTAGCTCTAAGTTGTTAACACACTAAATCTTTTGCCTTTCTTACACAATCTATCCTACTTCAAAGTGAACTGAAAGACAAGACTATAGCTACTTTGTCAGATCACAAGACTACTGAACTATACACCAAGTTACACATAACATGTAAACATGTCTCTTCAAAATGAAGTAATTTTTACTTTCAATGTTTTTCCTCACTCTTCTGGGACAACTGTATTTTCCCCTAGCAGAGAATCAAGTCCTTCATTACCAAAGAACCAATCATGTATTTCTAAAAGCAGATTGAGAACTCTGTGAAGGCAAAGACCCAGATTTTACTCATCTACATCCCCAAAGCCTATAGGCTTAACACCTGGGATCTCAAAAAGGTTAGTTTCCAATCCTTTCTCTGGCATATAAGAAAGGCTCAATAAACATTTATTGTAGCTGTTTCATTCAGTATCAACACGAATGACTGTGCCAAACCTAAGAGCAATGTAAAATCCAGAAGAAGGACTAAATCTGACTAATAAGAAATGCTGCAACATTCTGATCTCCATCTGTTTGGCTGCTTCTATCAGCCTACCATTCCAACACACGTGTGATTGATCCTTTAGGGCCCACCGCACCGAAACCATTTAACTACCACTAAATGTGCAGCACACACATAACAGATTTGAATTAACAGACTTTTCTTTACTGAAACAGTTCTAAATACTATTTTTACAGAACCTAAACACTTTAACATCTGCGGTTTAGATAATACCCTACTTTGGCAAGATATATGGATAATTAGGTGTATATTATTGGGTCTAGAATTTTGTCATTCAACATTAAGCAAATAACTTGTCATCTATCACTACAATTAGAATTTTAAAATAACACTTCATCTTAACTCAGTACCTACAAGGTAAAACAAAACATCTACCAAGCATCTAGCAGATTACGAAGATGATTGGCTTAATAAATAAACTACCTCAAGAACAATACCTACAAATGTTAAAGGAAACAATTTCATTCAGTACAAGAGATGTACATACAAAAGCCTATGTGGAGATGAGTATACATTCATGTCCACGCCAGAATTTTTTTTAACTACTTAATAGATTAAAAAGATTCTATTAAAAAATAAAGAATTAACTTTAAATAAAATTATACAGTGAAATAAAGTACACTAAACTGTTTCACATTTTAATATTTAAAAAGAGAAAATGTGAATAAGATTACCCTGAAATTATGAAATATATAGGAGATTATGTCAAATTACAAAATACTAGAGCCAAAAATGCTAGATATCATCTGAGCCATCTTAGTTGTTCTAGGAAACTCAGGTTTTCTAAGAAATTGCTTTTTAAAGGAAGACTATACAATGGACAATACACAATAATATAAGGAAAGAATATCACTATCACAAGCACATAAAGGCCAAGAAATTGATGGGGATAGGGGAAAAAGGAAAGAGGTGAATGCACAGATATGCATTTGGAGACGTAAAATATCACAACATTTCAGAGGCTGGACTCTGCATCCCTACCTAACCAAGCTTGAATCCTAACAGTCATTTACTAACTAACCTCATCATGCCTCAATTTCCTCATCTATAAAATGGATGTAACAGTACCCAATAGAATGGTTGTGGGATTTTAAGAATTTATTAATTCATATAAGCACTGAGAACAGTGTCTGGCACATAGTAAGCAATCAAAAAATTTTAGCAAATGTCATTATCTGCTATAAAAATACAGTTTTTATACCCATTCTCTTACATTGCCAGTAGGAGTACAAATTGGAACTATGCGGGGACACAGTTTGGCATTACCTTATAAACTTGAAAATTTACAACATAACTTAAATCCAACTATTTTACTCCTAAATATATATTAAAGAGAACCTTTAGCATATATGCATCAGAAGCATATTACAAACATGTTCACAGTGGTAATGTTCATGATAGGAAATAACTGAAAATAACTCAAATATCCTTAGACAACAGATTGTCTATATTGTGGTAATGTCACACAATGGAATCTTATACGTCAGGGCAAATGAACAAAAAACTATAGCAAAAAGAATGGACACATCTTACTATTACTGAGTGTAAAAAAAAATCAAGTTCAGGAGTTGATATTTACATAAGTATATTCCTTTTAGAGAGTTCAAATATATATGGTAAAGTTTTTTTAATAGGAAATAAATGGTAAATACACAACTCAGGATAGAGTAACCTCTAAGAAGAGATAAAAGGAATATAACAGAAGCACAATAGGTACATTTTAGTAATCATCACTGTCCTGATTCTTGGATTGTACTGTGAGTGGGTATTTGTCAATTAAATAAAAAAGTAAAACTACTAGACTACAAAGGTCCATATATAGACCAATGATGACAGTATGAACCAAGATAATGATTAGTCTAATTCTGTGCACCAAAGGTTTTTTAAAAAAGAATTGAGAGTTAATTGTAACCTGCTTTGGAATGAAGGGTCAAATGACATAATTCATGTTTGACACGCAGCAAAATGCTTAATACACATTAGCTACTATCTAAAATGGTATAATTTATTACAGAATAAAACACATTTTAAGATTTAAAATCTCTTCTCACTCTAAACCAACCTCTTTCCCACCTCCTAAAGCAGAAACCATCCCTAGAAAAGACAGAGACCTGCTCAGCAAACTAGTGGCACAGCAGGGCTCCTGATTCCCTACCAATCCAATTCTCCTTCCACTAGATCAGTATGTCACAAACTCAATTTTGTTTTGATAGTCATGACCTTCATTACTTTTTTGCTTTATATGTGTACCATATATATTATCCAAAAAATGTTGTTCCTAAAAGGAAAGGTTTTAATCACAACAGCCAATTAAAAAAAAAAAACTATCACAAGCCATAAATAGATGGTAACCATAAAATTTAATATAGTAAAAGCCAAACAGTATTGGCTTATCTACCAGAGACTGAGGTTGACATCACTCCTTCCTTATTAAAAAACAACAACACGGCTTCCCTGGTGGCGCAGTGGTTGAGGGTCCGCCTGCCGATGCAGGGGACGCGGGTTCGTGCCCCGGTCTGGGAAGATCCCACATGCCGCGGAGCGGCTGGGCCCGTGAGCCATGGCCGCTGAGCCTACGCGTCCGGAGCCTGTGCTCCACAACGGGAGAGGCCACAACAGTAAGAGGCCCGCGTACCGCCAAAACAAAAAAACAACAAACATACAAAAAATAAAATTTAATTTAATTAAGATGCAAAACGTATTGAGAAAGGAGTAACCTGTCAATTTAATGCCACATCTGTGAAACAACTGAAATTACCTTACATACCAGGGGCAAGTTCCATACTTTGGAAAGTGCTGCACTTCCTCTAGCTATCCCCCTATTTAAAAGATTAGAATTTTTTTCAACAAACTGGCTAAGATTGAATAGAGACCATGTCATTGGTTTCAAAAATTTGCTGGGCCTGAAGGGTTAGAAACACTCAGGATATGCACTATCTGATAAAGGAATCATTAGCATGTGGCAATTTAAATTAAAATTTTAGTTCCTCAGTCCTTCAAGCCACATTTCAAGTACTCATAAGCCAAACAGCCACACAGGAGCATCATACTGGACAGCACAAACAGAACATTTCCTTCACCACAGAAACTTCTATTGGAAACACTGCTTTAGATTCTCAAAGAACTCCGATAAGGCACAAATGGTAGCAAATGGAAATAAGGAAAATTTCAGCAGAGGAAAAAAAAAAGTATTTCAATAAAGTAATAGAAACATTTGGAAAGAACTGAGAGACAGTGAATTAAAACCTAGTGGTAAAAATATATTTTCTACAATTGCTTTATAATGATTTCAAAGGCTGGAGATGTACAAAAGCAGGCAGGAATCCCTCCCCAACTAAGATAGTAAGGTTATTACTTCAACCGAGGAAAAGACTTAAATACTTAGAAAATAAGGTAAGAGACTGCAGTCGTATCTGAAGGCATACTGGCAAATAGCGCTTATTGTGTACCAAACATTGCTTTAATATATGAGCTTATGAAAACTCTTATAATTACCTTACCTTCATTAATAAAGAAATAAGGAAAGCATGCTCAAATAATGGACAGAATATCAACAGTAACTATCTTTCAAAAACAGTGGGTCTTGTATAACCAATTCTCATTTACCATCCCCTGATCACTTTAAAGCGTTTAGGATCTCCCCCATCCCACTTCAGGTTCTCAACATTCTTGTGAACTTGTTTTACTGAAAACAATATTTTAAAAGGGCACTTTCCAGTGCATTTAATACACAGTTTGATTTTAACTATGTAGATATTTCGCAAAGCTTCTCGATATATAGGTTACATAACCTATGTAGATATTTTGCATTACTTCTCAATATGTAGGTTATATAATCTTTAATTTAGCTATATTCCTTAGATGTACAATCCCCTTCAGTTCCCCAAACAGGCCCAGACATTTCAATTCTGAGGTTTAGGTTCATTTTCCTCAGCTTTCCTCCTCTCCCTAAGGTTTGGCTAGAACCTTTTCTTTTTCTGCCTTCTGCCTTACCTCTCTTTTTTTTCCCCCAATCCTCTAGAAAACACTACCTTTCCCTGTGAGTAAATCAAAAATCATACATACATAAATCCATTTTTATACAATTTTCAGGCAAAAAGTAATTTATGGATGAGAAAAGATTACTGTCTTCATTAGCACAGATGCTTAGACACTAGAAGATTTGCTCTAAGTCACATAAGTAAATGGCAAAACTGAGACTAGAACCTGAGTTTTTCTTTCTTTTCTACACAGCTTTGCAGATTTCTCTGTGTGCCAATTAGCATAATTTTATTCTTTCTGACCCAGGTAATTCACTATCTATATAAATCGTATGATCTACATGACGTTTTTAGAGAAACAACAAATTTTAAATTTCAAATCCTTCCTATATATTTCTTGCCTTTATAAAACTTTTAATGAGTGCAAAAAAGAAAATTTCTTCTATGAGTAATTTCCAGTTGTCTTCCAAGTTTTCTACAATGTGATTATATTGTTTTTGTACTTCAAAAAGTTTCTATTAATGTTTGCTGGATTCATACATTCCTACTTTTTGTTTGAAAATGGCAGCTGCTATAATTACAGTGCACAATCATGACTTACCCTTGAGCAACACCCTAATGTACCCAAAATGCTGCCTCTCACCAGAGTACACATTCTCCCAGGAATGTGTCATACAAGTTAGAGACATATAATGCCATAGGATATAAATACGTAAAGACTGCATGGTTAAGAGTTCTTTTTTTCCTAATATAAATGACTAAAAACATTTCATATTGAAAATACAACTCTATTATTGATTAAAATGCAATATTCACATGATATCTTTGTGATAGTTTACTAGATTTCAAAATAATTATACAATCTTACAGGCTGCTTTGGGATACACTCCCTTAACATTCGGGGCACTTCGGTGCCCCGAAAGAAATCTGAGAAGCAATGACGTAAGGCTTATTATCTATAATCTAGTTACAGCAATTCAAATCTGAATTCCCCTACAATGCCTCACAACTCAACCTTGAAATGCACTCCCCCTGAGAATCCTATACCTTTTCATATTATCTCCTTCATGAAATAATAAGCTGAACATAAATGTAAATCTTTGGTACCAATAAGGAGATACACCCTTAGAGGACAATATCCCATATAACGCACTGTAGTTCAGAACTGGGTACTTTTAACTACAAGGGTCTTTACCAGCATTAACTTCTTACACAGAATAAAATATTCTGTAATATATAATTCTAGTCTACAGAATACAGAAGTCAGCCTATGTCATCACAGTAAGTCTAAGTTGTTTTACAAAAGGTTTTGTGTGTGTGTGTATGAATGCATGTATGTATGTATGTACACTGTCAAACAGTATAAAGTATTTGTTACTGTTACAGTCGAGAGTTTAAAAGCTACTGTTTCAGGGTACAGGGTTTGGAGTCTTCACCAGCTATGTAATCTTTGCTAAGCTATTCAACTTTCCTAAGCCCCAGCTTCCTCATCTTTGTAAATGGTGGTAATAATAGTAATAACACTTAAAAGAGTTGTTATGAAGACTAATTCTATCAAATGATTTTAAGACAATGCTGGTAATAACTCAAATATTATCTATCATTTAATTACATACTGGGAGCTATGTAAAAAAACCCGCAAGGTACTAAAGAACAAAAATGGAATCTAAGAAATATGAGAATGTCATTTATAAATAATCCACAACAGAGAAAATACAAATTTTTGGAAGCAGCATTTCATAACCAGAATTTTTAAAAAACCACTTATATTCTTTGACATAATTATTTCACTCCTGTAAATTCATCCTAAGAAATTAATTGAACAGAAATAAAACAATTATATGCAGAAAGGATGCCCATTACAATGTTACTTATAAGAGCTGGACACCTGAAGTGTTCACTAAGAAGAAAACAGCTATGTAAACTTATGGTACAACCTGATGAACTATTATAGGCATTAAAATAATGATTACTAAAAAACTATGTATAAGCATAGAAATTCTTTAAGTATATCCAGTGAAAATAAATATTCATACATACACTATTAAAACAAGTAAAATATATTTGTATGGAACTAGAAGCAACTGAAAACTATGTTGGGTTTTTAATTGATTTTGTTCTTTCTTTGATGTAATTATTGCTCCTTGTCCTCCCCAAAACAAAGAAAGGTCAGCATCTTGGTTCATTCAGGTTGCAATAACAAAATACGACAGACTGGGTAGCTAATAAACAACAGAAATTTATTTTTAACAGTTCTGGAGGCTGACAAGTTCAAGATCGAGGTGCCAGCATGGCTGGGTATAGGCCTTCTTCCTGGTTCATAGCTAGGGACTTTTCACATGGTGCAAGGGGCTAGGGATCTCTGTGGAACCTCCATCCTCATGATTTAAGCACCTCCTAAAGGCCCCACCTCATTATACCATTGTCTTTGGAGGTTAGGATTTCAACATGAGTTTGGTGGGGAAACAAACATTCAGACAGTAAGAGTCAGTTAAAAGGATTCAGCTCAGTTTTCCTCCTCCTAAGTACCTAGCTAAATCTATCTGAAACGGCGTAAATGCAAAAATAGGACTAGAAGTTAGCCATAATCAAACGACTTTTATTTGATGTATGCTGGGGCCTAGTACACATTACACAGTTTCAGACTCAACAATAATAGGGTCTATATAAAATCAGATACATTCTTTTTCTTTTGGCTGACTTAGAAGCCAAGTTTGGCTCTCTCCAGAAGTATCAAGATAAAAAACTGCTAAGGAAAACTAAGATGATTAGAGAGGTCACCTTGTCTTATTCATTCATCTCCTGTCTCTCCCCTTCCTTTTTGAAAAAATCATAATGCAGAGTTGAAGAATATCTTAATTTGATATGCTACTTATTAAAGTTATTTGCTATATTTTCTTAACCTTTACTAAGTTAATTAAGTTTGGATTTTTAGATCAAATAATTCTCAAGAGAAAAAGCATATACATTTTTCATCATCGTATTTTTAAGTTCCTGATTTACATTCATTCAAGATCTTGATTTGTAAACCAAGTTTCAGTAATTACGCATCTAAGGCTGTTATTTTTGAATTAACAAGTGATACAGTTTCAGAATAATAATTCTAAACATCAGGCTAAATCAAAATATAAACAAATTTTTCCTTTAGCTGTTGATGACTATAAAATGAACTAAACATAAGCTTACAGATCTTTAGCTGTCCAAATTAAAGTCGGCACTAAACCACAAGCAATGAACTTCTAGCTAGCAGATCTAGCCTCTCTCACCTATTAACAGGGATCCTAGTTGATTATAGCTGCGAAAAATTAAATGTCTAAATCTTTAATAACCTGAAAAAAAAATTCCTCTCCCCTTCTTCCATGAAAGTAGATTTTTTTCCCTCCATATAATTTGAAACCTCCTTCATTGGACTCTGAGAAAGATGGCTTTTCCCTGAAATTGATGGAGAGACATCAAATCTACTCATATGTACTTCCAAAATGTGCTCAGGTATTAAAATTGCTTTAAAAATGTTCACAATACAGATTTAAATTATGTTTTTGCTTGTTGGAATGTTTAAATTTTAAGTTTTTCTGAAAAGCAGCTTTTTAACATTTAAACTGAAATACAATTCTTCCAGCAGATCAATAATCCTTTTTTAAAAGTAACCCTACCTTCGGGCTAAATGAAAATGAGCACTGATTATTTCATGAACATAGTACCTTTCTTCTCAAGAACTAAAAGTTATTTTTAATATTCTCTTATCTCTAATCAAAAAATGTTATTGGGAGGGGAGGTTACGTGTTATCTTAACATGGCTCTGAAGTAGGGCCATGTTATCCTGGTTTTACAGATGGAGAATCAAGCACAAAGACAGGTTACATGATTTGCCAAAGTCTTAATGGGACAGTCAGTAGTAACCACAGGATCATGTTAATTATGAACACCATGTTAATTGTAGAAATTTAATTAGTGAATTTTGTTTTGAAAAGGCCTTTCTAACCACATTAGGATTGGAGTACACAAAAAATACAAAACATTCTGTCAAAGACATATAATTTATTTGGATAAAGCCCTACAAAATCAGTCAACATCTTGATCAGCCTCTCAGAAAACAAAGTTTTTAATAAAATCCAAATCTGGATAATTTATTCATATGTCTGTCTTCCTCTCTATTTCCTAATTCCCAACACCCCTCATTCTTGGTAGGACCATTATTACATGAGATCCTATTCATTTCCAATACTCTCAACTCCTCCAGGCTAAGCCCTTCCCTTTTCTTATCCTCCTCCCCTTGACATACTCCTTTTCAATTTCCAATCCCAAAACCCTTACTCCTGTCTCTTTAAATTGCAGGGGCAGATGTCAGTATTCATACTCCCACTCTAAGCAGCTCATCATACACACTTATAAAATACACTGGCGCTGGCTCAGGACTCCTCTCCACCTCAACTTCTGATACCAACCCAGCAACTTGAACAGCCACAGTGGTGACCTTTTAAAATATCCTAACAGATCCTGGTTCCTCTACTTTTAACAACCTGTTTCTACTTTAATCTTCCCTCATATGTTATCACTCTGGAGCCTGTGTTCTTTGATCAAAATCTATCTTTCGATTTTCCCCACTTCCACTCTACATGCTCTTTAACTTTACCAAAACTTGCAGTCCCTCAAAACAGCTGTCACTTCTACTTGTCTACCTATCACTTCAAACTTAGTTTTTTTCTTCAAAATCCAGTCTGGCCATTAAATATATGAGATATAGTGTAGTATAAATACAGTGCAATTTGAATCTCAGTTCTAACACTTACTCCCTTGCGTGGCTGTGGGCAAGTTACTAAACCTCTCTTAAGTCTCAGTTATCTCATCTGTAAACTATGGATAACACTTGGCTCACATGGTCATTAGAAGGATTAAATCTACAACAGTATCTGACACAAGCAGTACAACAGTTGCAAGACTCCGCTTTCCTGGGCCTTGCTCTCCCAATTACCCACCTTTCCTTAAATCTCTTTTTCTCTTCCTCTCCACTACTGACATCATCTCATCCAACAAATAATCTCAACTATTAACACTTCCCCCTAAATTTATGTAATCTTACTTTTTGCTGTCTCCACTTCATCACTTCCCATTTTGTCTTCAATACTTTCTCTCCTACCTCTCAAGATTTTTCTTTTGTTGTCTCTTCTCACTCTCCCTTGAAAACACTCCTGATTCTCCCTATTCATTTTTCTATTACTATTTAATACTCTCCTTGGTCAATTTTCCACTTCAACTACAGGCATACTTGGGAGATACTGCAGGTTTGGTTTAGACCACTGAAATAACTTATGCTTGTTTGGGGTTTTTTCCCATCTTCTTGGAATGCCCTTCCTCTTTCCATTGCCCTCTTCTCTGGCTGACTCCTAAATGCCATCTCTTTTCTGAAGGCTTCCTTCATACAACTCCCACTATGCCACCCACCAAAGGTAGAATTACTTTCTTCTTAAGCCTTGAAGAACTTCATAAGCAGAGCACTCACCACATTTCAGAGGGATCTAGTTCCCTTGCTGGATAGTGAAAGCAGTTATCTGGTTTTACTTACCTTTGTATCTCCGGGGCTAAAGAAAAGTCAAGTGCCCAGTAGGCAGTCAAATGTCACTGAACTGAAATTCTTGAAGAAAATCCAGAAAAACTAAGAAATCCATATATATAATTCAGCAACTAAAATTTTGAAATGTTTTTACATATTACTAAGGGGGCAAACCCAGAACTGATCCCTAATCCCAATCTCAGAATATCAATGTAATTCACAACAGAACAGTAAAAAATGTTTGGTGATTTTATGCCAAAGTTAATCATTAACATTCTGATGTGGTAAAAGTTACAATAACTTTGAAAAAGCAGCATTAAAGTCACATTTCACTAAATTCCATCTAAATTTCGGTAATGCAACTACTGGATACCAACACATTAACAAATACGGTGTATTTGTGAAAGTAATCTCTAACCAAGGGAATAGACAAACAAAATGTGTCTAATCATAAGAAACAGTACTATTATATACTACCAGGAGACCAATTACATTCTGCATTCCAAGTCATAATGGCCTTTATCTAAACTATACTCCCTGTTTTACAGATAACATTTAGAAATAAAATGATAAAACTGATATTAGATTAAAATTTAATTTCCAATTACTCTTAAATTTACCAAAGCTTATTCTTCATACTCTAAACATAGAAAATGCCTTCCAAGGTAATTTTAAAATTTCAGATGCAAAGTAATTTATGTAGTCAATCCTGTATTTATGAGCTACATGAATGATTAAATGTGGATTTCAGAAATACAAAGAAAATCACTTAGGATTCTTGAACTAAAAGCAACACCAGAAGTTGATAAAATCCAACACTCTCATTTTAAATCAGAAAAATTAAAAGTCTAAATCTTCTAGGAAGCAGAAAAATAATATAAATCCATATTTATGAACAATTATAAATCTATAAATTATGGATATTCACTTCCATATTATAAGCAGAGACTGAATGACAATCTGGCATTTAAGACTGTATCATTTCTCTTCCTTAATCTTCAAATGTGACAAACTACATTGATTTTCTCATGTTGACATTTTTGCAATCTCACGATAAACTCGGTTTTACTGTGAGGCTTTGTTGTTTTTAGTTCACTGAATTGGGTTTAATTTGCTACTTTTTGAAAATTCTCAGACAGTATCTCTCAATATTTCCTCTCCATTACCTCTTCTTTTGCAACCCTTAGCTGTAACTTGGACTTGTTCATCTTATCGTCTGTGTTTCTTAATCTTCCTATTTTATAATCTCTATCTTTGGGTTCAGTCTTTAGGGCCTCAGTCATAGCGGGAGAATTTAGCTTTTTGTGCCATGGACCTCTTCGGCAGTCTGGTGAAGCCAATGGCCCCCTTTCTCAGAATATTAAAGGCTTAAAACAAACTACATAAAATTACAAAAGAAATCAATTATATTGAAATAATTATCAAAATATTTTTAATTTTGGTGCTTGCTTTGGCAGCACATATAGTAAAATATTAATTTTGATATAGTAATGTTTTTGTACTAACATATTAAAATACAAGCTCTAGCAATGGCTTAATAACTATAATAATTTCAAACTAGTGATGACCGTAAGTGCTATTTCAAGGTATCTGTAACAACTGAACAGCAATTGTACTGTAAGAAAGAAAAAAATCTGATTTCTATTGGTGTTATGCGTTGAATTGAATCTCTCCAAAAAAGATGTTGGGTCCTAACCCCCAGTACCCCAGAATGTGACCTTATTTGGAAAGAGGGTCACTGCAGATGTAATTAGTTAAGAGAAGGTCATACTGGAGTTGAGTGTGCTCCTAATCCAGTAGTGTCCTTATGAGAAGATGGGCATGACACACACGTGGTACTTTGTTACAGCAGCCCTAGGAAACTAATACAGTTGCTGTCGCAAGTACCTCTGATGCTGCTATGCTTTGCTGGTATTTTCTTCAATTATGAAAGTAAACAAGTTTCAGTTAGAGATTAGTAAAAACACTCTGAATTCTAAGACTCTTATGTCTAAATCAATTTAACACCTCAGTCTGAGATCCATTACTAATAAACTATGCTTTAGCAAAAATAATGAACTATGTTTAAACAAAAATACACCAATAAGTTTGTCTGTTTTCCATTTCAAACCATTCTGAGTGCCACAAAAACAACATCTTGGGGATTTGTAGTAACTTTGGTACTGGACTCTAAAATCAGATGCAGCTATGACACACAACTTGAGATAAACAGCAAATTCAACTTAAATGTTAAAGAATGAAAAAATTCATTGAGTTAATTTGTTGCACTGAATAAATGTGAAATTATCCTTTAGTATTAGATTAACATAATTTGTATGAATAACCAAATGAGAAGATTTACTTTTGACACTTCTAGGCCAGTAAGTAAAGCATGAGGGCTGGTATCTTGTTAATATATTCCTCTCAGAACCACTCAAATTGATGTTTAAGCCCAATAGCCTTTTGTTTACTTATTCATCCAGAGACCATATTTATTTAAAAGAAAAAAAAAAGAGCACTACAAAGTTCTCCATCTGTGATGTATATATATTATCAAAGACACATGGCTATTAAATTAAGCTCAAAATGAGAAAGTCTTAAAAGATTATGAATGCACCAACTGTTTCCAAATTTATCTTGTTTCTTCAAAATTCATGCTTCTACTTCATAATACTACAAGATCTCTACTGGAACTCTTTTAGTTGCTTAAATATGTCAAAATCAACAACCTAATAAAACTGACCAATTAACAAATATGTATGTTACAAGTCTAGTGACTTGCAATGTGTCTATCACTGTATTACTTTAGGGTAATTTAGCACAAGAAGGGCCCATAATGATGCTTAGTTCAAATTCCTTGATTTAAAAGTGAGCAAACTGAGGGCCACAAAGGCTGTCACTTGCCCAGAATCACAGAATAAATTAGTGACAGTGAGGACAGAAATGCATCTCCCAATTCCAAGCCCAATGCTCTTTATATTATACCATACTGCATAAAAGTTGGTAAGAGTTAAGTTATCTGCAGATGCCTTTTGTATGATCATTTTAATTCTGCTTATATTTAAAAACAGTCCAATTGCCCCAAAACAACCTAACAAGTTTTTTGAAAACTCAATTTTATTTTATTATCCATCACATCTTAAAAGTAGGAACATGATCTCACTTCCACCTTCAAAATTGGCAAAATTTTTTTCAAAGAGAACTGGACAGACATTTCAAGGCATAAGCACTCTCACACACTGTTTCTTTTCTAGAGGGCAATTTAGCAGAAAAAATAAAACAACTTAAAATTTGCATCTTTTACTCCACTCCTAGACTATTTCAAGGAAAAAGTAATAAATTTGGATGAAGTCAGAACTCAGGATCAAATGCAGCATTGTTCAGAAACAAGAGACATAGTAGACTGATTAAAACTAATATATGTTATACAGTGAATATAATGTAGGCATTAAAAATTATGTTTTAGGAAATATTTAATGACACAGGAAAATGTTCACAATATATTAAGATATGATAGTACCTACTATGCAATTCTACTCTGTTGAAGCTACATGTATATACATAAATTACATAATACATGTGTAAAGCATTTATCACATATTTTTATTCTTGGCACATGGTAAAAATCCAATAAATGAATATGATTCATCATCAACATCACAGAAAAGGTAAAGTTTGATTATATGTCAAATGTTAAGACTTATTAAACAAATAAATATTTGTTTAATAAATAATTACTTACTTTAAAGACCATTTTGTACATTATTTGAAATGAACTATTACTCTTGCATGGAGGAATTTTTTTTTTTTTTAATGGCACTTTTAATGCAGTTCCAGTTCCTACTGAAGGTCAGAGAAGAAAAGCAGACTTTCACCAACCCTTCCCCAAGTTTGGCACTGCATAAGACAAAGTGTTACAGACTTATAATATGATCCTTCAGTAATTCTTGATTAATTATATACCCACAGTCAACCTCTGAGAACTATTTCTCTCTCTACACAGAACTCTAATTTCAAATAAGCATGTACTAGAGGATTTCACAATGAGGCCTCTAGAGGCCTTACTGGATTTTACCACAATGGCTATCTAGAAAAGGTTAACAGTTTGCCAAGATATTGGTGATTTTCACTCTTTTTAAAGGTCGAAATCAGGTGGAAAAACATTCGAGTGTTAAGAACAGTCTCTACTTTAAGTAAATACCTTTTGATTGTGGATTTAAAAAAAGAGAGAAAAGCAAAAGGAAAAAATAAACATAAGGCCCAAATAAAATCCATATTACAGGGCAGTTTTAAACTATGCTAAGGCTGTAAGGGCATCTACAATATCTCTCTTGTTTCTTCATAATATGTATGATTGTATATAATAAATTGCCGTTTCAAAACATTACTATATATATATGAAAGATGAAATATGTAAGTTATCGGGATAAAGTCTACATTCCGAAGAAGTTCACTCTTTGTGATTTAGCTATTACACAAACAATGCGGGCTGTAATAAAACTGATTATCAGATGAACACATCACTTTCTAAAATAAAAAAAATTTTAAAGTAACACCTCCAAGAGTTTGTCCCCATGAAGAGTTAACATCTCATGGCAAAAAATTATACGCTAAAACATATTATTCTTGACCTACCAAAATTAACATAACAAAGCCCCTAGTAGGGAAAAATTTACTAATAAACCAGGATAAATTTGTGAAAACAGAATTCTAAAAGTCTGGGTGAGTGAGATAATTTCCAAACTGTCCCATACTAAATACATTAAAAAAAATTTTTTTTTAAAAGGCAATCCTACCAGTAAATATTGCCCTTAGGTGTTTCAAATATCAAAATCTTTGGACTTAAACCACCGGGAATATTTATTCATTTTTAGTGTAAAAGTGGTATCATCCACTGATAATCACTACACCGAAAAACCTGTACTCTCAATTTGTCCATGACAAGTATTTGAAAAAGAGCTCACTTAAAAACTGTATTTCACAGGTGTGTCAATTCACATTCCCATATTAGCGTTTCTAATTAGCTGCACCCAAAAAGGAGGTATTCAATATTTTATTTTAAATATAGTAATTAGTCCTCTCCCATCTCCAAAATAGAACTTGACATTTTAATCCAGGCTACTTTCTTAAAAGAAGACGGCAGCAAAAATTATCGTCATTCTGTTCGGATTTTTAGCAGTTTTTCTCCTAACTAAGCGCTGAGATACTTCTTGATCTCTCTCAAAGTAGCTCTAATCTGCGGAAGGCAGTGAGACAGTGTACTGCACTGTGAATGGACAGCCAGGTATTTTATGAATGGAGGCGATCACGTGATCCCAGCACCTCCCCGAACTGATATTTCCCACATAACTGTGTCAACATTCTGAGAACAGGGGTAGTTGTTTGTGTGGGCGTCTATTTTTGAATTTAACCTATAACTTCGAATTCTCCTTACTTTCTGAACTCAAAAATCTACATGAAGACAGACAGTTGAGCTTCGAATTTTTTTCTTGGGAAATCCTTTCAAGATGTCCAAGGTGATGGATGTTTAATTATTTTTTTATGAATGAAGAGTGTGCTATGCAAATGAGGGCGATTCACAAAAAGAGAGAGAACATGGCGGCCACTTCTGCTTCTAGACTGCACTGACACTGCAGCAATCCACCTTCTCCCACCCCCGCTCATCAGAAGAGTGTGTTGAGGGGTGGGGGGACGCTGCTTGGCATTTCTCAAGCTATTTTATGTTAAACAAGCCTAGGCCTTGGACTTTAAAGTTTTCTCAGAAAGGTCTGATCCGAGGAATGCACTTTACTTAAAGGAATGCGTCCTAGGACTAGTCCTAACTCACTTAACCATTTCCAACCCTCCGAAGATAAAACTTGAATTTAATTACAAGAAAACGGACACAAATATTCGCATGGAATTAAACCCCGTCTCAATAGGAAACTGTTGCCGCACCATTATTCCTCCAGTCAGCTGTTATGTTAAAGCAAAATATTTAAAAGGCAAAGTATTTCGTTTGGAAAACATAAGGACAGCCCAAATAAACAAAAACTTAAGCCGGGACGCTCTACAAGTTAATGAATGAAGTCATCAACATGTTCAGCAATGTAAACAGTGTTAAATCAACGTAAACGGTGTGTTTCAATATAGCTGAAAGATAAAAATTAGCCTATAAAATTCTTTTATGCTAATAAAGACAAATCCAGTATTCGCAAAGGCAAAATAGAATAGTTCAACATCTCCCACACTCCAGGTGTCCTTAATGCTATTAAATTATAAAAATGTTTCCCTGGCCCCATTTTTTACAAGAATCTTACAGGTCATAAGTTTAAAAAGGGCGGGGGGGGGGGAGGCTTAATCGGTATTTAAGAGTCACTGACTCATCGAATTAAGATTCAAGAGCAGTTTGCTGCAAGAGGTGCTCCCACACAGTAGTTTCCAAGTGAAATAGCTATAAAGGAGTATGGACGGATATTCAAGGTATGTTGACTGGTGTGCTAACGTGAAAAAGGACAGGTCAGAGGTCTTCCAGGCACTGGGGTTATTTCTACCCCGACTCCATCCATCTACATTATTCCATCTCATGGACATACAATTGCCATTCCAGCCCAACTCCAGCCCAACATTCAATACCTTCTCCCAGAAGAAAGCAACTAAATACTGGGGGTGGGGGTGGGGGTCGGGGGTTGCTGCCATTAAATAAAATGGCTAAGGAAATCAAATGTTTCCTCCAGAACAGAATGCACTCAACTCTCCAGGACTGCAAACACCCAAGTCTCCGAGGGGGTCTGGGGAGGTGCCGAGGAAGAATGGGGGGTGGGGGGGAAGTAATCTAGATCTGTGAGGTGCTTACTCGTTGTCAGAAGTCGCCGTCTCCTCGCTCATCTTTCCCTCACCGTGATCCGATCTGGAGATGGAGGAGCAACAGCAGGCGGAGGAGCAGCAGCAGCACCGAGGGGCAGGAGGCAGCGGCGGCCGGGGGGGCGCGGGGGCAGCGGCTCAGGGGCCTCACCATGGTGGATGCCTCACCCGGAACGGTGCCCCCCCAGCCGGGAACCCCGGCCACCCCCGCAGGGGGGTGGCGGCGACAACCTCCGCCGTGGCGACCCCAGCCTCTTCCCCCGCCTCAGCGCCCAACCAAGAGATCCGATGAGGCCGGGGAGGATTGGGAGCGAAGGAAAAAAGGAAGGGGGTTGTGAAGGCAGACTGGAGAGCGGCTCCTCCGGCCACTGGGGTGGAGCGCGGCGGGGTCCGGCCAGGAAGGAGCGAGCAGGCGGGCGGGCGGGCGGAGAACCCAGGAGCAGAGGCGGCGCTTCCCTCAGGGATGCGGCGAGGAGGAAGCAGGGCTCCGCTCGGTGGGGGCCGGCGGGGGGGTGCCGAGCCCAGGCTCCGGGCGGCGGCGGCGCGGTCCTGCCGGAGCCCACCCCACCATCTCCCGCCTCGCCGCCGGCTGCCCGCTCAGCCCCCGGCGGCGACCGGGCCGGTCCTTCGGGACTAGCAGAAGCGGGCGAGGGGCCTCACGGCGGCGGATTCCTCCAGACACGCTCCGGCCCGAACGACTCCAGAGGGGGGAGGAGGGGGCGACGGGGCGCGTGTGAGGCAGGGGCGAGCGAACCAATCGTCCGCACCCGGGCCGGAGAAGAGCGGCGCGCCCGAGGGGCAGGGTCCCGAGAAGAGGCGGGAGAGCGAGGAGAGCGACCGCGAACCCCCCACCAGCCAGTGCCCACCAGCAGCTCGGCGGGCCAGCTCCTCACGCTCGCCAGAGGGGAGCCGCTAGGGGGGCGGCGGAAGCGCTCACGCCGCCCGCTCCTTCCGCCGCCGCCGCCGCTGCCCGAACCGGGGGGCGCCCGCGGGAGAAGGAGGCGAAGTAGTCCCTGGTGATTTCTCCGGGACGCCGGCTTCCCGGAGGGCCAGAGCGGGTACGGACTGGGCTTGCCGAGCGGGGTGCCCGGACTGAGAGGGCGTGTGGGTAGGAGGACTAAAAGCTTCGGCCTCCGGGCGAATCACTGCAACTCGAAGTCGTGTGCAGCATAGCAAGTTTCAGGAAAGTAGTTCCCTCCTCCCTTCATTTCCCAAATCGTTGTCGAGCCTCCGAGCGGGGAGAGGAGGAGGGAGGCGGAGGGATACGCAGGCACCGCGCTCATGTGCGTGCGCGCGCTCCAAACTCTTGGCACGCCGCGAAAGGGGGCGGGGGTGGGAGCTGCACGGGGAGCAGCTCGGAAGGTTGCATTGTTGCGGCGCGATGCTCCCCGTTACTCGCTTTGGAATATCCGGGTTGTTTGAACGGAGAGGCTAGAATGACAGTGTGCTCCAGGAGGAAACTGGAGGCTGCTGTGTTCTGTGTGTGTGTGTGTGTGTGTGTTTTCCTTGCAAAGAATGGAATTGGCATGAGTTCATCTTTAGTTGGTGGGGGTTGGAGAGAGGGACTGTACAAAGAGAGCTCCGCCTGCTGTCCCTCTGGTTGCACTGCTGCAGTCTCCTAGCTGCGTGCACACAGAGGGGGGGGTAAGAGAGAGTGCGTGTGCGTGTGTGTGTGTGTGTGTGTGTGTGTGTGTGTGTGTGTGTGTGTGTTGGACAGCGAGAAAGAGTTTTAATACCTTGGATTCTTACCGCGCAAGGGGTATGCTGTGCGGGGCATTCATCTCTGAAAGCTAGACTGGTTGTTAATGGAGAACGACTTCCATTGAGCCCTGGGTAGGCGTGTTACATGAATCTGGCGCAGCCAGAAGCACAGGAAATAACTCCCGCTGCGAGTGAGGTTGCATAACTATAGCGCAGAAGATGCCTCTGTGGCACGCACGAACTGCTCTAAACGGAGGCGGGACGATTATTCAATAGGCAGCTGCAGCGTTTGCATTGTTAGAGGACAATGTATGCATTCAGTTCAAAAGGTTTTTGTACAGAAACCTGCTGGGGTTGCGGGCCGGAGTCTAGGGTCTGCGGGACCAGAAGACTCAGCTCCTGTCTCTGCAAATGCTATTATCTCTTCTCTACCTAGAAAGCCAGCCTATACATCACCAGGCCTGGCGGACTGAGTCACAGGTTTCTGACGCATCTCCCGAGATATCAGTCTAGCTCTGTGTGCAGTGCTTTCTCTTCATTCTCAGGTTTGTGAGACCTGAGAATGAGGGTTCCTGCTCCTGCCACCTTGAGGGGTAGAACAATTCCTGAGGAAGAAGAAAGTGGGAGAACTCCCGAACGAGCCAGCACTCCTCTTTTGCCATCTCCAGAAAGTTTCAGGATTACTGTTCTCGGGAGCTCTACACTAGCTTGTTAACAGTGTTTTGGACATAGTAGGTGTTTAATAAATGTTTGAGGAATAAATGAAGGAGTTTTAGTCAGTCTGCCCAAAAATCCGTACTGTTGATTTGCGAGGTTTCTTTATGTAACTCTTGCTTCCTGCCTTGAAGCAGAATTATCCTTTTTGAGAGCAAGGAAGGGGCAGTGTTGGTGAAAGGAAGAGGTAAGGGGCTCCTCCATAGTCAGAGGTTACCTCTGAACCTGCGTTTTTGGTCTTGTTCCTGCAAAGAACTTGTAACTGGGAGTGTTGGTACTACCCTGCTCTCCTTCCAGTACTCACCACTTTGCCTGCTCAGATTTGAATCAAGTTCCATCAGTCGTAATTTGTGTTCTAGACAATTTGTGTTCCAGGCAAGTTACTTAAACTCTGTGCCTGTGTAAATGGGGATAATAGTACCTAACTCCTAGAAATGCTGTACTGATTAATGAGGTGATGATATACAGAAAGCACTTAGAACAGACTAGGAGCTCAATGTGTCACTCTTACCATGATTTGGTAAAACGGAGATAATAATAAACTCCATGACAAGGTGGTGGCAGTTGCTCTGAAGGTTCAATGTAAAGCATTCAGTAGCCTTGTTCATCCATTCAACAAATAACCATCAGTTTTCTTCCATGTACCACTTTTGCTAGATACATGGCCTGGTCCCTAGTAAGCCATCAATAAATCATAGCTCTCAGAGTTATTATGGGTAAGTAAGTACAAGGAAAGTTGGGTCACTTGCAAAGGCCTCCTTTTCTTTTGAAGAAAATTCATATCTGTTTGAGGTTCAAGTGCATCAGGAAAAGTATCAATTACAAATTTTGAGAGAAGATATGAAAACCATCTTGGCTGTCGTGTGCAAGGCACTGTGCTGGCTACTTGTACACATATTGCTTACCTAAAGGGACAAGGTATGATCAACAGCTCGAATTGATGCTTTCCAAATCGCTCCCAGTCCCATGACCAAGACACA
The DNA here is from genome assembly GCF_964374135.1 of Grampus griseus. Lineage (NCBI taxonomy): Eukaryota > Metazoa > Chordata > Mammalia > Artiodactyla > Delphinidae > Grampus > Grampus griseus. The sequence continues at coordinate 81,983,635 of NC_139018.1, read as the reverse complement.
GTCATCATCCATTCACTGCCTTTGGTGTTCCCCAGGCCATTCTCAGGACAATTTTGTGCCCTTCTTTAAAGGGTATTTGTAGCTCTCTCCTCTCACCCAGCTGTTGAAGATCTTACCAACTTTAAAAGAAAAATTGTCTTTGAATGGCCAGAGCTCTTAGTCTTCTACCCTGAAACCATCAGAAATGGTCCTACAATGAAGCTCAGAGCCCAGGGGTCTTCTAGTCTGACTTTCTATCAGCAGCTGCCCTGGTCTATCCCAGTGTCTGGACCTTAAGAGGTACAAGAGACATAACAACAATGCAATGTGTGTTATGCCTTATTTGGATCCTGAGTTAAACAAGTATTTTAAAATTTGAGGAGGAATCAGACTCCCTGACTTCAGACTATACTACAAAGCTATAGTAATCAAGACAATATGGTACTGACACAAAAACAGAAATATAGATCAATGGAACAGGATAGAAAGCTCAGAGGTAAACCCACACACCTATGGTCAACTAATCTATGACAAAGGAGGCAAGGATATACAATGGAGAAAAGACAGTCTCTTCAGTAAGTGGTGCTGGGAAAACAGGACAGCTACATGTAAAAGAATGAAATTAGAATACTCCCTAACACCATACACAAAAATAAACTCAAAATGGATTAAAGACCTAAATGTAAGACTGGACACTATAAAACTCTTAGAGGAAAACATAGGAAGAATACTCTTTGACATAAATCACCGCAAGATCTTTTTTGACCCACCTCCTAGGGTAATGGAAATAAAAACAAAAATAAATAAATGGGACCTAATGAAACTTAAAAGCTTTTGCACAGCAAAGGAAACTATAAACAAGAAGAAAAGGCAACCCTCAGAATGGGAGAAAATATTTGCACACAAATCAATGGACAAAGGATTAATCTCCAAAATATATAAACAGTTCATGCAGCTCAATATCAAAAAAAGAAACAACCCCATCAAAAAATGGGCAGAAGACCTAAATAGACATTTCTCCAAAGAAGACATACATATGGCCAAAAGGGACATGAAAAGGTGCTCAACATCACTAGTTATTAGAGAAATGCAAAGCAAAACTACAATGAGGTATCATGTCACACTGGTTAGAATAGGCATCATCAGAAAATCTACAAATAAATGCTGGAGAGGGTGTGGAGAAAAGGGAACCCTCTTGCATTGTTAGTGGGAATGTAAATTGGTACAGCTACTATGAAGAACAGTATGGAGGTTCCTTAAAAAACTAAAAATAGAATTACCATATGACCCAGCAATCCCACTACTGGGCATATACCCAAAGAAAACCATAATTCAAAAAGACACATGCACCCCAATGTTCATTGCAGCACTATTTACAATAGCCAGGTCATGGAAGCAACCTAAATGCCCATTGACAGACGAATGGATAAAGAAGATGTGGTACATATATACAATGGAATATTTCTCAGCCATAAAAAGGAACAAAATTGGGTCATTTGTAGAGACATGGATGGACCTAGAGACAGTTATATAGAGTGAAGTGAAAAGAAAAGAGAAAAATAAAAAGAAAGAAAAACAAATATCATATATTAACACAAATATGTGGAATTTAGAAAATTGGTACAGATGAACCGGTTTGCAAGGCAGAAATAGAGACACAGATGTAGAGAAAAAACATATGGACACCACGGGGGGAAAGCAGGGTGGGAGGAGGTGGGATGAATTGGGAGATTGGGATCGACATATATACACTAATATGTATAAAATAGATAACTAATAAGAACCTGCTGTATAGCACAGGAAACTCTACTTCACTTTGCTGTACAGTAGAAACTAACACATTGTAAAACAACTATACCTCAATTAAAAAAAAAAGAAAAAATCTATTTTAAAAAAAAATAAAATTTGAGATAATTGGAGAAACGTACACTAAGTGGAAATTGATGATTATAAAAAATTGGTGTTGTGGTGTTGTGAAAGTCCTTATCTTTCAGAAATACATACTGAAATATTTACAAGTGAATGACATAATATCTAAGATTTGCTTCAAAATAATCCAGTGGGGTCAGGAGTGGAGAGAAGTAGGTAGGGATTTAGATGAAACAAGATTGTTTATTCTGTACTATTTTATATATTTAAAAGTTTCCATAATAAAAAGGTTTTTTAAGTACACTGCAAGTACTGCTTTAATGCAGATTCCTAGGCGCCACTCCAGAGATTGTGATCAGCAGATCAGCAATGGGACCAAGAAATCTGCTTTTTCAGAAGCATGCTAGGTACTAGATCCTTCTTAGCCCTTCACAGGCTTCTCCCTCTTTCCTTGCAACTATTTGTGTCATCCCAGCTCTGAACACATCCCTGAGAGCTCATTCCAGCAGAACACAAAAAAGTGCAGTCCAAAGTACATCTCAGACTAAGGTAGGTACTGGCCAAGGCCAAAGGGCTGGTTTAGCTAGGGAAGGTAGATCCAGTAAAACTTGATAAGCCACATGAGAAGATATAGATCACAATTTCACCCAAGTTCCAACTTCATTCAGCTGGTATAGCTACCAGTGAGCACTAGTCAGGAAGGATTCTATGGCCATGTCAGGGGTCAGCAGGGCACGGGACACTTGTATTTGCTCAGTTGTGTTTTCTCAGGTGGGTCTTAGGAAAGAGGCTGGTCACAATTGCTGGTGCTCACAGGTGGCTCTCAGTACTATTGTCCTCAGCTTTAGGAATTAGCCACAGCCACTTAACCTGTTATAGATGATTAATTATCAAAAGCATGCAAGAACCAACAGCACAATTGCCAGCTAGTTGCCAGTATAGGATGCCATGAAAATTAAGGTACAAATGTGTTCTGGGTTCTATGTGTGTGTCAGACCAGGGTTCACAAGCATAGCAAAGGTAGCCTGTTTTCATGGAGTCACTGACAGATGGCATGTAGCACTCCAAGGCTTTCTCCCTCTTTCCAGACCACTTGGTCCATACTGATTATCTTTCTTATGTACTCAGAATTTGTCTTCAACAAATTCTTTTTTTTTTTTTTTTGCCTTCACTGTTTTATACTTGTATTGATAATCCTCTCTCTCTCTCTCTCTCTCTTTTCCTAATCAACTTTTTTGAGTTCATGTTTAAGTGGCTTGAAGGCAGAGGCTGCATTTCATATTTTTGCTGTTCTCTTTAGCAGTGGTTTCAAGTAATGGAGGCTTTTCAAATATTATGCAAAGGCCTTATGTATGTATGAAAATGATGCTGTGTTGACTGACACTGTGATGGAAATCAGGAGTCCCTTCCGGCTTCCTATTGTGACTTCAACACTGCTGCAGTTCAGCATTTCACACACTCTGTCCCTTGCACTAATAAGCTCTCAGCAGATATTTGTATTCTTGCAAAGCCAAAAGGAGACAGCCATGCCAACATTTGAGGTTCTAACAGTACATAAAATATATGTACACATTTCTATTTCTAAACTTACTCTTAACATTACCCCTTAGCAGATGTTATTAAAATTTTGTATTTTGTGTTTTAAAACTGTATTTAATGTGTACCTAGATCAAAGGGGACTCTTTCTTCATGCTGTACTTTGTTTAATGAATGTTTTGGGGTATTTTTGGGTTTTTTGTGCTTTTTTTTTTTAGTGTAACCAGTCTCTTGGCTAATGAGCTCTGCCTCTCAGTGGAATTACTAAATGGTAACCATGTTTCTAAATAGTTTCCTTGCCTCTGGCATGAGTCTGTTTCTCCATCACTAGGGTTTCTATGTTCTTCCAAACTAATACAAAGTATTAAAGGATAAGTATGCTATTTTATTTTTCTCCCAAAGGACCGCAATTGTTGCCCTGGTAGTATCCGGCGAGTGTGAAATCAGTTTACGTTTAATGCTATAACTGCCTTTTACAGGAAGTTTCCACAAGATTACAACCAGTACAAGGGAAATGAGCCGTCTGCGATTTCCTTTCCTTTCAGTATAATCTTAGCAGGGAGGATGCTTACCAGGCCCCACACTACTAAATAAAGCACTCCTCCCTTACCATCATTCTCCCAAATGGCTTTGGAATGCCCGTTCCTTGAAGGTTACACCCCGTTACAACAAAAATGAAGGATTGAATATGCGTTACATAACATTTCCAAGGTCATGTGCATGCAACACAAGTTCAGTACAACAAAAGAGTCTGAGCAGTTCCTTGGATTCTGTTTTAAATATGGCATTTCACTTCCCTTTTAGTGAGTAATAAATAATTAGCCATTGCATAGGGCTTTAAAACTTACAGTGTCCTTCAAGAACTTACCTTCCTAACACCCTTGCCCACTAGGTATTATCAACTCCAATTTACAGAGAGAATTAGAACTGAAGATTAGAGAGGTTAGGTGACTTGCCAGAGGTCACACGTTAGTGAGGATGTAGCTAGAGGTGAAACTCAAATTTTCTCCTTCATGGGACTTCTCTGGATGTTCAGTGGTTAAGACTCTGCACTTCCAATGCAGGGGATGCAGGTTCCATCCATGGTCGGGGAACTGAGATCCCACATGCCATCTGGCATGGTCAAAAACTTAAAAAAAAAAAAATTTCTCCTTCAAAAGGCCGCATATGTGTGTGTTTATGTGTATTATATGGAACTTTTCAAAGGCAGAATCCTTCGTGGGATATTCTTTCTATTTCAAGTCAGTATTACTGTAGATGATGACTTGGCAGGAGAACTCTCCTTTAGATAAAGGGAGTATTGAATTCCCTGGCTGTTTTATCAACTGCCTTCTGTGGGCGTCAGGTTGTAAATTCTCTTATACTATCAGTTCTCAGAATGTGATCTGAACACTTCTGGGGTCTCCTTTGCAGATTGGTAGCTAATTCTAGAGCCTTGATAGGAAGACTACTTCCATCAGAAGGCAAAAACATCTGATTGTCTTTTGGTGATCCCAGCAGCTTTGATGATCATGGAAGCTACTAGCCATACGTGGCTGTTTCAATTTAAATTAATTAAATTCAATAAGATTAAAAATTTACTGCTCAGTTATACTAGCTACATTTCAAGTACTCAATAGCCACAGATGGTTAGTGGCTACTATATTGGACAGTTCAGATAGAGAACATTTCTTTCATCACAGAAAGTTCTTTGGGGCACTTTCACATGCAGATATACTACCTGTAACCAACACAGGTAGTTATCTTGTTATTTATAGACATCTAGCAATAATTATGTTCTCAAATATGTTATTATTGGTTTGAACTGAGGCACTGTATTCCCTCTTTTCATCTTAATATGTCTTCATTTACAGCAGAAACTAACACATTGTAAAGCAATTTTACTCCAATAAAAAAAAAAATGTCTTCATTGCCCTCAACTAAAGGTAAAAGGGAGGATAATTTCATAATTAAAGTCTTTGATAAACCCACAGAAGATCTCTATATTGGGATCTCTCTATATTGGGAAGATCTCTATACTGATTCACTGATCTATTTCTTTTATAAAAATGCTTTAAATGCTCATGTTTAATACCATAAATTCTTGCTACTCAAAGCAATATAGCTCCACCTGGGAACTTGTTAGAATGCAGACTCTTGGGCTCCACCCCAGCCCAACTGTATCCTAATTTGCATTTTAACAAGATCCCCAGGTAATTCATCTGCACACTAAAACTTAAGAAGTCCTGCGGAAGACTTCTTTCTAATTATGGGACTTTCCTAACCTTAACTAGGTCTGTTGTTCTTCAGGATTTTGTATAAAAGTAAAATATTCCTTTTATAAAAGTAAAATTTTCCCATTATTTCCAACCCTTTTACCTGGCCCCCCAAAGAGGATTTTTGTTCCTGTTTTCTTTTAGCCTCTTCTTTCTGGTCTAGGATTTAGACCGCCCAGCACCTTATCTCCGCTTCTATCTAGATTAAGCCTACTGTGCACTCTGAGCCCCTTGCAGTCCTGGGACTCTGCCAGAGGACTGACTGTGCCCTTGAGGTCTGCCCCTTTCCTCCCCCCATCCCTGTTTCCCTCTTTTCTCTCAAATCTTCCTACTTTCCTAAAAAACATTCTTTTTTTAGGCAAGTTGGGGTACTCTCTGTTTCTAAGCTGAAGGTTCCCTCCTTTCCCCACTCTGCAACATCACACTTTAATTGGAATTCATTACACTTTATTAGGCATGTGTGAACCCTGCTGGTTCTACACAACCCACTCAGGGAGTCTTAAAACTTTGCATTGTCCTAACTTCTATTTGCTCTACTATAATCTAAAAACAAACTTAAGACCCTGTGTTTACATATAACATTGGCCCTTCCAGCCCTCCATCTATGTTGGCAATGTGTGTGTGTGTGTGTGTGTGTATGTGTACACACATATATAATATATAGTTTAATAGTTATAATTCAAAGAATATAGAAGTTTAGGCGATAGTGATAGAAGGAACGAGAGCTATAGAGGAAATGTCAGTCTTAGAGGGAAAAGATAGCAGTTACTTTTGTTATCTGCTTTGTATAACATCTTGTGTTATCTAAGTGTTTCCTTTTGGTTTTCCATGTCTTCCTAGATATATTGTGAGATTTTGGAGAGCAGTAAAAAGGCTGTTGCAATGGTCTACATAAGAAAAAAATTAGGGCACTGGTCAGGGGCTAGAGAGAAGAGAATGGATACAAATAGCAATGCATGTTGGTTACAGAATATTCAGGACTACTTTAGGTTCTGGGAGCGAACCTGCTTTTCAGAAACTTACAGTCTAGCTAGGAAGACATGGAAAACCAAAAGGAAGCATTTAGAAAATACAAGATGTTATATGAACAAATGTCATGGCAAGTAGTAAAAATAGCTGCTGTTGTTTCCCTCTAATGACAATAATCTTATTAGCATCCCCAAACATATCCCTTTTGGAATCCTATGATAATATCTTTAGTATCTTTGTATGATAAAATCTAAAGTATACACCATGTGCTGTGTTTAAAAATTATTAGGTACTGAAAACTTCAGTTCCAGTGACATCTGGCCAGTCCTTACATCACCAGAAAGAGATGCTTTCATTCTCCATAAGATTCAAAATCCTAAGAAGACACAGACTTTCCTTCATACTAGAGAATGCCACCCTCAGCTCTAAAGCTCTTTATCAGGAAGCCCTAAAACACTTCACACCCTTATTATCTTCTGGGTCTTAGCCAATCTTTGTTTATTTCAAGTTGGCTTCCTTGGTTGGGTCATCCCAGTCTTCCTTCTGGGTCCCCTGCCAAGCTGTGCCAAGTACTTTGAACAGTTTCTCTTTACTAACTTACTGTCCTGGCTTATTTGAAGTACATCCCCTGCTAGTTTCCATAGAGCTTTTAGAATTGATTTGGTAAAATGAAATTGTTTTCTACAGTCCTACACTATTTGGTCTAGTCTACATCTTAGAAATGAGTTACTCTTGACAGTCCCATGACATTATTGTTCATTACATATTTGTTTAATGTCTATATTTAGTTATTCATCGTTTCCAAGTTTTTATAAAACCTCAGTATTCATGTGTATCAAATTACTTTTGTATAATAACTTATAAAGTGAGCTCTCTGATAGGTCAGACAGCTGTCTCTGGAGCTCCTATCCATTCAAATGTATAAATGATATTAGAAATCATGCCAAACTTTCACTCAAATTCATAAATTCTATATTTATGTATGATTCCAGTTTATTTTATACTTTTCACATATCTACAATATCAAATTTCCTTGGAAATCACTTGAAATGTAACTCATTTAATTCTAACAATAATTGTTTCTTGGTTTTTTATTCTTTTTCATCACCTTCACTTCTGATATTGATCTTCTTTTATAAAACCAAAAGTACTCAGTAAAGGATAGAGAAAAGCTTCAGAAAAACTATCATCAGAAATCATTGGAGAGTGGTGTTACATCCACCTCTCAAAAGATCCATCTTTAATAAACACACAAGAGCTGTCTATACCAGAAGTATTAATTAATTGATTGATTATTTTATATGCCAGGCAAAGTACTAGAGATGAAATTAAAGCAGTACTTGATTTCAAAGAACCCATGTCTGGTGAAGATATAAGTTGGTAAATTACCACGGTAAGTGCTATTAAGAGTTACAAATAAAGTGCTACAGGAACAACTGGTTTTTGCTTCACTTAACATAGAGGATTGACAGTAGGTGAGTACTTAGGGGAGAAAAAATTAGTGTTCTTCCTTTTGTGTAGGGAAAAATCAGTTCTTCCCTACTATGTTTCTCTCCTGTGTGTCTCTGTTACTTTTACACAGAACACTTCACTTTTTTTTTTTTTTTTTTTTTGGTGGTACGCGGGCCTCTCACCGTTGTGGCCTCTCCCGTTGCGGAGCACAGGCTCCGGATGCGCAGGCTCAGCGGTCATGGCTCACGGGCCCAGCCACTCCGCGGCATGTGGGATCTTCCCGGACCGGGGCACGAACCCGTGTCCCCTGCATCGGCAGGTGGACTCTCAACCACCACGCCACCAGGGAAGCCCAAACACTTCACTTTTGATTACCAAACACGTAGTGGTTTTTCCCCGCCCCCCACACCAAGCGACGCCAGGTGCATGTCCTACAATTTAACTCAATTCTGCCACCATCTACCTGGAGGTAGCGTCAAATTTCATAGGTTAAGGCCTCAGTCCCATAAGACTGCCCCCCAACTTCATATGCCAGTTACAAGCCCAGGTTATCACCTAGGCTTCTGACCAATAGGCTATAGATGGGAGGTTCCAAAGGCCCCTCCTCAGGTTTAATTTTTCTAGAGCGGCTCACCAAATTAGGGAAGTATTTACTCATGTTTACCAGTTTATTATAAAAGGATATGATAAAGGATAAAGGTGAACCTCTAGATAGAAGCAATGTGTAGGGCAAGGTATGGGGAAAGGGGTAGAGATTCCATGTGTTCACCAACCCAAAACCTCTCTGAACCCCCTACTATTGGCATTTTATGGAGACTTCCTCACATAGGCATGATCAATTATTAACTCAGTTTCTACTTCCCTCTCCCCTCTCTGGAAGATAAGGGATGGGGCCAAAAATTCTAAGCTTCTGATCATGGCTTGTCCCCCATCCAGAAGCCCACCCAGAGTCACCTTATTAGAACAAAAGATGCTCCCAGCTCTGTTATCACTTAGGAATTTACAAGAGTTTTAGGAGCTCTGTGTCAGGGATGGGGGTCAAAGACAAATACTAGAACAAGAGATGGTCCTAGTATTCTTCTTTCTTTCTTTTTTAAACATCTTTATTGGAGTAATATTGCTTCACAATGTTGTGTTAGTTTCTGCTATATAACAAAGTGAATCGGCTATATGTATATGTATATCCCCATATCCCTTCCCTATTGTGTCTCCCTCCCACCCTCCTTTTTAATTTTTTTTTTGGCTGTGTTGGGTCTTCATTGCTGCACACGGGCTTTCTCTAGTTGCGGCGAGCAGGGGCTACTCTTCGTTGCGGTGCGCGGGCTTCTCATTGCAGAGCATGGGCTCCAGGCGCGTGGACTTCTGTAGATGTGGCTCGCAGGCTCTACTCAGGAGAAGTAGTTGTGGTGCGTGGGCTTGGTTGCTCTGTGGCACATGGGATCTTCCCGGACCAGGGATTGAACCCATGTCCCCTGCATTGGCAGGCAGATTCTTACCCACTGCGCCACCAGGGAAGCCCCCTTCCACCCTCCTTATACCACCCCTCTAGGTGGTCGCAAAGCACCCAGCTGATCTCCCTGTGCCATGCAGCTGCTTCCCACTAGCTATCTATATTACATTTGGTAGTGTATATATGTCAATGTTACTCTCTCACTTTGTCCCAGCTTACCCTTTCCCCTCCCCATGTCCTCAAGTCCATTCTCTATGTCTGCGTCTTTATTCCTATCCTGCCCCTACGTTCTTCAGAACCATTTTTTTAGATTCCATATATATGTGTTAGCATACGGTATTTATTTTTCTCTTTCTGACTTAACTTTGCTCTGTATGACAGACTCTAGGTCCATCCACCTCACTACAAATAACTCAATTTTGTTTCTTTTTATGGCTGAGTAATATTCCATTGTATATATGTGCCACATCTTCTTTATCCATTCATCTGTCCATGGACATTTAGGTGGCTTCCATGTCCTGGCTATTGTAAATAGTGCTACAATGAACATTGTGGTACATGACTCTTTGAATTATGGTTTTCTCAGGGTATATGCCCAGTAGTGGGATTGCTGGGTCATATGGTAGCTCTATTTTTAGTTTTTTAAGGAACCTCCATACTGTTCTCCATAGTGGCTGTATCAATTTACATCCTACCAACAATGCAAGAGGGCTCCCTTTTCTGCACACCCTCTCCAGCATTTATTGTTTGTAGACTTTTTGATGATGGCCATTCTCACCGGTGTGAGGTGATACCTCATTGTGGTTTTGATTTGCATTTCTCTAATGATTAGTGATGTTGAGCATCCTTTCATGTGTTTGTTGGCAATCTGTATATCTTCTTTGGAGAAATGTCTATTTAGGTCTGCCCATTTTTGGATTGGGTTGTTTGTTTTTTTGATATTGAGCTGCATGAGCTGCTTGTATATATTGAAGATTAATCCTTTGTCAGTTGCTTTGTTTGCAAATATTTTCTCCCATTCTGAGGGTTGTCTTTTCGTCTTGCTTATGGTTTCCTTTGCTGTGCAAAAGCTTTCAAGTTTCATTAGGTCCCATTTGTTTATTTTTGTTTTTATTTCCATTTCTCTAGGAGGTGGGTCAAAAAGGATCTTGCTGTGATTTATGTCATAGCGTGTTCTGCCTATGTTTTCCTCTAAGAGTTTGATAGTTTCTGGCCTTACATTTAGGTCTTTACTCCATTTTGAGTTTATTTTTGTGTATGGTGTTAGGAAGTGTTCTAATTTCATTCTTTTACATGTAGCTGTCCAGTTTTCCCAGCACCACTTATTGAAGATGCTGTCTTTTCTCCACTGTGTACTCTTGCCTTCTTTATCAAAGATAAGGTGACCATATGTGCATGAGTTTATCTCTGGGCTTTCTATCTTGTTCCATTGATCTATATTTCTGTTTATGAGCCAGTACCATATTGCCTTGATTACTGTAGCTTTGTAGTATAGTCTGAAGTCAGGGCATCTGATTCCTTCAGCTCTGCTTTTTTTCCCTCAAGACTGCTATGGCTATTCGGGGTCCTTTGTGTCTCCATACAAATTTTAAGATTTTTTTGTTCTAGTTCTGTAAAAAATGTCATTGGTAATTTGATAGGGATTGCATTGAATCTGTAGATTGCTTTGGGTAGTATAGTCATTTTCACAATATTGATTCTTCCAATCGAAGAACATGGTATATCTCTCCATCTGTTTGTATCATCTTTAATTTCTTTCATTAGTGTCTTATTGCTTTCTGCATACAGGTCTTTTGTCTCCTTAGGCAGGTTTATTCCTAGGTATTTTATTCTTTTTGTTGCAATGGTAAATGGGAGTGTCCTTATTTTCTCTTTCAGATTTTTCATCATTAGTGTATAGGAATGCAAGAAATTTCTACGCATTAATATTGTATCCTGCAACTTCACCAAATTCATTGATTAGCTCTAGTAGTTTTCTGGTAGCATCTTTAGGATTCTCTATGTATAGGATCATGTCATCTGCAAACAGTGACAATTTTACTTCTTTTCCAATTTTGATTCCTTTTATTTCTTTTTCTTCTATGATTGCTATGGCTAAAACTTCCAAAACTCTGTTGAATAATAGTGGTGAGAGTGGACAAACTTGTCTTGTTCCTGATCTTAGAGGAAATGGTTTCAGTTTTTCACCATTGACGACAATGTTGGCTGTGGGTTTGTCATATATGGCCTTTATTATGTTGAGGTAGGTTCCCTCTATGCCCACTTTCTGGAGAGTTTTTATCATAATTGGGTGTTGAATTTTGTTGAAAGCTTTTTCTTCATCTATTGAGATGATCATATGGTTTTTATCCTTCAATTTGTTAATATGGTGTATCGCATTGATTGATTTGCATATATTGAAGAATCCTTGCATTCCTGGGATAAACCCCACTTGATCATGGTGTACGATCCTTTTAATGTGCTGTTGGATTCTGTTTGCTAGTATTTTCTTGAGGATTTTTGCATCTATGTTCTTCAGAGATATTGGCCTGTAGTTTTCTTTTTTTGTGACATCTTTGTCTGGTTTCAGTATCAGGGTGATGGTGGCCTCGTAGGATGCATTTGGGAGTATTCCTCCCTCTGCTATATCTTGGAAGAGTTTGAAAAGGTTAGGTGTTAGGTCTTCTCTAAATGTTTGATAGAATTCACCTGTGAAGCCATCTGGTCCTGGGCTTTTGTTTGTTGGAAGATTCTTAATCACAGTTTGAATTTCAGTATTTGTGATTGGTCTCTTCATATTTTCTATTTCTTCCTGGTTCAGTATCAGAAGGTTGTGCTTTTCTAAGAATTTATCCATTTCTTCCAGGTTGTCCATTTTATTGGCATATAGTTGCTTGTAGTAATCTCTCATGATCCTTTGTATTTCTGCAGTGTCAGTTGTTACTTCTTTTTCATTTCTAATTCTGTTGATCTGAGCATTCTCCCTTTTTTTCTTGATGGGTCTGGCTAATGGTTTATCAATTTTGTTTATCTTTTCAAAGAACCAGCTTTTAGTTTTATTGATCTTTGCTATTGTTTCCTTCATTTCTTTTTCATTTATTTCTGATCTGATCTTTATGATTTTTTTCCTTCTGCTAACTTTGGGGGTTTTTTGTTCTTCTTTCTCTAATTGCTTTAGGTGTAAGGTTAGGTTGTTTATTTGGGATTTTTGTTGTTTTTTGAGGTAGGATTGTATTGCTATAAACTTCCCTCTTAGAACTGCTTTTGCTGCATCCCAAAGGTTTTGGGCCATCGTGTTTTCATTGTCATTTGTTTCCAGGTACTTTTTTATTTCCTATTTGATTTCTTCAGTGATCTCTTAATTGTTTAGTAGCATATTATTTAGCCTCCATGTGTTTGTATTTTTACAGTTTTTTTCCTGTAATTGATATCTAGTCTCATAGCATTGTGGTCGGAAAAGATACTTGATACAATTTCAGTTTCTTAAATTCACCAAGGATTGATTTGTGACCCAAGATATGATTTATCCTAGAGAATGTTCCATAAGCACTTAAGAAGAAAGTTTATTCTGTTGTTTTTGGATGGAATGTCCTCTAAATATCAATTAAGTCCATCTTGTTTAATGTGTCATTTAAAACTTGTGTTTCCTTATTTATTTTCATTTTGGATGATCTGTCCATTGGTGAAAGTGGAGTGTTCAAGTCCCCTACTATGATTGTGTTACTGTCGATTTTCCCTTTTATGGCTGTTAGCATTTGCCTTATGTATTGAGGTGCTCCTACGTTGGGTGCATAAGTATTTACAATTGTTATATCTTCTTCTTTGATTGATCCTTTGATCATTATGTAGTGTGCTTCTTTGTCTCTTGTAATAGTCTTTATTTTAAAGTCTATTTTGTCTGATATAAGTATTGCTACTCCAGCTTTCCTTTGATTTCCATTTGCATGGAGTATCTTTTTCCATCCCCTCACTTTCAGTCTGTATGTGTCCCTAGGTCTGAACTGCATCTCCTGTAGACAGCATATATACAGGTCTTGTTTTTGTATCCATTCAGCCAGTCTGTGTCTTTTGGTTGGAGCATTTAATCTATTTACATTTAAGGTAATATTCAATATGTATGTTCCTATTACCATTTTCTTAATTGTTTTGGGTTTGTTTTTGTAGGTCTTTTCCTTCTCTTGTGTTTCCTGCCTAGAGAAGTTCATTTAGCATTTGTTGTAAAGCTGGTTTGGTGGTGCTGAATTCTCTCAGCTTTTGCTTGTCTGTAAAGGTTTTAATTTCTCCATTGAGTCTGAATGAGATCCTTGCTGGGTAGAGTAATCTTGGTTGTAGGTTTTTCCCTTTCATCACTTTAAATATGTCCTGCCACTCCCTTCTTGCTTGCAGAGTTTCTGCTGAAAGATCAGGTGTTAACCTTATGGGGATTCCCTTGTATGTTATTTGTTGCTTTTCCCTTGCTGCTTTTAATATTTTTTCTTTGTTTTTAATTTTTGATAGTTTGATTAATATGTGTCTTGGTGTGTTTCTCTTTGGGTTTATCCTGTATAGTACTCTCTGTGCTTCGTGCACTTGATTATTTCCGTTCCCATGTTAAGGAGGCTTTTGACTATAGTCTCTTCAAATATTTTCTCAGACCCTTTCTTTTCCTCTTTTTCTTCTGGGACCCCTATAATTCGAATGCTTGTGTGTTAAATGTTGTCCCAGAAGTCTCTGAGACTGTCCTCAATCCTTTTCATTTTTTTTTTCCTTATTCTGCTCTGTGGTAGTTATTTCCAGCATTTTATCTTCCAGGTCACTTATCCGTTCTGCCTCAGTTATTCTGCTGTTGATTCCTTCGAGAGCATCTTTAGTTTCAGTAACAAGAAACAGTAAATGTTTCTTGTATTTTCTCCATTCTGTTTCCGAGATTTTGGATCATCTTTACTATCATTACTCTGAATTCTTTTTCAGGTAGGTTGCCTATTTCGCCTTCATTTTTTGTCATTTCTTTTTTTTTTTTGGATGTGTGGTGCTGTATTCCTGTCTTACTGGTTGTTTGACCTGAGACATCCAGCACTGGATTTTGAAGGCAGCTGGATAGAGCCAGGTCTTGGTGCTGAGATGAGAACCTCCGGTTGGCCTCACTCTGAGTAATATTCCCTGGGGTCTGAGGTTCTCTTTTAGTCTAGTAGTTTGGACTTGGAGCTTCCACCACAGGAGCTTGGGCCTGACCTCCGGCCTGGGAACCAAGATCCCAGAAGCTTCGTGGTGCAGAAAAAAAGAAAAGAAAAGTAAAGGAAAGAAAAGAAAAGGAAAGGAAGGAAGGAAGTAAAGAAAGAAAGGAAAGAGAGGAAAGAAAGAAAGAAAGAAAGAAAGAAAGAAAGAAAGCAGCACAATGTCAAAGAATAAAATCAAAATAAAATTAGAGGGCTTCCCTGGTGGTGCAGTGGTTGAGAGTGCACCTGCCAATGCAGGGGACACGGGTTCGTGCCCCGGTCCGGGAAGATCCCACATGCCACGGAGTGGCTGGGCCCGTGAACCATGGCCGCTGAGCCTGCGCATCCGGAGCCTATGCTCTGCAACAGAAGAGGCCACAACAGTGAGAGGCCCACGTACCGCAAAATAAATAAATAAATAAATAAATAAATAAAATAAAATTAGATATAAAAGAATCAACAACAATGAATCAACAAGGTAAAACAGGATCCCACTCTAAAAGAGGAAAAAAGAAGAAGAAAAAAAGCCTTGGCTATGGGCAGGGGTGGAACTTAAGCAGGGGCAGGGTTTAGGGTGGGGTGAGACCTAGGCAGGTGCGGGGGGGTGAAGTTTGAGTGTGGGGCGGGGCGTAGGCTCAGGATCCGTGTAGCCACAAAAGGCCCTGGGGGCTTGGCCTAGGCTGGGCGACGTTCAAGCGTGGGGTGGGGCCTCTGCTTAGGACCTGCATAGAAGGGGAGAGGCAGCATGTAGAAAGGAGGGCCTTTGGAGTGTGGAGTTCCAGAGTTTGGAGGTAGGGCCCTGAGTGAGGGTGTGTGGGTGGGGTTTAGGCCCAGCGCCGTTGGAGGGGGTCTCCGAGTGTAGAGGTAGGGCCCTGGGTGGGGGTATGGGGGTGGGGCTTGGGTTCTGTGCAGCAGGAGGGAGGCTCCAACGGCAGGGGATTAGGCCCGGGAGCCCAACAGGCTTCCCGGTGCCTACGTGGACAGGGAAGGCACTGGCCGTGTTCCCTTCTATTCATTTGTGCCCCTCCCCCACCGTCTCCCCCAGGGTCTCCCCCGTAGCCACTAGACCCCTAAACGTGGGTGGGTCCCACTGGGTTTGTGAACTCCTCCCCTCCCCCAGCCACCCCTCAGGAGTGCTGGTCCTGGAAATCCAGCCTTTAGTTTTTTCTCCCCCTTCCCTCCTTCCCACTCCCTCAGGACTGCGCAGCTGGAGGGGGCCTTGGTGGCCAGAGGATCAGGCCCGGGATCTCAGCAGGCTCCCAGGGGCCCAAGTGGGCAGGGGAAACCTGGCTACGCTCCCTTTTGACCCTCTGCCCTCCCAGTGGTTCCCCAATTTCCCCCTTCGGGTATGGGATCCCTTCCCCTCCCCCAGCCACCCCTCAGGGGAGCCAGTCCCGTCCCTCCTCCACTTCTCCTCCCCCTTCACTCCCCCCATGCCCCACGTCCTTCCTGGTCACTGGGGGTTCCTTCCCTCCCCTTAGGTGTCCATGGTCCCCCACCAGTGCCTGGTAGGTGCCCTAGTTGTGAGGAGACGCGAATTCCGCGTCCTCCTAGTACACCATCTTGACTCCACCCTGGTCCTAGTGTTCTTGCCATTTAGGAAATTACAAGAGTTTTAGGAGCTCTATGTCAGGGATGGGGGTCAAAGGCAAATACTAGAACAAGAGGTGGTCTTAGTGTTCTTATAATTTAGGAAATTACAAGAGTTTCAGGAGCTCTATGTCAGGGATGGGGGTCAGAGACAAATACTAGAACAAGAGATGGTCCTAGTGTTCTTATCATTTAGGAAATTACAAGGGTTTTATGCGCTCTGGGCCAGGAACCAGGGGCAGAGACCAATATATATCTAATATATATAGATCTATCTATCTATCTATCTATCTATCTATCTATCTTTTTTTCCCTATTCACATTGAGTTACTGTAAAACATTATTGTGAAGAAACATAGGCAAGAACAATGAACTGGAAAACGATCCTTGAAAATGTCATTACCCATGTGTTCAAGGAGAGTGTGAAAAGAAAAAAAAAATGCTGATGGTTTTTATTTGTATAATTTCTACCTCCAAAGGGACAATTGGAGCTAAGAGAGATTTGATAAATTGTTCTTTTTTGTACATTTTTATATAACAATAAGGTCAGAATGCTGAAGATGAAGGCCCATGAGGATAAAGCTCTTACAGCCACTCCCCAAACTTCAGCCTATTTAAATATTTCACCTCTTTCACTAATACCTACCTTCACTTTCCCTGGGAGAATGTCTGTTCGATACCACCCAGTAACCTAATAGATGTCTAAGTAGGGGGCTTGATTGCTTACAATTCTGTTTTCTGGGAGTTATTTATTGTATAGGTGATTTTGGTTTATTTCAGCAGTCTACTAATTAGTACCTAAATACTCTGAGAAAAGAATCTTTTACATAATGCACTTTGTTTTGATTCCCAACTCAACAACTGTCTGTGGCTGCTTTTTGTGTACTAAATGCCCAAGGCTGCTTCTCATGTCATCCACCCCAAGGTAGTTTTCACTGAGCCTTCCATTTCTCTCATCTCTTCTGAATGCATGCAAAAATTCTATACTTTTTGTTTTATTTATTTTATTCCAAAAAATGTTCTTAGATTCCTACTGTATATCACATTAAGGAAATGGGGGCTTTACTTTCTAAGATTTCTTTTATCTTCTCAAAATGTCTAGTATTGTACCCTCAACAGTGTTGACAGAAGTTACCTGTTGCCTCTCCAAAATTTGAAGGAAGCTCATGTGAAGGTGGGCCATCACGCACCTTGTGCAATTCAGAACTATAAATTTAAAAGGCACAAAATGATATCAAGATGAAGAAATCCCAAGACTTTATCAGCTACCTCAAATCAGATATATCAGAGTTGAACATTTATATGGCCTTTTCCATATATCACCCCAGTAATCCTCAAGTGCTACTAAACTGCCTTTTTTGGTTCAGTTTTAAATTAATCAAAACAAGTGCTCCTGTAAAAACTTAGAACTCTGTAGAAAAAAAGTACAGAGTAAAAGTGAGGACTCCAATCTCACTTGCCTAAAGGTGACCACTATTAACAGTTTAGAATATATAATTTCAGATCCTTTTCTATGTATTTACAGACATACACAAATAGTGAACACAAGTTTTACATATTATTCTACTTCTTTTTTAACATGCCAAGTACATTTTCGACAGTAGAGTTCATTCTTGTAAATGATTATATGGTATTTTATAATGTGAGTATACTATAATTTATCTGTTTCTCTCTATAAATGGATATCATTGTTTGTAGATTTTGATTTTTCTGCTAGAAACAATGCTTTGATGAACATTTTTTTTTTTTTTTTTTTTGCGGTACGCGGGCCTCTCACTGTTGTGGCCTCTCCCGCTGCGGAGCACAGGCTCCGGACGCGCAGGCTCAGCGCCCATGGCTCACCGGCCCAGCCGCTCCGCGGCACGTGGGATCTTCCCAAACCGGGGCACAAACCCGTGTCGCCTGCATTGGCAGGCGGACTCTCAACCACTGTGCCACCAGGGAAGCCCTAATGAACATCTTTGTACACTTATTTTGAGCTTAAAAGTGAAGAGTTCTCTTGGAAAGATTTATATTAATGAAATTACAAGGTCAAAGAGAACGAATATTTTAAATAATGAAAAATAATACCAAATTGTCTTCCAAAAATGCTCTTCCATTTTTTTAATCAATTATTTTCTCACCAATAGTGTATGAGAGTACCCTTTTCTCTATACCCTCACTCAAAGTGGATATTAACAATCTCTTTTAGATTAGCTCAGTGCTTTGTGACCACCTAGAGGGGTGGGATAAGGAGGGTGGGAGGGAAGCGCAAGAAGGAGCACATATGGTGACATATGTATACATATAGCTGATTCACTTTGTTATACAGCAGAAACTGACACAACATTGCAAAGCAGTTATACTCCAATAAAGATGTTTAAAAAAAAAAATCTTTTAATTTTTGCCAGTCTAGTGCCACCCAACATGGTATCTTATTGCTGTTTTATTTTGCCTTTCTCTAATCATTAGGTTTAATTTTATTCATGTTTCTTCAGTGAATTTCCTAATCCAACTGTTTCTCATTAATTTCTATATGCCTCAGTTTCCTTAGCTGTTCCCCTTAGCTGAATATTGTTGTGAAGTAACTGTTATGAAAATACTCATTTATTAAACATTCTTCTGCGTGGGTCACTATCTTTTCTCAGAAAAATAATAGATAAAAAAATAAAAATACAGCTGACTCTTGAAAAACGCTGGGGTTAGGGACACCAACCCACTCAGTAGAAAACCTGTGTATAACTTCACAGTCGGGCCTCCATATTGAAAGTTCCGCATCCACAGATTCAATCAACCTGATTGTGTAGTACTGTAGTGTTTATTATTTTAAAAAATCCACTTATAAGTGGACTGACACAGTTCAAACCTGTGTTGTTCAAAGATCAACTAGGGCTTTTCAAAATTTTCATTCCTGTATTTGGTATTCTATTTTTGTTTATGTACTTTAAAAATTTGCTTTTTCTCCAGTCACATGGCAACACTGTATACATTGTATTTCAACTAGCAATAACAATACATATACTTCAGGGAGAAATTCAGTGGAACTACGTATGTTCTATTACTATAAAATGTACCTTTGTCCATAGTGTTCCCCTAGCACAGTTTCCCTAGCACAAAGGTATTAAATAAAACCAGCATTATTTCAAAAAGTGTTATGAGACAGAAACGTAACTTTATCCTCTATATTAGACCGGTAATATAGCATAACCCTCTCAATAAATACATATGGGCAGATGTTCCTGGAATCTTACATAAAAGTGTGGTACTATGTATATGGCCCAGAATTGCCAAAGCGATCCTGACGAAAAAGAACAAAGCTGGGGCATAACCCTTCCAGACTTCAGACTATATTACAAAGCTACAGTAATCAAAACACTGTGGTATTGGCACAAAAACAGACTTAGAGATCAATGGAACAGAATAGAGACCACAGAAATAAACCCACGCACCTATGGTCAATTAATCTATAACAAAGGAAGCAATAATATAAAATGGAGAAAGCAAGTGGTGTTGGGAAAGCTGGACAGGCTCATGTAATTCAATGAAATTAGAACAATCTCTCACACCATATACAAAAATAAACTCAGAATGGTTTAAAGACCTAAGTATAAGACATGACACCATAAAACTCCTAGAAGAGAACATAGGCAAAACATTCTCAGACATAAATAGTAGTAATATTTTTTTGATCAGTCTCCCAAGGCAAAAGAAATAAAAGCAAAAATAAACAAATGGAACCCAATCAAACTCAAAAGCTTTTTCACAGCAAAGGAAATCATCAACAAAACAAAAAGACAACCTAAAGAATGAGAAAAAATATTTGCAAATGATGCAACCGACAAGGGCTTAATTTCCAAAATATACAAACAGCTCATACAACTCAATATAAAAACAAACAAACAAACAACCTAATCAAAAAATTGGCAGAAGACCTAAATAGATGTTTCTCCAAAGAATACATACACATGGCCAATGGGTATATGAACAGATGCTCAATTACATTACTAATTATTAGAGAAATGCAAATCAAAACCACAATGAAATATCACATCACATTGGTCAGAATGGCCATCATCAAAAAGTCTACAAATAATAAATGCCAGAGAGGGTGTGGAGAAAAGGGAACCCTCCTATACTGTTAATGGGAATGTAAATTGATGCAGCCCCTACGGAAAACAGTATGGAGGTTCCTTAAAAAACTAAAAATAGAGCTACCATGTGATCCAGTAATCCCCCTCCAAGGCATATATCCAGAAAAGATGAAAACTCTAATTCAAAAAGATACATGCACCCCATTGTTCATAGCAGCATTGTTTATAATAGCCAGGACATGGAAACAATCCAAGTGCCCATCAACAGGTGATTGGGGGCTTCGCTGGTGGTACAGTGGTTGAGAATCCATCTGCCAATGCAGGGGACACAGGTTCGAGCCCTAGTCCAGGAAGATCCCACATGCAACTAAGCCTGTGCACCACAACTACTGAGCCTGTGCTCTAGCGCCCATGAGCCACAACTACTGAGCCTTTGCACCACAGCTACTGAAGCCCGCGTGCCTAGAGCCCGTGCTCCGCAACAAGAGAAGCCACCGCAATGAGAAGCCCACGCACCACAACAAAGATCCAATGCAGCCAAAAATAAATATTTTTTTAAAAAAAGTTATCCAAAAGATAAACTTAAAAAAACAAAAACAAAAAAAACCCAGGTGATTGGCATAAGAAGATGTGATGTGTATATATATATATATATATATATATATATATATATATACACACACACACACAATGGAATATTACTCAGCCATAAAAAAGAATGAAATATTGCCATTTGCAGCAACATGAATGAAACTAGAGATTATTATACTGTATGGTATCACTTATACATGGAATCTAAAAATAATACAAATGACTCTATATACAAAACAGAAACAGACTCACAGACAAAGAAAACAAATGGTTACTAAAGGGGAGAGGGAGGGAGGGAGGGATGAAGAGGAGTATGGGATTAACAGATTAAAAACTACTATACATACAATAGATAAGCAACAAGGATTTACTGTATAGCACAGGAAATTATATGTAATATCTTATAATAACCTATTCTGGAATATAATCTGAAAAAAAAAAACCCAACTGAGTCACTTTGCTGTTCACCTGAAATTAACACAATATTGTTAATCAACTATACTTTAATTTTAAAAAAAAGTGTGATACATTCTTCCTTGGTAGAGGACATGAAGATAATCATAATAGCTAACATATATTGGGTGCTTACTGCATGCCAGGCTCTGTTCCATGTGCTTCACATGTGTTAATACAAATTTCATCATGAGATAGGTAGTTATCATCTCCATTTTAGTTATGAGGAAATGAAACCACATAAGTTAAATAACTTGCTTGAGTAGGTCTTACAGCAAGAAAGTGGCAGAGCCTTGATTCAAACTCAGGCTAACTGGTTCAAGAGCCCTACTCACAGCCACACTGCTGGGCTTACATGAACCGTGTTTGGTTAAAATAGTAACATGGAAAAGGAACTATAAGAAGAAGGACATGGACAAGGAGAGAAAAGAAGGAAGTGAGGGGTAAGAGGACAAGAAAGAAAAAATAATAAAGCTGAAGGACAAAAAGAAGATGGAGATTGGAAAGAAAGAAATGGGGAAAATTGCCCTCTGACCCTCTCATGCCATCAACCCAGTGGCCAACTAAACAGGGCTCACATCAGCACCAATGAAATGCACTGCATTGTGGGCTTGGTGTTCCTCATGCTCTCTAGCCTTTGGCTCAGCCACTCTTTCCACCCACATCCAGACATACTTCTTTCATCTTGGGAACACTGTCCTGGCATCTCCCTTGCTGTGCTTCAAAGATTCACAAAAATTGTAGAGATGTGGATTCTTATAAAGAAAGATGGGATTGACTGTAGTCCATCATATGATTTGTGTTTTTAGGTGTAACACAAGCTGGTGGCCAAATATTTACAAAGTGTGCCCTTAAAAAATTCTAGAAAAAACATTGAGAAATTTGGATTTTGATTTCACGTTCTCCCTGATTCATTAGACTCAATCTTGAGCACAGTAGAAAAGATAATGGGGATTATTCTCTGACAGTGGTTCTCAACTAGGGGTGGTTTTCCCCCCGCCCAGAGAACATTTGGTGATGTCCAGACACATTTTTGGTTATCACAACTGGAATGGGGGCAGGGGAAGGGATTATACCACTGACATCTAGTGGGAAGAGGCCAGGGATGCTACTAAGAACAGCCCCTTGCATTGAAGAACTATCCAGCTCAAAATGTCAACAGTACCAATGTTGAGAGCCCCTGGTAGGTAAGGCAACACTACCCAGGTCAGGTTGAAATTCCTCTCTGGCGGCATGGGAATTTGTCCCCTAAGGAAAATACAGAGGTAATTGGAACTTTTCTTTCCAGCCAAACTCTATCTTTTCCTTCCAACTCCTTCCTGTCTGGCCTAAGGCCAGGCCATTCATGAAAAAAAAAAAAAAAAAAAATTGGTGCAAAACAGAAATAGTATAAAGGTCCAAGCCAAAATATTTGGGTGCAATTTCTTGCCAGAGTTTTCTACCTCAGGTCATGAAATATTTTGCAGAAGGATTTTGTGAATGATGTTATTTGGGTGTTTCTTTATAAAGCCATGGATTTAAATGAAACTGAGCAGGTATTGTTGGGATAATGATAAAAGAAAAGAAAGGAAAACCTTTATTCTACTGAATCTATCTAAGGAATAATTATTACTCAGTAATTAGTATTACCCAAATACTAGGATATTTGGATGAATATTCCTTATCTTAAGATAACGTACTTTACAGGTTTGATTAGTCCCTTTTTATGTGTTGATTAATGATAATGTGATATATTTAGAGAGTCTAAGAAAATGAGTATTTAATAATATATTTGAGATTTATATGCTATATAAAATTTTATGTACCAGATACTCTGCTTAAACCTATGTACATTGTCTCATGTAAACCTCATATACCCATTTAGCAGATGTAGAAACTGAAGTCTCAAAAAGGTGAACTTATCTGCCCAAACTTACAGCTAGTAAGAAGTATATCAGAATTTGAATTCATGTTCTCTGACTGCGACCAAATCTAGCATTATTTTACAACATGATTCTCCTTATCTCATTATACCTGCTCCCAAGATCATTCAAAGAATGAACTATAGCCCTATTGGTAATGTTTAAATACAGCATCAAATAAATCAATGTAAAAATTATATATATGTGTGTGTTTTATATATATATAATTGTATATATATGTATGTGTGTGTGTGTGTATATATATATATAGATATATATATATATATATGTTATGTTCATTATAAAACACTCCAAAATAAAATTTTAAAAATAAATGAGATAAAAAACAAGTGAAAGTAACAGTTATAAAATTGTATTCCTGTACCCCAATGGATCATCATTTGTATACTTCCTGGGGTTTTCTCACCACTTTGGAGACCACTAGAGCAATGGGGTCAGTTCTTCTTTGCTATATATGTTAACTAAGAGACCTGGTCTGTTAGTGCGTCTTCAGAGACTCCATTTAGAAATGACTTTTTGTCAGATCAATATTAGATACAAAACCCAGTTCAGATCTACATTTAAAACCAAGTGACACAACTTGAAAATAACAGGAGAATAGTATGTTCATTCATGAGAGAAGAACATGAAGAGTATGGCGGGAAGGGGACTTCTGCCCCATTATCATCACCAAGATAAAAGTACAGTGTGAACTGTTGGTGGAAATGTAAATTGGTGCAGCCACTGTGGAAAACGGTCTGGAGGTTTCTCAAAAACTAAAAATAGAGCTACCATATGATCCAGCAATTCCACTCCTGGGTATATATCTGAAAAAAACAAAAACACTAATTTGTAAAGATACATGCACCCCAGTGTTCATAGCAGCTTATTTACAATAGCCAAGACATGGAAGTAAACTAAGTGTCTATCAACAGATAAATGGATAAAGAAAATGTCATATATATATATATATATATATACACATATATATGTATAAACACACACACATATACACAATGGAATACTACTTAGCCATAAAAAAGGAATGAAATTTTGCCATTTGTGGCAACATGGATGGACTTGGAGGGCATTTTGCTCAGTGAAATAAGTCAGACAGAGAAAGACAAATACTGAATGTTAGCACTTATAGGTGGAATCTAAAAAATACAACAAGCTAGTGAATATAACAAAAAAGAAGCAGGCTCACAGATACAGAGACCAAACTCGTGGATACCAGTGGGGAGAGGGAAGGAGGGAGAGGCAATATAGGAGCAGGGGACTAAGAGGTACAAACTATTCGGCATAAAATAAGCTACAAGGATATTTTGAACAATACGGGGAATATAGCCCATATTTTATAATAACTATAAATGGTGTATAATCTTTAAAAATTGTGAATCACTATATTGTACACCTGTAAATTATATAATATTGTACATCAACTGTACTTCAATTAAAAAAATATATATATATATGGAGAGAGAGAGAGTGAGTATGGCAAAGCAGATCCACAGCACACAAGATCAAAAGCTTCCCAACACTTCATAACGAAGAACTTTATCTCAGAGTCCCAAGGAAATAGGCTTACAGTTCTTCTCCAGTGCTTCTTCTATAATAATCACTCAATAAAGTACATACTAGGGTCAGTGAAAATGTAAAACTATTCTACTACAGAGGAAGGAAATCTTGGGGACATGAATTATATGCAAGAAGGCAAATTCTAAACATACCATTTAGTTACTTTATTTAATTTGACTTAAGATGTCACTAAAGCGTCTATAATTTTCTCCACTTTCACTTCTTACCAATACCCATGCTTCTACACTTTGTGCACACAGAACTCTGTATTAGGCCTGGGATTAAGGTCAGGTGAACAAAACATCAAAATTCTAAATTATCACAGAGAAGTTTGGTTTTTAGCTTTCTTGGGATTGTGGAAATAATATCCATTCTGTCTTGTTTCTCCATGACTTACCTTCACATTTAGGCAAGACAAGACTTCATTTAATTCCCTGATGTCTGAGTGAAAATATTCCTTTGATCCCCACTCCAGGAAATCTCCCATCAGCAGAACATCTTCTTGTTTTCATGTCTGCTCTGGTTAAATTGCTTCCTGTCGAAGTATAATGTTCCTATCTGGCTATGCTGCAGGCGTCATTGTTCTTAGAATCTTCAACTTTTTAGAAATGAAAGAGATATCAGAATATATTGGATATAATTTTTCATCTCAATTAATAGATGATTTAATGGCTACATGTCCTATTTAATTTTTAAAAATGGGGAATTTAATGTGAGAATTCTCAGGCATCTAATTACATAAAGGACAAGAATGCATTGGGCCTCGGGGTCGTGGATTTAAAAGTTGTTTCTGTCATTCTGCTGTACTTCTGTGTCTGCTTCTTTTTTCTGTCTATTGGCTATTTCTACCACTCATATCAAATTGAGGAAGCTGGCCACAAACCAGATGTAGGTTTGTAGACTCTCAATTGCATCAGTGTCGGCCACCAAAAGGAGGCTGATATTAATTTTTTGGTTCCAGTTCTGAAATTCCTTGTGAAAAAAACTAATATGGGCCCCACTGGATCAATCAACATTATCCATGGGCAGGGTTGGAGTTTATGAATTTGGTGATTAGTAGTGTGGTACCACTGTAACCATATAGATGATGGAGTTGAAGAGGGTATGTGGCAGAATAAAGTATCTGTATCTACCATGAAATACTTTAATCCAAGCCTTACATGATGAAAATGTAAGATGATGAAAATGAGGCTCAGAAAAGTAGGTGGACCAAGGCTAGTAAGAGAGCTAGAAGTGGATTCCAGGTTTCCTGAGTGCCAGGCTTGTGTTCTCTTATTCAACAGACATTTACCAAGCATTCACTACGTGCCAGAACTGCTGCTTTCAGGTGATCAGGGTGGTTACAACAGTGAACAGCCATGGAAGTTCTTGTCCTCACTCTACTGCTTCTTAGATCAAACAGATTGTCTTCTGATCACCCTTCTTCTAAGGAGCCTGGTTTGTTGTTTTTGTTTTTTTAAATCACTGCCCCTAATCTTCCTGATTGAAAACTCAAGAAAATATCCCATTCTCTCTGCCTCATCATTGCTTTCCCACATGCCAACTGATTCTGATATTAGCTTTTCTAAAATGCACACAAAGAGTGATTGCTCTGAGACACACCCAGTCATAAGATACATATTTAACATACACAAGGCTTTCAAAGGGGTAGATGTTTTCATCATATAGCAGGCACATTGTAAGTAGAGAGAAAAAAACACCTTTAGCTAGTAGTTACAATGCCCCATTTACTACTTTTCCTCAAGGGAGGAACATTTATATGTACAATTGCAAATTCTTTGGGAATGGCAAGAAGGAAAGAATATATAGGAATAGACAGTACATCGAGTCTTGGTCTGTAGTCAGACCACACTTTCCATTTGCCAGCTCTGTGACCTTCAGAAGTTCACTTAACTTCTCTGTGCCTTAGTTTTCTGATTTATAAAATAAGAACGGGGACTAGATAATCTCTATTGAAATTATTTATAATTTCTAATCTTACTATGTTCTGAAAAAGACTGGAGAAGACAATGAAAAATAAAATCCATTCCAGTTTCAAAATTCCACACTTTCACGATAGCAAGTGGTTTCCCTCTGCTTTGAAAAGGTGAAATAGTGCTTGCATTTTACCGTTTCTACACAGATCCTAAATGATCTAATTTATGTTAATTAAATCAGCCAGATTTATTTGAAAACAAGATGACTTTGTTTCCCAGTGCTAGCATTATAATGGATTGCTGCTGTGATTTTAAAAATATCTATTTAGGTAGCCAAAAACATCTCACACTGGTGTTACGTGGAAAAATACCATCCCTCCAAATGGTTTCTTTTGCCCCTTCCCATGTTAGAAGGCTAAGATGTGGTATGAATATATAATTCATAACACAGAGTTCTCCACACATTTCATTCCATGAAAATCTAAGAAAAGAGCAATGGAGAGGAAAGGCATTTCATTTTTGTTCACTGGATGTCTCCAGTATGCCTACCTGATTAGTTTTTTTAGGCCTGCTTTAATTCCATTACCTGGACACATAGGTCAGTACATATTTTTTGGTCTGATATCAGAACACTTTCTTATTAAATGCTATTTAAAAAAATGATCTTGGATCCAGCATTTCCACACTGCCTTGCATTCCCTTGACTACTGGAGATGGCTGTGCCTTGATGGGCCCTGGAAGGGACAGCATGTGAAATATGCCATTTCCCAGAAACAGCATACAGTCTCTGTGGCCGGATTCTGGATAGGCATTCCTGGAAGCAACCACTCAGGAGTGCTACTTTTAGCAACAATAGCAGCTAAGATATGATGAACGAGTCAGAACATTGTGCTGTATCTTTTCTAAGTCTCTTGAATGAGCCACTGTTTGTGGGTGCTTACTGAGCTGATAGCTGAACACTAGTCTTCATGGAACATAACCGTTAGTGTTTTCCCACTCAAAAGTCACCACAGAGCAAAACTTCTGGAGTGTCATCTTGGCAATGGGCATGAAAAACCTTAAAAATCCACATAACTTATCTGAGTAACTCTACCTCTTAAGAATTTGTCCTAAGGAAATAAGTGTGTAGTGCAGTGGCTGATACATAGGAAACATGCAATAAATGTTAGCTGTTATGATAAAGAAAGTTATCACAGCATGATTTATAATGGTGGAAACTTAGATTAAGCCTAAATGCACAAGACAAGGAGATGGATGAAATAAATGGTATATGTTTATATAATATACTACTTGGCAGCCCTTAAAAAGTACGTCAGCGGGTTCCAAATTTTGGTGTGCATCAGAATGGCCCAAGGAACCTGTTAAAAATAAAGTTTCCCAGGTCACATCTAAACTATTCTAACAATAACTGGAAACTTCAATAGGTAAGACAGAAGTTAGGCTTCAACAGGTAAGACAGAAGTTAGTTTTATAGCAGGAATATTAATTTTGCTTAAAGTATTATTATTTATGTCAAAGACCTGGAGACTTTTCTTAACCAGTCTATTGCACAAATAATACATCTGTTTTTAAAGGACCCATTTAAATCCTTCAGGTCATTGAAAACAGGCCTGACTTGAAGCTATATCTCATTCAATGAAATTTTCTTTAAATGGGCATCACTATAAAATGTCTTTTTTCCAGTCCTCCAAATTATGTAATCCTCTTCTAGATAGATAGATAGATAGATATCTCTTTAATAAATGAATAACATTTTCCTTCAAGAGCAACAGTCCATTTGGGGAAGAATTTCATACCTGGGACTCTCTTTGAATCTGCCTTCTCTGTGTGTGTTTTCATAACATCTGTATTGGAATGAAAGGTAGTTGGAAGGCTGTGGTTGAGTATGAAAGCATTTAAATATCACCTCTGAAGGTTGCTTCAGCCCCAAGATAAACAACTGTTTATCTGTAGTTCCTTTTTTGCTCAAAGAAATACACACAGTAAGAAAATGGCCAACAGTGTTAAACTAATTAAACAAGGCCATTAGACTGAGGTGTCTTTCTTTTTTCTTTTTTGGTCTCACTGTGCATGTAACATCTTAGTTCTCCAACCAGGGATCGAACCCATGCCCCCTGCAGTGGAAGTGTGGAGTCTTAACCACTGGACTGCCAGGGAAGTCTCTGAGGTGGCTTTAATGCTTTAGTAGCTCCTGTAAGCAAACCAAAACTTAAGCTGGAATGCCTCAAGGTTAAGAAAAGGAAACCTAAGGACGACCAACCACAAACAGCCAACTTGGCTTTCCCAAATAAGGCAAACACTTAAGTTACAGCCAATCAAATAATTTCTTTACTTTGCTTCTGCCTTTTCTCTAGAAAAGTCTTTCCACTAGCTCTTTTGGTGACGCATTCCTAACCACTTCCGGTTTGTCTCTGCCTGATTTGAATCAGTTTTTGCTCAAACTCTTAAAAATGTGATATGCCTCTGTCCTCTGTTTATCTTGCAACAATGGGATGTGTTTTTTTCCTTGTGAACCATTACTTCAAAGATCAATATAATAGATTGTATTAACACTGGCGATTCCAAGGTATTCCTATTTTCGGAGATATTCCTTGCTGTTTATCATTATTGTTCCAAGCCATGGAGCTGACCCATCGGCTGACCCATCATCACTCAGTGAGTGCCAATAATTTTAGGAAGAGCGTTAAAGTCCTAATTTCTTATTCCTTCCCACACAACAACTTCCCTAATAGCAGCATTTTACAATTATGTAATGCTTATCTGCACTAGGCACTGCTCTCATCACTTCACGGAGGTATTTACATATTTAGTTCTCACCCGTAAGGTGGTACACCATGATTCATCCCCGTTTTACAGATGAAGGAATCTCACCCCAGGAAGGTTGAGGCACTTGCTCAAGGTCATACAGTCACACACACATAATCCACAAGGCTTTGAACCCAAGCATTCTGAGAGTCTTTGCATGCAACCTCTAAGCCCCAGTCTTAGGTGTACTACCTACGGCTGACTTTTGCTTCCACTACTGGAGAACCTATGGGTGGAGGAGAGAATGCAAAGTGGTAGCAGCAAGTGCCTCAGGGCCAAAAAAAGGGAGAGCTCTGAAGGCTGTAAAGTGGAACTGTGAGAAGAGAAGGGTCAGAAATTCTGCTCCCTTGGAAAAGGTATTTCATTTTTCTGAACCTCAGTTTCCTATTCTGTAAAAAGCTGATGATAATACCACATTCATTGGGTCCCTCTAGTGAAATAAGATAATGGATGCACTTTATTCACAGAGAAACCTTAGCTGCCACCTACCCCCACCCCCAGTGAAAGGCAAACAAAGAAACTTGAGATCTTTGAATTAACTAAATTGAAAAGACAGAGCTCTGAGTAGACTTTCCTTAGGAATGGAAAACAAAACAAAGCAACAAAACAAAAACTTAAAAATATCTGGCATTTGTAAACATTAATTTCAGTAATTTCAAATGTTCTTCTTACTTCTCTCTTCATTTTTTTTTTTTAAACTTTCTCTCCTCCCCTTCTTTCTCCTCCCTGTTCATTTTTCCCTTTGTTTCTTAGTAGAATACTTTTTGGAAACTTCCAGCTTTGATTCAGCTAAAAGGAAAGAAGAATAAGTTTCTACTGTGGCCAGAAATCTATGGAAAGCTGAGTACCCTGAGGGACACCCCAGCTGCAAAACAAAAGCACAAAAAAAGCTGGCTGAGCTGGGAGATGAATGTTCTAGAGGGAGGAAGAATGGGGATGATTAAAAATTGCAGATTCTTTCCAGTCTGGGATTGACTTTCCTAAGTTCTACTTTGCTTGTATAGTTGGTTTATTTTACTAGAAAGTGGTCCTTTGCGTAGACCATCTTATATTACCTTTTGTATTCCTGTAGAATCATTTAAGTTGTTTCAGGCACATGTGTCTCATTTGCCATCCAAATTGCTGGTTGGAATAGCAAAATGCATCTTTTCCTTTGGTTCTAACTCTGTATGTAAACAGGAAAGAACTGTGCTTTGGTGTCAAAGAGCCCTGGGTTGAACTTCAGCTCCCTACTTATTAGATCACCTTGGGCAAATTATTTAACTTCTTTAACTTTCTTCATTTGGAAAGTGGGCATAAGAATAGTAACAGCCATGTAGGTTTGTTTGAGATAATACATGTAAAGCACTAGCACAGGAGTGGAGCCCAAGAACTATTCATTATATGGTAGCTCCAATGATTATTTTTCAGTCAATTTTTCTTTCTCCCACAAATGCCTAAGTACTCAGTTTAGGAAGATTTTGTCAGGTGAACTATATGAATGAAAAAAAAGATATACCATTAGTCAGGGCAAAAGATATATCATAATAAAAGGCTTACTTCTTTCCAGGGGTTTGAAGAGTTTTCATGTTCTATAAAACCAGAAGGGACTTCCCCGGTGGCGCAGTGGTTAAGAATCCACCTGCCAATGCAGGGGACACGGGTTCGATCACTGGCCCGGGAAGATCCAACATGCCGCAGAGCAACTAAGCCCGTGAGACACAACTACTGAGTCTGTGCTATAGATCCTGTGAGCCACAACTACTGAGACTGCATGCCACAACTACTGAAGCCCGCACACCTAGAGCCCGTGCTCCGCAGCAAGAGAAGCCACGGCAATGAGAAGCCTGCGCACCGCAACGAAGAGTAGCCCCCACTTGCCACAACTAGAGAAAGCCCGCATGCAGCAACAAAGACCCAACGCAGCCAAAAATAAATAAATAAAATAGAAAACCAGAAAAAGAAACATAGAGACATGAAAGTAAATACAAAGTGATATCCTTCATAGTTGTCATCATGGTTAAGATATCTTATTTACATAAATAATTTTTCTTTTGGCCTCACCGCACGGCTTGTGGGATCTTAGTTCCCCAGCCAGGGATGGAACCCGGGGCCCTAGCAGTGGAGGTGCAGAGTCCTAACCACTGGACCGGGAATTCCCTACATAAATAATTTTTGATTGTATTAACTATACTAGTAGAATGCCATATTATTTGATAAGTAAAAAAAACAAAACAAAACAGGGCTTGGTTTCCATGAAACTAAAAAAACTAATTTAAAACAGAACAATTCATTTCAGTCTTAAAGATTAAAAGAATACTTAGATTCCTCCCCCTGAATTAGCAGGTTTTGGGGTGGATGAGGCTACCTAGCAGGTACCTTTCTGCCTCTAAGTGACTTGTTAATATTTTATATATTATGAAATAACAAGTCACTTAGAATTAAAATAACTATTTTTATGTATATGCCATGCATGAGGCACCTGGGATTAAAACACGAGCAAGCCACACCTGTTACCTTGGAAAATAAAGATGATTGCAAATGTATTAAGTTTACCTGGAAATTGTGCTTTTGAGGAATGTGGTTGTGCTTTTTTGTGCTTATTACAAGGCTAGAGTGGGATCAATCTGATCATTCCTACCGTATCCTGGTTGTAGAACTCTGTGTCCATATGTATTTCCCAGGTTGCTGGTTTACTAGGTTAGGCGGATCTTTATTTTCCATCTTGTGAATGACACTCAAAATTTATGCCCCAGAGTCAGAAGCTTGGGTGAGCCATTTGCTAGGGCCCTGAAAACCACCTTTCTCTGTCACACAAGCAGTTGTTGTAATCAAATTGGCTCCATGCCTAGAGCAAGCTGTGTGACTCAGTGACAGTTGCAATCAGAGCATGGAGTTGGAGACAAAGAAGTCACAGATCAGGAAATCACAGTGACGATGGCCAGTGGGATTGGATGGTTTTATACGAGTGGAGATTTTTTTGTTAAAGATTTTTTTTCTTTAAATATCATTCATCAAAGACACATTTAATCCTGTTACTTTTGCATGAGATTTAAAAAAATTTTTGTCCTAGTAATACTCTGTTCAACACTGCAAGTGATTCTATACTAAGGGAGAGCTCCAAATATTGTAACAACCATTCAGCATTTCCAGTGATTTTAGATCCATGCTTGGTAAGGGTATATATGCCTACTCTCACTTGAATTAGATCCCCCCCCCCACCTTTTTTTTTTTTTTTTTGCGGTACGCGGGCCTCTCACTGTTGTGGCCTCTCCTGTTGCGGAGCACAGGCTCCAGACGCGCAGGCTCAGCGGCTATGGCTCACGGGCCCGGACACTCCACGGCATGTGGGATCTTCCCGGACCGGGGCACGAACCCGTGTCCCCTGCATCGACAGGCGGACTCTCAACCACTGCGCCATCAGGGAAGCCCTAGATCCCCCTTTTTAAAAAAATATTTATTTATTTATTTGGCTGTGCTGGGTTTTAGTTGTGGCACTTGGGATCTAGTTCCCTGACCAGGGATCGAACCCGGGCCCCCTGAATTGGGAGTGCGGAGTCTTAACCACTGGACCATCAGGGAAGTTCCTAGATCCACTTTTTTTTTTTTTTGCGGTACGCAGGCCTCTCACTGCTGTGGCCTCTCCTGTTGCGGAGCACAGGCTCCGGACGTGCAGGCTCAGCTGCCATGGCTCACGGGCCCGGCCACTCCACAGCATGTGGGATCTTCCCAGACCGGGGCACGAACCCGCGTCCCCTGCATCGGCAGGCGGACTCTCAACCACTGCGCCACCACGGAAGCCCCTTAGATCCACTTTTTGAAGACACTTTGATTTTAACATCCACCCCAGGCTAGATCCAATTCAATCTAGGGAAGAGAGAATTAATTTCCAAGCGAATTCTTAAATCAGAAGTTCTCAAATGCTTTGAAATTCACAACATGTATAGTTTGTTGAAAAATGGTCAAGCATTTAACTTTAATATCTCTCAATCTAATTATTAATTATTATAAATGTACATGACAAATGATAATAAAGATATAAATTTGTAACTATTGGTCAACTTTAAGGGGAAGGTGTAAAAAATTGAGGAAGGACAAATAAGGGTGGGAAGTTGTGGTGGTCACAATTATTTATTATTTTTTTTCTTTTATAACATCAGTTATATAGGTGGAGAAACAAGGTGGAGATACTCTGGTGTCACCAGAGGCATCATCCTTAATTTTGGTTGAGTAGAACTGCTGTCCTACAGGGTAAGGATGAGTATAACTTGGAAACAATAACAGAGAAAGGTGCTGGATTCTGAAATTATACCTTCACATAAACTTCAAATATTGGACGTAGGGGAGCAACTCTTTCACATTGTACTTGATATGCTCTTGCTGTGAAATGCTTTTACAGCACCTCAACATGGAATACTAGGATTCTGTATGAGGCAGATTGCAAAAGCCATTGAAAAAAGGCCTGGGGAATTGTGATACAATTTCAGATAGATGTAATTGTATGAAGATTAGCCCGCATCACACCAACATGAATAGATATTACTTGGGGAAAGAATTGGACAGACCACTGTGTGTGATTTAGTTGACCAAATTCCTGAAATGAACAGACTTGTATGTTTGGATCACGATGTATGTGTGAGTAGATCTACATATATAGATCCACTATGTGTGATTGGATCACTATGTCAGGATCTTCCACCTCAAGAAATGTATACAATAATAAAACCATAATTCAAAAAGATACATGCATCCTTATGTTCATAGCAGCACTATTCATAATAGCCAAGACATGGAAACAACCTAAATGTCCATCAACAGATGAATGGATAAAGAAGATGTGGTACATATATGCAATGGAATACTACTCAGCCAAAAAAAATGACACAATGCCATTTGCAGCAACATGGATGCAACTAGAGATTACCATACTAAGTGAAGTAAGTCAGAAAGAGAAAGACAAATACCATATGATATCACATATATGTAGAATCTGAAAGATGACACAAATGAACCTATCTACAAAACAGAAACAGACTCACAGACATAGAGAACAGACTTGTGGTTACCAAGGGGGAGAGGCTGGGGGAGGAAAGGATTGGGAGTTTGGGATTAGCAGATGCAAACTAGTGTATATAAGATGGATAAACAACAAGGTCCTACTGTATAGCACAGGGAACTATATTCACTATCCTGTGATAAACCATAATGGAAAAGAATATAAAAAGGAATGTGTATATATATATGTATGACTGAATCACTTTGCTGTACAGCAGAAGTTAACACAACATTGTAAATCAACAATACTTCAGTTAAAAGAAAGAAAGAAATGTATACAATAATAGATTTTATTTTTCTTCTTTCCCCAAAGAATTTTGTTTTTGTAATGGGTCATTGTTTGAATATGGAAATTTTGTATTTTTTAGGAAAATACCTGTCTGCATGGAGCAATGTCTGTCTGTGGAAATAACTGTCATCAATATCATCTGCAGAATGGTCATTCAACAAATATTTGTTGAGGACCTATTATGTTCTAGGTGCTTCTCCTGGGTCTTGGGATACAATGATGAACGAAATAGAGATGCCTGACCTCATGGAATTTACATTTTAGTGTGAGATGACTGACAATAAATACCAAACTTGATAAAGAAATATATAGTGTGGAAAAATAAAGCAATACAGCAGCGTAAAGGGAATCAGGAGTGCTGGGGGGAGAGTGTTGCAATCTTTAACAGAGTCATCAGGCTAGGCCTCATTGAGAAGGTAACATGTGAGCAAAGACTCGAAGTGAGAGTCAGACACGCAGCTTCTATAGGAAGAGCGTTTCTAGGAAGAGGGAACAGTGAGTGCAAAGGTCCTAAGGTCAGTATTTTTCACAAGGCTCACTGTCTTCTTTATCCAAGGAGAATGGCATTCTACTCATGGAGAGGATATTGTATTCCACTTTATGGGACTGGGAGAGAGAGACACTTTTCCCCAGCTTTCTATTCGAGGTTCATAACCCCTAATGCCTCAAACATCTGTGATTTTTGGCTCAGAAAGTGACTATGACCAGTCTTGGCCATATTTTATGGCTCTCGCCTGCCTCCTTGAACATGTATAGCATAGGGAACCAACTCAATTACGGGTATTAATTTTTTTTCTGTTAGACTAAACAGCTTGGGAGGGAACAATTGTTGCTAACCATCTGTATTTGTCAACTATAAGATGAATGTACAGTAAGGATAATTGTTGTCTCCCCAGAAATTGAACTGGTGAATTTGACAGCATCATAACTACATAGTAAATGAATGGTATGGGACACACAGACACACAGGCGCACACACACACACACACACACACACACACACATTTTCACTATGTGACATTTTGCTCCAAAACCTATTCTCTGAAGATATAAGTGGCTTCCAGGTAAAATTTGAGAGATATAAATAAACATTTCTTTTTTTTTTGAATTTTTGAATTTTATTATATTTTTTTATACAGCAGGTTCTTATTAGTTATCCATTTTATACATATTAGTGTATACATGTCAATTCCAATTAGGAAATTCATCACCCTGCCACTTTCCCCCGCTTGGTGTCCATACGTTTGTTCTCTACATCTGTGTCTCAATTTCTGCCCTGCAAACCGGTTCATCTGTACCATTTTTCTAGGTTCCACATAGATGCATTAATATACAATATTTGTTTTTCTCTTTCTGACTTACTTCCCTCTGTATGACAGTCTCTAGATTCATCCACATCTCTACAAATGACCCAATTTCATTCCTTTTTATGGCTGAGAAATATTCCATTGTATATACGTACCACATCTTGATCCATTCATCTGTCAATGGGCATTTAGGTGGCTTCATGACCTGGCTATTGTAAATAGGGCTGCAATGAACATTGGGGTGCATGTGTCTTTTTGAATTATAAATAAACATTTCATAACATCTTTAAAAAATAGAAAATGAAGAAAAAAAAAAAAAACCCTATTCTTTGGTATTCTTCAAAGTACATGTGTTGTACCTTATTGACCAAATAGTCAATAAGGAATTTTAGATGCAAGATATGCTCTTTCATACCATATGATAAACTCTAAAATAAACCATTTCTGTGACATTGTGACAAACTGGGACCCTGCATATATAGCATGTACACACGTATATATGTGTATGCACGTGTGCACATACACGTATAAGGTAAAAAAAAAAAAGATATTCATTCCAGTGTAGGAAATGTAAATAAAAGTAAAATAAATGCACACATATCCCTTACCCAGACAAAAATACATTATTAAGCCCACCACAGAGATCATTAACAAATGTTTATTAGGGACCTACTGTTGGTGGATACTGTGGCAAGGGCCTTGTTCCATTGCAGAACTTGTTCCAAGCAGAATCAATTCTGCTTCTGGGGGAGCCCAATATAACAATAGCAACTGTAACCACCATCATGTGCTGAGTGCTTATTACTTCCAAGCAATGTACCAAGTGCATGTACTTGCATTATTGTATTACTGCAATATTGCATCATTCAACCCTACTCAGGACTATTACTATCAACAGATGAGAAAAGAAGGGCTCAAAGAAGTTAAGAAACTTGTGCAAGACCTCAGAGCTAGTAAATTCTAGATCCAGGATTTGAAACCAGGTATTGTTTCTAAGGCCAATAGGCTTCACCCCTGAGGTATGTTGCTTGAAAAGGGTCTAAGAAATAGTGTGAGAATACTGGAGTCAGAGGACACCCAGGCTTAAATCTTATTTCTGTCTCTTATGTGGCCACAGACAAGGTATTTAACCTTTGAGACTCAAAGGTTAGTAGTATAGACACTAATATCTATACTATAGTATCTATAGTACTATAGTATCTATAAGTATCTATAGTTACTGATATCTATAGTACTAGTATCTAATGGTATAGATAATATTATCTTCTTTCCCAAATTGTCATAAGATTAGAGATAATGTGTGCCTGCCACAAGGTCACTATTCAATAAATGACAGTTTGATTTAACTGTTATCTCTGAGTTTAATCAGAGTCATCAAGGAAGAATGCTGAATGCTATGTCTAACTCAGAGAGCACCTGACTTTTCCTTTTCTCATTAACCAGGGCTTCCGGTTGGCTACTTGATAACTTGTCCCTAGAATCAAGTGTAACCATTTCTAAAGGAAAGAAGACCAGGGAGTACATGCTCCTTTTGCACAACTTGGAAAAGGAAGCCCATTTATTTAATTTACACCAGAGCTTTTGGTATAAAGTCTTCCTCTGGAGGAAACAGCCAACAAGTTAATATCCCAAAGAGAAAGAAACAATTTAGCCAATTCATGAACTAAGGCTGTAGTTACAGTATACACTTTTAGCCAAAGAGAGTAATTTGTTAGCTTAATTAACACCAAGGTTACTAGAGAAAGTGCTGTTTAAGGATAAGTCAAACCATAAATTATAAACTTGAAATTCAGAGATTGGGATGCTCAGAGATGTTAGGATTTACATAGGGGACTTTGCAATAAAGACAGAAAATCAAGCCTGAAACAAGTTATTATCCTGAACTATAGAAGTATAAACAGGATCCTAATTAATGAGTATTATAGTAATTTTTTAAGGAAATAATATGGTAACAGAGCTGGAAGGGATTTTAGAGCTCATTTATTCACACTCCTCTTTCTTTTTGTTTTTTTAGGTGTGGAAACCGAAAACTGAAAAAAGAAAGGAAATGCTATGGTCAGTTCCATACACTACAGTAAAATATGTCTCATCTTGATTTTCTCCTGGATGAGGTGATAGGGCTTAGTGAAAAGCATAGTTTGTAAAGGTTCTTAAAGTCAGGGGCCATGCTAAGTTTAGATTTCGTTCTTGCTTATGTAATTTTCCTTGTGTTTTCAATTATTTATACAAATATATTATTTATATATGTCTGGAACTTGTGCTTTTAGCACTCAATAAGCAGGAATAATTTATACGACTACGGAGTGCTTCCTGTCCTTACCTTTCAGAGCCTGTTCTTTTGCATTGTTAATTAATTGTTATAGTTCAGCCTTGGGCAACTTCCTTTCCCAGCAGTCTTGTCGTAATACATAACTAGCCAGAGAGAGCTGTGTTAGGATCTACCTTTATCTTCATACTCAGATTCTGAAATCCAGGTTAATGATCCTGTTAGCTATTTCCCTAGTACAGCCAACTACTGGGGAGGCGGGGCGGGGGCAGGGTGCGGTCATAGCATGACCCAGCAGATCACGTGTCTTCAGCAGAGGAGAACATACTGAAAGAGAAAACAGGCTGCCAGTCCTAAACTGAATTTGTCTCTGCTTCAAGTTTCTTCTTTACCTCTGCTTTTTTGTTGCTGTTATTTGGTTTCTTAAAAATCAAGTTTTTGGGCTTCCCTCGTGGCGCAGTGGTTGAGAGTCCGCCTGCCGATGCAGGGGACACGGGTTCGTGCCCCGGGCCGGGTAGATCCCACATGCCGCGGAGCGGCTGGGCCCGTGAGCCATGGCCGCTGAGCCTGCGCGTCCGGAGCCTGTGCTCCGCGAGAGGCCCGCGTACCGCAAAACAAACAAACAAACAAAATCAAGTTCTTGACATACTCTTTCCTCTACCGTCCCTCATCCCCTTTTTTCCTTCTGCTGCCTTGCATTGACCTCAAGTACCTACATCATCCTGGCTCATGGCCACAGGTCTGGATTCTACCACCAGAAATGATTCCTGATTTTTGCCTCTCTCCCTACACTGCTCACTTCCCAGTGTCTGACCCTCCTCATCCACGGTTCTCACCTTGCCTTGGATTTATGAGGTTCTTGCTCTGTAACCCACAGGAATGAGTGACAATTGCTGAGAAGAGCCAATACGCAGGTACCCCAGATTGGCTCGGATGTCAAGAGGACTCGGCAGGTCTGGGGCTGGGCAAGGTGGCAGCACAGCCCCTGCTGTGCCCCTTGCCTTCACTGCCTCCTCAGCATTTTCCAGAGCAAATGGAAAGAGGTCCTTGGTTGTTTCTCCCTGAGCCTGAAGGATTAGCTCTCTAATCAGTTTTTGGAAGAGTAAATACAGTGAGATACACAAACTTTCCCTCCATGGAAAGGCAAGACAAAGGTGAGATAGGCTGTCTTTTTCTGCTACTGTCACTCAAAGGCATGTGGCCCTTGCTCAGGCCCTAGAGCAAGGTCTTTCCCAGATTCTATCTCTTTGATGGAATCACCAGGTAAACAGCCCACTCACAGGCCATTTAATCTGAAGGCAAGAAACTACCTTACCATACTCTTAGGTATTTGTGAGGATGTAGACCAAATACACCATTGAATTGACATGAGAGGATTACTGTGATATAAACAAAATAATTCTTAGGAAAAAGGGCCACTGAGTAAAATTTCTCTTTCCTTTTCTCAGCATTGTCAGCAATTTGTTTTCTACTTCACAGTATGGTACATTGTGGTCAATCATAATATTAGGTGTCACAATACACTGAATGAAGGCTTGATGGGTGGATGAAGGAGCATCTCAGTGAAAGATGTGAAACTCTCGAGACCTGAGATTGTTCATGCTGGGAACTCCTTTTGGTACCTTATATACGTATCGGGAGCCCTGACAGCATCTTTAAAGGCTTAAGGAATTCACCTGGGGATGCACCTAGTTCCATGAGACTGATTGGCGGCAGCATCGGCTGCCTGGAGCCTCCTTTTGGGGGCTATTTGTTCTCTAGCACACTTCCGTGGATAGACGCCAGAAGGTTCTGGTGTACTGTGGGGCCAACTAGGTGGCCAGGGAACTCCACCCAATCCTAGCTGATTAGGCCAAGTAGGCAGTAGTTAACTGTGTTAAAGGTGAAGGAGAGGATTCTGAGAAAGATACTATAAATGCCCCGGGGCAGAGAGTTGTCATAAATTCATCTGGCTTCAAAGTGTGTGTTAGCTCCATATTTAAAACGTCTTAAATTTTCAGAGTGACTTGTCTTTATTGTAAACAATGCAAAAAGTACAGATGAATGACAGTACTGCCCCCACCTGTGTGACACCCTATTCCCACACCTCGAGTAAGCACAGCTAGGAGTTTCTTGTTTATCTTTTCAGGAGTGTTTAATGCATGGATAACTGGTATATCGAATGGGGTGAAATTAAAAAAAAGTAGCTTTCTTCTTCCCCTAAGCCAAGCCCTTCAAACTCACCCTACAGATCTTTCTGCACAGCCCTGGGACAATACATCAGGCAGGTCCTGTAGCTTTTCCAAATATGTCTAGATGTTAAAAAACAGTCTGTTATTTTTAAATGTATTTAAAAGGGCAATCTGATCAAAATCGAAAGTTCCTTCTTACATCTAGTTTAAAATCTCTCACTCTTCCTGGGGCTTAGGCCTAAGCCTTGTTCAGAAACCTGCAGGGAGAAAGAGGAGTGTGCAATGCGGCTTTTCACCCTCCTGCACTGTGCTCTTCTACTCCTCTGGATCCGGGACTGAACCCTGCTGCCCTGGCCCCTCTAGCACCGGACTGCAGAGGTGATCAGAGGTAGAGGACAGGCCTTGCTCAACGCGTGCTTTGTAATCAGAAATCTAAGCCCTCCGGGTGGTGGATACCTAGCGCTGGCTTTTTTTTTACATGGGGTGGTTCTGTGAGTTTTTCAGAGACTCCCTCTGCCCAGTCAGGGACTCTGCTCTCTGTTCTCTGAACTGTTCCTGTTGTGGGAGATGC
Source organism: Grampus griseus (assembly GCF_964374135.1). Classification (NCBI taxonomy): domain Eukaryota; kingdom Metazoa; phylum Chordata; class Mammalia; order Artiodactyla; family Delphinidae; genus Grampus; species Grampus griseus. The sequence goes on along the minus strand of NC_139018.1, from coordinate 81,942,409 downwards.
TCTCTCTCAGCTTCACCTCTCACAACTCTCCTTCAAGAGCAGTCTTAAGATTCCTGTCCTTTCTCCGAAGGTTTCTGCTGGGGTTATCTTGCCCCAGCCGTCAGAGGTCTGGGGCAAGATCTTTCCAAGATGGCACTAGCCTGGCTAACTTCCAGATGGCTCAGCCCATGGGAAAATTTGGCATAGTTGCCCCAACAAACCCTGGAAAAATGGCCACTCCCACTGCAGCTCGCTGTCATTGCTCTGCTATTACAGGTCATTCCAGGCAACCTTCGGCTTTTAGCCTTCTCAAGGCCGGAGTCAGGCACCCCATTCTGCGCCCCTGAGTTCCAGGGAACACAGACTAAGTGCACCCAAGAGCTCTCTCACCGCGTTCTGTTGCAAGAACAGCATGGAGGGATCCCTCTGAATTTTTACGGATTAGCAAGCAATAAGGTGGGGGAGATGCTTTTTTCACTCTGGTGAGCCTCCCATTCTTTCTTAGGTTTTCTCTTTCTTTCTCTCTTCTTGGCACTCCATTCAGCCTCCTCATGAGGGAGGGAACCCCATGGAACTGTAATGTCATCAGGCCAATGGCACAGCCTTTTCGTCCTCACTCTGATCACCCTCTAACATCCTTTCCGAGACTGAAGGTGGGTGATGAGCTACGAGTTGAAGTAGAAGGTTTTGTTTACCTTTTAGCAAGTTCTGAATGAGTAACAACATATCTCTGTTTAAAATATGGGGGAACATGTTGCTTACTATTATTAATGGTGAAACCTCAGCCCAGATTCTGATACAACAGGAAGTACATTTAAGCAACACACACACATATACACACACACACATCTCTAAATACTATAGATCCTTTCTTAACCTCAAATGGAAGTATCCCATGTTTATTGTTCTAGAGCTTGTTTTCTTGAGAATAAATCTTCGACAACTTGTATTGTCAGTACAATTCACTAGAGTATTGCATCACCGATTTCCAGATTTCTGTTATGACAAACAATACTAAAGCAGAGTCTTTCTATACTTTTGGGAGCATATCTGCAGAATAAATTCCTAGAAGAAGAATCACTTGGAATTCAAAGGTAAAATGTGAATATAGGGCTTCCCTGGTGGCGCAGTGGTTAAGAATCCGCCTGCCAATGCAGGGGACACAGGTTCGAGCCCTGCTCCGGGAAGGTCCTACATGTGTGGAGCAACTAAGCCCGTGAGCCACAACCACTGAGCCTGTGCTCTGCAACAAGAGAAGCCACTGCAATGAGAAGCCTGTGCACCGCAATAAGGAGTAGCCCCTGCTCGCCGCAACTAGAGAAAAGCCCGCGCACAGCAACAAAGGCCCAATGCAGCCAAAAATAAATAAATATATTCAAAATTTTTTTTGAATATATGTTGCCAATTTGCCAACCTTTTATCAGTTTTCACTCTATTAGTTGTGGAATGCCAAATGTATGCATTATATATATATATATATATATACACATATATATATACATATATGTATGACTTTGGTTTATATTTCTTTAGTTATGAGCATGGTGGAACATCTTTCTGTACATTTATTGGTCTTTTGAATCTTTCTTCTGAGTTGCCTGTTCATTTCCTTTGCACATTTTTGTATTCATAATTTTCATACTGGTTTTTTAAAGAGGACCTGGTATGTTGAGGACATTTGCCTTGTTCTGACATGTGAAATGAAACATTGCCTCCTGTTCTTCTTTGATACATTGACCCTGTGTGCATCTTTAATTTTTTCCTGTAAAGAAGTTTTCCAATTTTATGTAGTAATCTCATCAGTTTTTTCCTTTGTGGCATCTGGATTCCACGACATCCTTAGAAAGGCTCCAAAGTTCTAAAAATATTCACACATTTCGTGCTCGCTTCGGCAGCACATACACTAAAAATATTCACCCATTTTCTTCTAGTGTTTTCATAGCATCATATTTTTACATTTAAATTATTGATCCTTGTGGAATATATTTTGGGGTAAAGTGTGAGCATTTTTACATCTAACAAAGCAAACTTTTTACTTCCTAGACTTTTCTAACTTCTCTTTCTCTTATTCACATCACTGAATGAAAATCTAAGTTATACTCAGAGTCCTCTTTTAAACACAGAGCTTCTCACATAGTTAAACACAAAGGCAAATTAAAAAGGCAGAAACAGGACTTCCCTGGTGGTGCAGTGGTTAAGAATCTGACTGCACACGGGTTCGAGCCCTGGTCCGGAAAGATCCCACAGGCCGCAGAGCAGCTAAGCCCGTGAGCCACAACTACTGAGCCCGCGTGCCACAACTACTGAAGCCCACGTGCCTAGAGCCTGTGCTCTGCAACAAGAGAAGCCCGCGCACCACAATGAAGAGTAGTCCCTGCTTGCCACAACTAGAGAAAGCCCGTACACAGCAACAAAGACCCAACGCAGGTGAAAAGAAAAAAAAGGCAAAAACATTTTTGCTTTAAATTCTGCCTACTGCCTACTTTCTAGGATTCTTAGCCTGACTTCTTTGGGCATTGGTCTCTTGGACTAGTGATTATTTTCATGGCAGTTACAATGTATTTTCAAATCCAGTGATAAGAGAGGTAAGAATATTTGCTCCTCCCCATTTTTACAGTGGATGCCAGGAGAGGGGAGGTAACAGGCCCAAGGTCACAGAGCAATTCAGGGTGTTGAAATCCAAGGTTCCAAGCCATCTAGCCTGTTGTAGTAATCAACAGACCTCATGTACAAAGCACAGGTAGAAAGAATTCTTCTGATTGCATCATTCACTAAATTATATAATCCACAACGAAAGCAGCCAGAGGGCAGTGGACAGGGTAAAGCTTAGCTCATTGAAATGTGCAGATGTTTCAGTGAATTGGGAAAACGGCCTGCTCATAGAGATCATATATAATATTTGACAATGTGAGTCAGCCTTGGGCATTATTCAAGGTTAATCTTATCCCCTTAAAGAAATAGCTGATTGTTTTGACTTGTTCTCCTCTGCCTGTTCCAAGTTGCCTGACAGAGTGTTACAGAGACAGTCTTGCTGGTCTGAAGCTCTATGCTCAAATGCTGAATTATGGAGTCCATTAAGAAATTCAGAAGATCTGTTTGGAGAGGCAGGAATCCAGTAAAGCTTCTAATTTTTCCATAATGACTGATGGATTTAGAGCACTCTTAGGGGGTGGCTGTATAATGCTAAGTGTTTAGTGTGTGCCAGCTTTGTCACCTTGCATGAACTCTGTAACTACCTTTTATTCCAACCTCATCTTCTCAGGCTGCCTCTGAGGGAAGGAGAATTTCTGACTTTGGAAGTTGGAAGAGACTAGAGAGAAGGTGGGCAGAAGAGGGGGGAGGCACCAAAGAAAACCTGCCTGTGTCTTAAGTATCTGGCAGATTCCCTGCTTTAGTTTCATAGGTCATTGGATTTCTTCCAGAAATGTTGTTTTGCAAAGGGTGTGTGGAGTAGTCTAGGCCCTCTGGTGAATAAGATACTCCTTTCCAGCAACAGGATATGGGAGAGTTCAGCCCCAGGAAGATCACTGTGTCCAAAATGGTGGGGAGAAGTCGGAAATGGTCTCTGTCTGACCAGCTGCTATTTTCTCTAAATTCAAGTGGCTCTGGGGATTGGCCCCAGCACCTCATAATACTGGGAGACTGTGTTTAATCCCAGGTGCCTGAAGTTCTTCAGTTAGTCTGTGGTTTGTGTGGTCAGTGCTGACAGCACCAGCTCAGTTGGAGTTACAGGCAGCGATTGTGCTTGTCACAGAAATGGTTCATTCCTTGATGTGCTTTCAAGTGCTGTGTCCTATGAATCCTGTTGGCAAGAAAACCATCCTCCACCCTAGCACTTAGGTAATAAATATGGCTTGAGAAGCAGCCAAAAATGCATATGTTTTCTGTGCTGTGAGATTCCTTCTTGAAAGGGAAAAGCTCTTCTGAATGTTATGCACAAAAGATTCTATTAATTAGGAGAACTTATAATGTTTCCCTATAGAATAAAGAAAAAAGAATAGCCTGTGTTGCTACTCCACTGGTTCCTTGGTTGGACAAAGTTTATTGCTCTTGCTTCTAGGAAAGAAATTGCCACTCTGACCCCTTGGTTGTCTCTCTTATCCTCGCACTGTGCACACACAACTATTCATTAATGTCAACAAGACATATGAGTGCATATCCAGTGGGGTGGAGGCAAGGGGACTAGATCCCAAAGTCAACATCTTTGCAATACAGTCCAAGATGAAAATGATTGAAGTCTCATTAGTCTTCAATGACTAACAGAAAACAAAGAGCATTCAGGACACAAGTTAAAGAAGAAGCAAAAGATTAAAAAATTTTTCCCCCTGGGCTTCCCTGGTGGCGCAGTGGTTGAGAGTCCACCTGCCGATGCAGGGGACACGGGTCGGTGCCCCGGTCCGGGAAGATCCCACATGCCGCGGAGCAGCTGGGCCCGTGAGCCATGGCCGCTGAGCCTGCGCGTCCGGAGCCTGTGCTCCGCAACGGGAGAGGCCACAACGGTGAGAGGCCCACGTACCGCAAAAAGAAAAAAAAAAAAAATTTTTTCCCCCTGAATTGTGTTCAGATATGCACCAGATTCTAAAACATTTGAAGTCAAACTTACCCCCAGTTTAGTAGGATAGGGTCCTCAGAGCTCACTTGGAAACAGAATTTCTAGAAAGAATTTTAAGCTTCCAGGAAGCTGAAGGAGAAAAGAGCAGCCACCCAGGCAGAAACCAGGTGTTGAAGATTCTGAAACACACATGAGGGAATATAGTCAGAGGAGGAGATGTGTGTTGGGTGATGGAGCTAGGAAGGTGCCTTCGTGTCCCTGAGGAGACAGAGGGATTTCTTAGCTCCTTTCTGCCTTGGTGAGTCTGTGGCTACACTGAGGAGGTTTCCTAAGAGGATTTAGTCTTAATTCTAAGAACAATGTCTTCAGACCCTCTTCTTATTTAGAGGAAAGGTACACTCCTTTTATCCCTGTTTCATGGGCACTGTGTAGTCTGTGTGCCCCTTCACATTTACACCCCACTCTTCTCCACACTGAGCCCTGTGAGTCTGATGTCTATGGACTAAACCACCTGGGCTCCCTTGCCTCTGGCTTCCTTCTGGGTTTGGCTGATGGGAGGCACTGGCAAAGGAGGAAGAGGGCAGCAGGAAAGAGAGGTGGACCTACCTATTCCCCGTCATCCTTCCTGCCAGGCCTCTGGTTATCATTGGTCGTGTTCTTCTAGAAAAGGCCACCACTCCTGTTGGGACCCTTTCCTACAATACACATCTCACTGGGATCCAGCAACCACTCCCTCCCCTGGCCTAGGGTTGCTGGTGGTGTCCTTCTCTTGCTAGCCCAGGGATGCTTCACCGTCCTTTGCTGATTTTTCTTGACTACAATTATTCTTTTACACTCTTTGTTTTCTTCTAAAATGATGACGTTACCTCTGTCCATAACAGCAAGTCTGCTTAGAACAGATAGCAAGCAGCCAGCCCCTGATCTGGGTCCAAACAGTTATATCTTAGAGTGCTGTGGGTTCCGGTAGTCGTTCTCCCTTTGGAGATGTGGTTCCCAGGCCCCCGTGTTGAACTGTCACTCTGAGCTGTGCTTTGCCTCCATCCTCTGGCCATGCTAGCTGTTAAGTGGCAACCTTGGCCTATCTGCTCTGACTCTTTCTTGCTTTGGATAATTTAAGTAAGTGCTTCCTATGAGGCAGGTCCTGTACCAAGCTCTTTACCTATATCCTTTATTTAATCTTCATAATGCATAGTCACCATCTTTATCCTCATTTCACAAAAGAGAAGACTGAAACTCAGAAAAAGTCCCTAAAGGTCACACAGCTGGGAAGAGCCGGGATTCAAATCCTGTTCTGCTCTAAACCAATAAGCTCTGCACTCGCTGATCCTCTGGTTCTCAGAGCTCACTATACATGCAGGCCGCATTTCTATGCACACTGGTGCTTCCCTTGTGTTTTCTCAACCATGGGGCCTTCTAGCTATTCAGATTGCTCACTAGATTTCGAGTCCTGGCCCATCTCCTGGTCCTCACAGTTAGGAATGTGATATCTGTCTGCTTCTGCTAGGGCTGCCATAACAAAATTCAACAGAGTAGGCAGCTTCAACAACAGACATTTGTATCTCACGGTTCTGGAGGCTGGGGAGTCCAACATCAAGGTGCTGGCCTGATAGGTTTCATTCTGAGGCTTCTTCTCTTGGTTTATAGGTGGTCACCATTTCTGTGTGTTCACGTGGCCTCTTTCTACGTGCATACACAGAGAGAGATTTCTGTTGTCTGTTCTTCTTATAGGGCACCAAGTCCAGAGGATTAGGGCATCATACCTAGGACCTCACTTAACCTTTATTACCTCCCTAAAAGCTATATCTACAGATACAGGGCTTCAACATATGAGTCTGGGGGAGATACAATGCAGACCATAATAGCCTCTCCCCCTTGGAACCTGGACTTAGCGTTGATTCCTGATCCATCATGTCAAAAGACAAAAGTCGGACCCTCTGTGGTAGGAAAAAAGTCCTTTTCTCTCATAATACAAGGTAATAACATTTTCTCAATTCTTACAAACAAGTGTAAACTTGTTAAAACAAATATGCCAGGATTCGGAAATATCTTTTAAATCGAACTCAGTTTAAACTATACACATACGAGGACCTTGACAGATTATTTACAATTAGAGCATCCTATCCAAACTTCAGGTAGAGCAACATCACATCATCCTAGTAAGACGTGGTCTGTGTCATACATAATCATTCTATGTTGAATTTACACATTTCTGAAGTGACCAGGGTTTACTTCTACAATGTGAGGAGGGTGTGGAAATAAGAGCTGACAGTCATGGATAAAAATTGATTGGAGGTGTTTCATTAAGGGAAGGAAAAAAAGGAAAGCTGTGATGGGGGAGGGATGGGGGTGAATGAAATGTTTGTCCTTTGACAAGTATTTACTGTGACAAACCACAGGATTGAAAAAAAGTGGTCCCATAAGCAGTTCACCTCCCTTTTCTCTTCCTCTGCCTTTCTACTCCCTTAAGTCTGATTGGTTTCTTTGCTTCTGCTCAGTTCTACCTCTATAGAAGAACAGAGATTTGCTATCTACAGTGGTCTAAGTTGGCGTTAGCTAGTTCCTAAAGTAAAGATGGTACTTGGTGATGAAGACTCTGCAAATTTCAGGTTGTCTCAACTTCTAAATAACCAGCTAATCTGGTGGAAATACTGTAGCTCTCTAAAAGAGCAATTTATCACTTTGTCTAGTAAAAGAAAATCAGTATATTTTTACACATAGAGAAAAAAGTTATAGAACATTATTTAGAACAATTTGCCATTTATATATTTCTTTAAGTTGGTGTGTGTAGTTATATGGTATGTGTCAACATAGATGAGTCTTTGTGTTTTGTTTTGTTATCATGTATATTATAGAAAGGAAATCTAAGTGACACTAGTGGTGCTGGCTGTTGGGGTGAGGACACACCTCAGAGCAGGCCGTCCAAACCATTTTTGTTTCTTCAAAGTTCTGGCTGTGTTTTGAACTGAGAGGGTAATAGAAAGAAGGAAAGAGTTTGGGGGTTCTGAACAGTAACAGATCTGGGGCCACTAGCTCCTGGGGTATGTGAGGCAAAAATCCTTCCTGAGACACACTAATAAGATATTTAATACACCAGTGTGTCCTCATATTACTGGTGTGGAAAATCCTGGTCTATCATCACTCTGATCTTTTCAGGAAGCAGAGTCCACAATCTGTCTCAGACACCCCTTTTCGTTTGCATTTCTCTCAATATCATACAGATCCCCATAACTCCAATCACTTAGGCTACGTCTAAGCCCATTGTCTTTTGTTCTATCTAGAGTGAAACTAAAAATCAGCCGGTCTGCAGAATGATTCTTAACACTGAAAACTTTCTCTTCCCTTTATTAAATATGCTGCCCCTCTTTGAATTATAAAAGGACAAAGAAAGAAAACAAAAAATGGGTGTGGCATTAGATGGAATGTCTTCAGAGAGTCCCTAATACCCTCTGAATTCTCTGACTTTTACCTCTTGTTTACCTTCTTGAATAAGGGGATATATGAACAAAAAACCAGAGCCTGCCATTTTTTTCCTCATGAGCAGAAGGGAGGGGTTTTGTGAATTAAAAAGTCAAATGCTAATGCCATGGGGAAATTATGACTTGGTATCACAAACGCAGTCAGTGTGGTTAGACTATAATACATAGCTCCAATTTCTTCACACAAGCATGAAAGTATCACAGGGAAGCTACTTATGAGAAGTCTTTTTTTTTTTTTCCTTCCTTTTCTTTTTTAATGAGAATGTGGGGGAAGAGTTTCAGCTCTTAGATGTTGGTCTTTATAACTTCCTTGTCGAAACTGTGAAGTTTTAAAGTTAATATTTTCCTTAGGGAATTTCCTTGACAAGCTAAACAGTTCTTGCCTTAATCTTCCAAGGTGGGAAACTCTTAAGAGGGGAGGTCCCTCGGCTATACCTCTTCCTGGAACATCTCACCACCCCACTCTGGAACGTGGGACGTTTGGGGCCTGTGGTAGGTGGGAATCCTGGGGAACACAAAGCCCATTGTGTCTCTTCTAAAACTTTGCTTTGTCTGTTCAGAAACTGTCTCAATTGAGCTGGCACCCCAGCACAGAGATGCCATGAGAATCTATGGAAATAAATACACTTGGGAGTAGATCCCAAGGATACTAGGATTAAGCATTTTACTCTTCAAAAACCAGAAGGGTCAAAACCTCACTCATTCACCTGTACCAGTAGGCACTTTTGATGGTGAATTTTATGTGTCAACTTGACTAGGCCATGGTATCCAGATATTTGCTCAAAAATTATTTCAGATGTTTCTGTAAAGATGCTTTTCAGATGAGATCAACATTTAAGTCTGTAGATATTGAGTAAAGCAGATCACCCTCCATAATGTGGGTGGGCCTCATCCAATCAGTTGAAGGCCTTAATAGAAAAAAGAAAGAGGGAATTCTGTCAATAGGTGGCCTTTGGACTCAAACAGCAACTCTGCACTGGGCCTTTCCTACAGATTTTGGATTTGCCAAGCTTCCACAATTGTATGAACCAATTATTTAAAATCTCTTTCTCTCTCTGTCTCTCTCTCTCTCGTTGCAAGGCCTTTGCACATGTTGATCTCTCTGCCTGGAACACAACTCCCCCCAGGTACCCCCAACTCTGCTTAACTCATGCTTCCTCATCCTTCAGACTTCACTCAACATCACTCACTTAAGGAAGCCTCCCTGGTTCCCTGGATGAGGTTGATATGCTGCTCAAAGCAGCATGTACCTTTCCTTTGTAGCACTTATCATTTGGTAACTCTACCTTTTTACTTTTATTTAGGTCATTATCAGATTCAAGCTTGTCTACCTGACTGTAGACTTCACCAGGGTGGGGACTGTATCTGCAGTTCCAATGCTTATGTGTTTGGCACATAGAAAATACCTGCCGCCCCCAGTGTTTATTGAATACATGAGTGAATCCTAACCACTTGAACCCCTTATAAATGAAGTGTTATTTTCACGGATTAGTAGTTGAGGGGACTAAGGTCCATTAATATGCCCTTGGTCACACAGTGGTAAAACTGATATTCCACCCTAGGTCTGTTGACTCAGAGCCCATGCACTTTCCACCACACCAATCTGCCTTTCTCAGCAGCCTGCAGAAACCAAGGGCAAAATGATTTAAAGGAAACACTCCGATCTGTGAACTTCCCTTATTGCTTCATCTCTAAAAACACACCCCAATTCTTGACACCACTAAGAGAAATGAGAAATCTGTGTGTTTTAGATTGGAAACAAACAGAGTAATTGTCTGGAAATCGGGGTACCTATTGCCTCTCAATAATCAGCATCAGAGTGAAGCATATCACTTGAAGGTGAGAGTAAGCATGTGAAGAATTTCTTTAGTTCCAGATTTTAGAGGGTGAAAAAAATCGCATGAAGGAGAGAATCAGACAAAATGTATAATATCTTCATGCTTCATAAAAACAGAGATTAAAATCACATATCTCAAATTTTTACACAACTCAAAAGTGTTTTAGATATAATTCTAAAGGATCAAAGCAATTGATTTTAATTGGTTCCTGAATAGCAATACCAAACTCAGTCCTGGTTGTCAGGTAGATAATCCCATTTCATTTTAGAAACAACAGCTTAAGAATTGTGCAACCTTCCTTGGTTATCATGTAATAAGCAGACAGCTCAGACAGGGAGGCTTGCAAAAATCTAATCAAAACGGCCTTACAATACTGTCTCCTGAATTTCAGACCCACAGGGCAGTTTCACAGCCAAGTCTGAAAGACTTGAAAAAACAGGGTTAGATGGGAAGTGCTGACACAAGCCCGGCAGAGAGAATGGCCTCACTATATTGCTGCAACAATCTGAGGGGGAAAAAAAGAATATATTTTTGGTGTGCATTAATTTTTTTTTTTAACATCTTTATTGGAGTATAATTGCTTTACAATGTTGTGTTAATTTCTGCTGTATAACGAAGTGAATCAGTTATATGTATACATATATCTCCATATCTCCTCCCTCTTGCGCCTCCCTCCCACCCTCCCTAGGTGTGCATTAATCTTCAAGCTGCTTCTACGTGACTTGAGAACATGTCCCCGAAACCGACATAATTTGGCCATGTAAATTGTGTGTACATTCCTAGTGAATAGGGCCCTTGATCACATTCCTACCAATTATGCTGTTCTCAAAAAGACCAGAACTAAGTCCTAACATGTTAAGAATGCTCAGGGGAAAAAAAACCCAACAACAGTGGAGAATTTTGCTTCTCTACTATAGAAATAGAAGGAGGGACTTATGGCAACAGCAAGTTAAGACTTTTCCAGGCAACTTCTACTGAGGCAAAGTAAACTGATAGACACATTATTAGGTGAGCTTAGGGTTAACTTGATGGCAAAGGACCTCAGGTACTCTAGGAAAAATCATTTTGGTAATACCTGTACTTCCACAGGACTTGGTTCTTCTCTCTTGGCATTTATCTTACTTTGGGCTGAATAACAGACATTTGCGTTTTTGCTTTATTCTCCATATCTGCACTCCCACCCCCAGTCCCCAGTTGAGTTGCTAGAGGACCAGAAAGATGTTTCATTCCTCTTTTAATTCCACATAGTACTCAGTAAACTGCAGTGAACATAGCAAACGCAAAATACCCATTAACTGACTTCAATACTGTTTAGGAACTGGCGAACTGTACAATGTGAGATGTGGGCAGAGATGAATCCTGGCAGATAAAATAATGACAACACTTGAAATTGACAGAGCCACCTGAGCCTGAGATTCTCTGTGTGTTTTACTATTAGCCTCTTGAACACTAGTGCTCTTACCCTGGACCAGGTCACCTGTCAAACCAAACTGGCAGCATTGTTTTTCCTTTAAAGGAGCACTTAGAGCCGTGGGTAGCAGTGGTCACCATCTCTACAGTTCGGTAAACTTAATTTGAATCCCAGTTTTGCCTTTTCCTGGTTGTGTGACCTTGGGAAAATTTCTTCATCTCTTTAAGGGAAATGGTCTAGACAAATTCCGAATTCCTGTGGCTGGCAGGTGTTCCATGTGATTGTAGCACGTATTTGTGTGGGCGAGCTGGGTTCATTGAAAGGCACCAGGACAAGACTATTTGGAAGCCATAATCCATCTCTTGGGCACAGCAGGGAGTATTGAGAAGAGTGAAGCTTGGAGTTTGGTCTACAACTTTGGCATTATTTGTTATCCTAATTTTATCTGGGAAAGTACAATAGAGACTAGCAATCCAGACTGCTATGTCTGGATCTGGAAACCCTTCTTATACCTCGAAGGTTTATGGCAATTCTGCACATGCACTGTCTATAATCCTGAAACTCTACTACTGAGGCTGCTGTTGGGAATTCCAGTATTATCTCTATGCCCTTGAACTGTAAGAGAGCTGTGGAAACCCCCAGATGTTTCTTCCTCCATGTTGACCCATGATAGGAAATTACCATGCTATATACCCTTCTAGGCTTTTTAGGATTGGGGAAAGGGAATTAACTGACATTTCTGAGAAGTCCATGTGAGGCATTCTAACAGTCTGAGGTTTCATATTAGATCCTGGCATCTCACATCCTAAGTTGTACGCTATGCAGTTTAGCATTCTGTATGTATTGACAGAGTTGATAAAGTGTCACCAGTGGCACTTTAGATGTGGCGGTTGCTCCTGGGAAGATATTATCCTCATTTTATAGACTTAAAAAGGAGACTTTGGAGTGAACCTTCTTGCCCAAGGCCATGTAAAGTGTGTATAGCAGAGGCAGGAGTCTCAGGATTTTAAGTCTAATTGGTTTGATGTTTCTGAAAAGTCTTTTTGGGATTGGAAAGTGAAGAAACTGCAACATGGCAGAGGCTTCCCATTTTTTACTCTTTCTGAAATGGGTGGCATCATCTGACTCTCTTAAAGTAAGTGTACTTTAAAAAAAAAATTAATGGGAATTGTTATTACAAAGGATGCAGCATTTTAACAACACTGCATGATTTAGTGAATCATTTCAGAGATTACTTACATAACAGGGATTTCCCTCCAGCCATACCAGTCATGGGATAGAGCTGGGATGTCCTACTGCAGCAAATTGATTTTCTGTTCCCCTTGCCCGTGCCCTGTGGGAACTACCAACTCAGTCCACCCTTCCCTCTGCTCAGACAGCAGAGGGGAATCCCTGGGGAATGAGTGCCCTAGGACCTGCAGGCTCTCCTACACATTTCACCTCTGTGTCTCGCAACGCCAGTGTTTCCTGACCCAGCCACTGGCCACAGACTGTATGCCAGTCTTGTCTGCCCCGTCCCCCATGCCTAAACATTCCATGTGCTAACACAGAATGCTTTTCTCTTTTTTATTTCCAGCAGATGTGGCCATTTTCTCTGCTACAGAAGGCGCGGAGGATGACTGACCCTCCGGGCAAGGGTCTCTCTTACGGACTCTTCTCTTATTGCCTCCCACATCAGCTACTCCCGCCCAGCTCTCCTCCTGAGGAGCGAGGTCCCTAAGAACCACACAGGTCTGGCCTCCTTTCTTTCCTTTGGGGAAGGGAGATGGGGGCAGGTGGCTTTTGCGACATTTGCTTGAAAGGGGAGGAATCCAGAATATCAGTACACAACATAAGGAAATTATTCAGATATATTTTTAACCTTAACTCTGGTTCCTTATGAAGTTTTTGTTCTGTTTTTAATTAACAGATTTTATTTTTTAGAAAAGTTTTAAGTTTACAGAAAATTGAGTAGCTAGTACAGAGAGTTGCCATATACCACCTCCCCTACTCTGTGAGGTTGGAAGTGCTCAGTTTTGCAATTCATGATTTGCTGAAAGAATAAATGCAATCTTGCAAGTAAGTACAACATTTCTAACCTGCTGAGGCATTGAAAGACATGCAGGGAAGTGAATAAAATCAGCATTCTAAGTAGATCTTTTATCATCTTGGCCCACAGGTTATTTACAAAGGCAAATTACTAAATGTCCTAATTGCAGAGCATTTTCAATTATTCAAATACAAAGTACAAGTAGTGAAGAATGTTTATTTTATAGCTTGACATCCTTTTTTTTTTTTTCATTTAAAGAGGTCTCATATAATTGAGTAGTATTCTAACAATAATTGGTAGAATAATTTCTAATTGCTTATCTCCTTTTTCAGTTGCTTCTTTTTGGGGTTCCCATTCTAGTGCAGCCCATTTATCCAGAACCACAAATTGATTCTTAAAAGCTACCTGCGGTTGAAGTATGGAGCAGAGTGGGAGCTCCATTAACTGTGTATGGTTTCATCTTTCTGCAGCTAAATCCCTAAAGCCTTTAAAGGACCAGGGAGTTTGAAGTTTTCTCTAATGATCTAGTAATGGTTGAAAAAGCTTGTTGAAAAGGTTGTAAATATTTGTTGATTGATGGTCAACAGGGAAAAAAAAGGCTTTTACTCCTCCACAGTGGCTGAGAGGAGGGTGAGGGAGGAAGCTTTTATATACCCATTTGAGTTTGGCTTTTTAATTTCTCATGCTTTGAGGTCCTAGACATACACTTCAAGAACAGACCTCTTCTTTCACCTTCAAAAAGGGAAAAAGTTAGAATAAAACAGTGTTCTTAAGTTTTGCACTATAACCCAGAGAAATGTACGTAGATAGTTACCTAGTTGAACAAGGCTAAGCACAGCTCCTCATGAATAAGAACGAACTTTTAGTTTCAATCCACTGAAGGGAGATGGAGTAGGTGGAGTAGGCAGCTACCGATGTCGTGAGATGTGAACATTACCGAAAGACTTGCCTGCATAAAAATATCTTTCCCCTGGGTCTATCCTAGATACTTAAAGGCAGCCAGCTCTTGGAACTGCTTGTCTGGATAAAGGCATTGCCTCCATTAGATGCCATTAAAATACATATCTATTCCTTGGGAAAGGTAAATGTTAACACATTAGGAAAGATTAGAGTGTATCTATGTGAACTTTTAATTCTGAGACAATTGCAGTTTTGCATGCAGTTGGAAGAAATAATACAGAGAGATCCTGTATACCCTTCACCCATAACCTGCACAATAGCACAACCAGGAAATGGACGTTGATACAATCTGCAGACCTTATTCAGATTTCTCCAGTCTCACATATACTTATTTGTGTATGTGTGTTTAGCTCTATACAATTTTATCACATGTATGGATTGGTGTAGCCATCACCATAGTCAAGATACAGAAAATACAAGAGGACACACTGGTCAGAATGGCCATCATTAAAAAATCTACAAATAACAAATGCTGGAGAGGGTGTGGAGAAAAGGAAACCTTCCTATATTGTTGGTGGGAATGTAAATTGGTGCAGCCACTATGGAAAACAGTATGGAGATTCCTCAAGAAACTAAAAATAGAGTTGCCATATGATCCAGCAATCCCACTCCTGGGTGTATATCTGGACAAAACCATAATTTGAAAAGATACATGGACCCCAATATTCACAGCAGCACTATTCACAATAGCCAAGACATGGAAACAACCTAAATGTCCATCAACAGATGAATGGATAAAGAAGATATGGTAATATATACAATGGAATACTAAGCCATAAAAAAGAATGGATGGATCTACAGATTATCATACTAAGTGAAGTAAGTCAGACAGAGAAAGATAAATACCACATGATAACACATATATGGAATCTATTATAAAATATGACACTAACTTATCTATGAAACAGAAACAGACTTACAGACATAGAGAATAGACTGGTGGTTGCCAAGGGGGAGGGCAGTGAGGGAGGGATAGATTGGGAGTTTGGGATTAGCAGATACAAACTATTATATATAGGATGGATAAATGACAAGGTCCTACTGTGTAGCACAGGGAACTCTTCAATATCCTATGATAAACCATAATGGAAAAGAATATGAAAAAGAATGTATATGTATGTGTAACTGAATCATTTTGCTGTACAGCAGAAATTAACACAACATTGTAAATCAACTATACTGTAATAAAATAAATTTTTTTAACATTTTTATTGGAGTATAATTGCTTTACAATGGTGTGTTAGTTTCTGCTTTATAAGAAAGTGAATCAGTTATACATATACGTATGTTCCCATAACTCTTCCCTCTTGTGTCTCCCTCCCTCCCATCCTCTCTATCTCACCCCTCTAGGTGGTCACAAAGCACTGAGCTGATCTCCCTGTGCTATGCGGCTGCTTCCCACTAGCTATCTATTTTACATTTGGTAGTGTATCTATGTCCATGCCACTCTCCCACTTCGTCCCAGCTTACCCTTCCCCCTCCCCATATCCTCAAGTCCATTCTCTAGTAGGTCTGTGTCTTTATTCCCATCTTACCCCAAGAACCCCATGAAAGGTTCTTCATGACCTTTTTTTTTTCTTAGATTCCATATATATGTGTTAGCATATGGTATTTGTTTTTCTCTTTCTGACTTACTTCACTCTGTATGACAGACTCTAGGTCCACCCACCTCACTACAAATAACTCAATTTCGTTTCTTTTTATGGCTGAGTAATATTCCATTGTATATATGTGCCACATCTTCTTTATCCATTCATCCGATGATGGGCACTTAGGTTGTTTCCATCTCTGGGCTATTGTAAATAGAGCTGTAATGAATATTTTGGTACATGACTCTTTTTGACTTATGGTTTTCTCAGGGCATATGCCCAATAGTGGGATTTCTGGGTTGTATGGTAATTCTGTTTTTAGTTTTTTAAGGAACCTCCATACTGTTCTCCATAGTGGCTGTATCACTTTGCATTCCCACCAACAGGGCAAGAGTGTTCCCTTTTCTCCACACCCTCTCCAGCATTTATTGTTTCTAGATTTTTTTTTTTTTTGCGGTACGCAGGCCTCTCACTGTTGTGGTCTCTCCCGTTGCGGAGCACAGGCTCCGGACGCGCAGGCTCAGCGGCCATGGCTCACCGGCCCAGCCGCTCCGCGGCATGTGGGATCTTCCCGGACTGGGGCACGAACCCGTGTCCCCTGCATCGGCAGGCGGACTTTCAACCACTGCGCCACCAGGGAAGCCCTGTTTCTAGATTTTTTTGATGATGGCCATTCTGACCGGTGTGAGATGATATCTCATTGTAGTTTTGATTTGCATTTTTCTAATGATTAATGATGTTGAGCACTCTTTCATGTGTTTGTTGGCAATCTGTATATCTTCTTTGGAGAAATGTCTATTTAGGTCTTCTGCCCATTTTTGGATTGGGTTGTTTGTTTTTTTGTTATTAAGCTGCATGAGCTGCTTGTAAATTTTGGAGATTAATCCTTTGTCAGTTGCTTCATTTGCAAATATTTTCTCCCATTCTGAGGGTTGTCTTTTGGTCTTGAATAAAATAAATTTAAAAAAAAAAAAACTAAAAAAAACCCCAAAAAACAAAAGAAGATAAAAGATCTGTCACAAGGTCCATTGGCAGCTCCAGAGCAAAGGTTTCCCACTAGAGGAGTCCTACACTGGGCAGAACTGGCCCAGCTGTAGTTCTCCTTCCTTGCTCAGTCATTATTGGGAACAGCCTATAGGGAGTGTGGTCTCAGCATAAACATTAGGGCTGATTTAGAGCTGTGGCCGCTGGAGGCTGGAAGCCAACTCCATTCCTTGCAGAAGGTTCTTTCTTGACAGGAGATCTGATGGGCATATCGCTCTGACTGCCACGACCACCTTTTTTTGTCTTTTATGGTACTGACATTTTTGACCAATGGTCTTCCCTCTCCTTTATTTTTAATAGTACATTCTTCATTTGGGGTTGGTCTGATGCTTAATCCAGTGTGTTGTTTTTTTTTTTTTGTTTTTTTCATGGTACGCGGGCCTCTCACTGTTGCGGCCTCTCCTGCTGCGGAGCACAGGCTCCGGACGCGCAGGCTCAGCGGCCATGGCTCACGGGCCCAGCCGCTCTGCGGCATGTGGGACCTTCCTGGACCGGGGCACGAACCCGCGTCCCCTGCATCGGCAGGCGGACTCTCAACCACTGCGCCACCAGGGAAGCCCAACCCAGTGTTTTTTAAACATTTTTTCACAGACCCTTTTATTGATGATTAGCATCCCTTTGAACTGCTACTCTATTGGGAAACTGCTCAAGTAGATGTTGCTGTGGGACATGATCTTTCCCCCTCTTTTGTCTAGTGGTCACCTCTTCTTTTAGCGTGCACGCTCTCCAGCGTTTCAGGTGGTCATGCTCTCTTCCCACGACACGCCATGTGCCATGTATCTTTCTGCCACTATACCTACCAGACAGGCTGTCATCAACTGACTTGTCTATAACTCCTTTGAACTCATGTAGAATATGTTCAACCAATGAATGTACGGAGTACTGCACCATTTCCAAAGGGGAATATTTCTAGTAATTCTAATAATATTACCTAAATTTTATTTATATAGAACCAAAATATTAAGGGCAAATAATTTGGACAATTCAAAGAAACAAGAGGGGAGAATATAATACAAGATGAGAGAATATAGCATATCCTCTTACACTCTGGTATCAAAAGTCTTATTAATGAGAATTCTTTAAAAGTTTTGTTGTTGTTGTTACTTATTTTTTATTGAAGTGTAGTTGATTTAGTGTTTCAGATGTAAAGTGATTCAGTTACATATATATGTGTATATATATATATTATTTTTCAGATTTTTTTCCATTATAGGTTATTATAAGATATTGAATATAGTTCCCTGAGCTATATACAGTAGGTCCTTGTTGTTTATCTTTAAGGCGTTTTTATAGCACATCTCTTAACGGCTATAAATTTAGTCCTATGAAGATGCCATTTGGAGGCAGAAGCTCCAGTACTGTTGGTGAGATTTGAGTCCTGAGAATTTATATCCTGGATTCAGAATTGGAATGAAGCATATGAGTGTCCCGGGCAGACTAAAACTTTGGCACCCCTACAAATCAACTTTCTTTAAATATTTAAATATTTATGTGCAGGAGAGTCTGAGCACTACAGGGGGAAAGCGTAGAAGAAAGATGACTGGAAGCAGAGCTCGGCCTATTCTTTTAAGGTCCAAGCACTTTAGTGCTGTCCCTGAATTCACAATACACCATTCAGCAATCAGACACCCTGAAGTTAACCTGACCCACCTCCTTAGAAAATGGGCCTTAAACATTCCCCTTGGGAGGCCTCACACTGCATCCTAGCGCTTGCCTTATCCAAGTATTTCTTTAAGCCACATATTTCAATCTTCCTGAGAAAATTTCTGTAAGTACAATGGTCTCCCACTCATTACTCAGCAGCAAAGGTTGATTGCTCCCTAGTGTGTTGACTCCCTGGCTGGCAGTCCCTTCATGTGACTTTGATTGAACTTGGGGAATGGAGAGACATCACCTTGACACCTGAATTTCTACTTCTTATTTATCCTTTGTTATAGGTACAGATATTGATCTCCATTTTCATTTTAAGATAATTACCTACTGTAATACATGTATTGAGCTGTAAGATTTGTGTCCTTGATATACTTTGATAAAATAATTACCTACTGCCCCTTAAAACTTAGACTACCCATGGACAGAATGGATGGCTGATTATGGGATAAAATTTTTAAAAAAATTAATTTTATATTGGAGTATAGTTGATTAGCAATGTTGTGTTAGTTTCAGGTGTACAGCAAAGTGATTCAGTTACAGATACGTGTACATGTATCTATTCTTTTTCAAATTCTTTTCCCATTTAGGCTATTACAGAATATTGAGCAGAGTTCCCTGTGCTACACAGTAGGTCCTTGTTGGTTATCAGTTTTAAATACACCAATGTGTACATGGTATATTTGATGGAAAATGGAAAACTCTATTTGGTTAAAATACGTTTTCTACTGACTTACCTCTAATTTTTAACTTATTTAACTGTAAAAGAAATATAAGTATTACTCATCATTGGGTAAAAGTAGAAAATTCAAGTAAGCAAAAACAATAAAAATTAAAATAATCCCAAAACATCTGCCAGAGGCTTTATAACACATTTTGGTGGATATCCTTCCGGGGTTTTCCTGGAAGAATATGCATATGAAAAACTTTATACATAAGAAAAATATATTTACAAAGACCAGATGGCTCTCTATATTATGCTATATAACCTACTTTTTATATTTCATATTATCAAAGAATTTCTACACCATTAAATATATATTTAATTTATTGTTTTAAAGATTTGCATATTATCCCATTATGTGAATTCCTTGCCATTATTTCACTAACTGGATATACTCTACTGTATTTAACAATTCCCCTACTTTTAGATATTCAGATTATTTCTAAATTTTCATCATGATAAGTAACATGGTGGTAAACATCTACATTACACACATCTTTGGGTTCAATGATTTACCTGGCATATATTCCCAGAAGTCTAATTGGCAGGTCAAAAGATTTTCACTCTTTTAAGGCTTTTGCTAAGTAGTGCTGATTCTTGTTACTGTTTTTTTGCAGTCCAAGGATCTATGTCCCCAGAAGATCTTAATAACAAATAGTTAAACTGGAAGGAATAACTAATTAACCAATTAATCATGACCAGTAGAACAAATTGGCTTCAGGACTCTGAGAAGGGGGGTGAACAACCTAGAAGGTCATGTAGTTTTTTATATGGAGAATATTAAAGAAACCTTCTTAGCAAACCAGAAGAACAGGGTGAGTAGCTATCATGGTAGTCTGTGTTGTTAAGTGTGGACAGAGCAGGAATGAGAACTAACAGAAGGGGTGTGTGTGTGTGTGTGTGTGTGTGTGTGTGTGTGTGTGTGTGTGTGTGTGTGTGTGTGTGTGTGTGTGTGTGTGTGTGTTTGCGCGCGCGTGTAAATGCATGGGGAGGAAGGGCAAAATACAAACTTTACTCTCTCATAGTTTTGCCTGCTGCGTGTCTTGGAAGAGAACAAGTTTTCTGTACTAAACTGATCCTGGAGAACTATTGTGCACCTTTCTTAGAGAAGCCTGCTTCACTGTTATGATAATAGATGTCTGCAGGTTAGTTTTTCATACTCTGTGGACTGTAATGCCTTTATTTGCCACATTATCCATGTTTGTTTGTTTTTCTTTGTTTTTTGGTGGTTAGGGGTGGATAAGTGTTGATAATAGGGAGCCCTGAACCTCTTACAGAAAAGTAAAGAACATATAAGCTTGAAAAACAGTCTTCTACTCTTCCTTAGCCATGCAATCACAGGTAAGCTATTGAGTATGTCAGCATCATAAATAGATTGTTATTTCAGCCAAGGAAAGAGTCAGCTCTCAGGGCAGGGAAATCAATCAGGGAGCCAGCTTTGTGGTATCAACAAGGATAAGGCGTCTTTTGGGGGAGAAAAAGAAGTTCAAACCCAATGCCAAATATGGGACTATTTACGTATTACCTAAATAGTAACTAATGATTCTGTTGCCCTGAATATCCAGTTAATCAGCAATGCAGAGGGCTGTTTGGACCCATGTTCACTATGCTCACGTCTTTTCCATGTCTTGCTTTCTCAATTTGTAAAACAAATGACCTCTGGATTTCTGGTCATCTATTTAGAGACTTAAGTAAGACAGCCCCTTAAATTTAAAACACAGAAAAACTTGGTGTTAGTTCATTAGAAAAATAAAGGTTTGTGTCAGATTACATTTCCCCCCAAAATGGGTACAGTGGCATTTCTACTCTTACATGTTCCTTTAGAACCCGACTAGAGGTGAACCTTCCTCTCCTCTTGAACTGGTGCACTGGTGACTTCTCTGACCAGTAGAATATGACAGAAGTGATGCTGTGTGACTTCTGAAGCTGGGTGGTATGAAAGACACAGCTTCTGCCTGACTCTTTTTTGCAGGCACAATATTGTGAAGAAGCCCAGGTCATGTGAAGAGACCATGTATGTGTGTTCCATTCAATAGCTCCTATTAAGTTCCCAGGGATAGCTACCATTAATTGTGAGCAAATAATCTTCAGATGATTATAGCCTCCAGCCTTTAAGCCTTTTAGTGTCAGCCACCTAGGAACAGAGACGAACCATTCCCTCTGTGCCCTCTCCAAATTCCTGACCTACAGAATCCACAAGCATAATAAATGGTTGTCTTACTCCACTAAGTTTTCTGGTTTTGCTTTTTTTTTAACTATTTTTACTTTTGTCCATACCACGTAGCTAGCAGGATCTTAGATCCCCCACCAGAGATCAAACCTGGGCCCCAGCAGTGAGAGTGCAGAGTCCGAACCACTGGACCACCAGGGAATTTCCTCTGGTAATTTTTTTTTTTTTTTTTTTTTTTTGCGGTACGCGGGCCTCTCACTGTTGTGGCCTCTCCCGTTGCGGAGCACAGGCTCCGGACGCGCAGGCTCAGCGGCCATGGCTCACGGGCCTAGCTGCTCCACGGCATGTGGGATCTTCCTGGACTGGGGCACGAACCCATGTCCCCTGCATCGGCAGGCAGACTCTCAACCACTGCGCCACCAGAGAAGCCCCCTCTGGTAATTTTTAATATAAGTAGAGTAACTAAAACAAAGTTATTGACCAAATTCAATACTGTAATCTGTTGATCACTCAACAGATAGGTATTGTGAAACTTTCTCAGATCAAAGTACTCTGCTAGACTTGTGAGTTTGCAAAAAACAAAAAACCCAAACAAAAACAAAAAAACGTATTATTTTTCCTTAAAGAGTACAGAAATCTAGTAGAGGAATCCAAATATATAAGTACAAAAAGATGGCTAACAATGTGTGGTGAGTGCCAAATGAGATAATACACATACACTGAAAAGGAGTTGGGTAGAGTAGAGTCTGGGCTTTGTTATGCATCCCAGCATACAGCAAAGACTGAGCAAACTGTTCATTTGACCAGAGAAAAAGGCAAGTTAGGAATTGGAGGAAGAGGGTCAGGTACTTGGAGGGGAGAGATGAAGGTGTTTGAAGCCGGTTGGAAAACATAGCGTTGAGTCTGGAGTACTGGGGTGTGGATCATAACAATTACAGCCTCAATCCCCTATGTGTATAATAGTGTATACTTTACAAAGCACGTTCATAGACATTATCGTGTTCTATCTTCACAAGGACCCCATGAAGTAGGCTATCTTATCTCTATTTTATGGCTAAGGAAATTTAAGCCCAGGGATCTAAAAACCACTTTGATTTTATTAGACCTTTCTGGCAGAGGTAACGGTGAATGAAAAGAAAAATAAAGAGAACTAATGTTTAATGAGCACCTACTAAATGCCAGGCATTTTCCTTGGTATTTTCATAATTAACAACCTGAAATCTAATTTTATACCAACCTTGGAAGTAATTGTTATTATCCTGGTTAAATGAGAAAATTGAGGCATAGGGACGTCAAGTAACTTTCTTAAGGTCATACAAGTAGTAAGTTAGGACCTAGGGATAGACATTTTAAAATATGATGGCAAGTTCAGCAAACCTTCTACATTCCTGTGGGATAGAGTCTCTCTGCTCCCCTCCACATAGTTGCAAACAAACCTCCCTTTCACACTTTCACAGAAACATCTAGATGTTGCCTGTCTAAAGCACTCAAGGCATTAATATGGGAATGACCAATGGGTTTAGTGCCTTCCAAAAAAAAAAAAGAACTAGTTGTTAACCTCAAAGAATTTCTAGTTGGTAGAATGTGAGAGGGAAATCTGTCTCTTTCTCTCTAATAAGCTGGGGCACTGATGATATACCTAGTGGTTCAGCAGTGAACTAGGAATATGGCCTTGAACTAGCCACTTAAATCCTCTGGGTCTGAGTTTCCTCGCCTGCAAAATAAACGGGTTGCTGGATGATCTTCAAGGTTCTTTCCAGATGGAATGTTTTATGATTCTATAAATCTAGAACTAAGATGTAAAATGGGGAATTCACTTTAAAAACTGTTATGTCAGTTGGCCTTTTACCTTTCTTCACCTTGGCAAAGTGAGTCTGTTCTACTTACTGAGAGCAAAGAATCACTGCTGAGAAGAGTGGGTCTTGGTGTAATGATGTTTGAAGCGGTGGATCCTCTATCCAGCAGTGGTGCTTTCAGAATTGCCACCAGTATTTGGTAGATAATTGTAAACCTATGATTTCAAAGGTATTTATGTAAAACTGTTCTACATACCTTGCTATTCTAGGTTTTTCTCTGCTAAGTACAGGTCTATTTTTCAGTTGATGCTTTGGAGATGTTTCTGCTAGGTGAGATTGCTCTAAGAATAAGTTCCAACAATGTGTTCTCATCAAATGGCAGAGGGTTCTAATTGTATAAAACTAGCCACTAAAAAAATCTGTTGCAATTTGGATTTGATAAAGAGAAATTATGATGTTAATTGCTCTCTTCCACTTTTTCTCTCTGTTAATTTCCACTGATAATTGCCACTTCCTAGGGAATCACAGAATGTGGGGATGTTAGGTAGTTTGTCCTCCCTGTTTATATTAAACCATTTGTAGCAACAAATGAATATGCAGGAGCTGGTAGGCAAATAAATTTATGGCCTTAATTTTATTGCTTGGAGTGGGTTTATGTGTCCCAAAACTGCTCTTTAATTGCTATGTCCTTGTCTATTTTTGAAAGCCTAGGCAGTTATAAGTTGTTACATAAGATCTAATGATAGGTAAACCTCCTACCTCCAGAAGTTGACTTATCACTTATATTCTCTTGCATTTATACCTAGGGAATGTCAAACAACTCAACACAAAAACATTTCTTGGTGGTTTTCAATTGCTTATGAAACAACGTATTAGTACAGAGCTTCAAATATGCCACAATCAAGCAAACGATTGATAGATGCTTTATAAATCTTATGAAGCTTAGTTTCATTTTTGCCTTCTACTTTGTGCCTCAGTTCTTAAGGATGATGAGAGAATGCTGAGTTTCTTTTACAGGTCTCATTTCACACAGACAGCACTTGAGTGATAGTCTTTTGCCCCCAAGGAAAGAAAATTTAGTTTTAAGTATAATTATTTCAGAATGGTCCTCTGAATAACATGGATATTAATCGTTGCTCCCCAAAAGGATGAAGGATTGACCCAAACTTATGTATCCCACTTTATTTCCAAATACTCTCCACTTTGGTTCTCGTAGCCTGCTGTGGTTATCCCAAACCCCTTTGCCTAAAGTAACCACATGCTGGTTGTAAAAACATCTAAAGCCGTTGAGATCATGATTAACAAGACTGCCATTATTTGATGATGCTCAAATCTGACCTTTCTTAGTACTTAAATAAAATAATTTCTAAGGATGCAAAAAATATATGCTGAAATGACCAAAGCCAGCAACTGGATTCATCTCAAACAGGCTTCAGCTCCAGAAGCACATCTGCAAACTATAAACAACAGTGCTAGTATAGTATGTTTTAATATATTTTTTGGAAGAATGCAACGATCCCATTGCTGACTAGAAATAGTGACATTTCATAATTTCCCTGAATTTGGGATTGGTTGAGCTCCTCCAAGGTAGAGTGTCTTCTCAAACTTGCTTCTATTAATTACCATCAACACTGTTTTCCTTATTATGGTTGTTTCTAGTGGTTTGGATAGAAAGATGCTACACTTATTTCTAGGTGAGGAGCCTTATGCAGACCTGCATATAAGCAAAGGAAGTAGCATCTAGGCCACACACGTTTCCCAGCTCTTGCCACTAAATAGGATCATTGTTCTCCATCCAGGTTGCACATCATAAACACCTGTGGGGCTTAGAGAATATTACAGATTTCCAGGCTCTGCCCTGGATATTCTCATTCAGTAGTTCCCAGGTGGGATCCAAGCTCTACAGTTTAAAAATGTATCACAGGTGGTTCTGCTGCACGGTAATCATGAGGTCTTAAGTGTAGTAAAGTAATATCAAGAATCTTAATTTCTTGTCTGTTATAAACTTTGTAAAAGGAAGTACCTACAAGTTAAACTTTAGAATAAGGTAGACATGGCACAAGTCTAGACTCTACCACTTACTGTGTGAACTTGGGCAAATTACTTACCTTCTCTGAACTTTATGATTTTCATCTGAAAAAATGGGGATAATAGTTTCCTAATGAAATGTTGTGAAAATTAAATAAAATACTGTATGTGCAGTGCTTCTCACCATGCCTGGCACTTAGTAAAGACGTAATACAGTATAGCTGTGATTTGATTTCTCTTTAGGTACACTTGTACCTGAGTGATCAAAATATACCATTAAAATATGAAACGCTATTTTATCTACCTATGACAGGAGGACTGGAGGACCTGGGAGGTCCTCTGTTCACATCAAAGCATTCAGAAATCAAAGATTAGTCCCTTTTCTGATGGAGGAAAATGGAAAAACAGAATCAGTCCTCTTCACTATGAGGGGAGATGCCCAAGAAGAAGTGTTCTCTGAAAAACAAGATGTAATAATGGCTACTGGTTATTGGCCAACTTCAGCTAGAGAGAGAGCTGATTTCTTCCTACTGCCAACTCCCGCCCTGGGGGCAATAAGGCAGTTCTCTTCCCTATTCTCTTTTTTCTATGATTGTTATTCCTTCTTCCTTGCCTGTGTTTACTCCTTTTCATGCTCCCAAGATCACTTAAGACCCACATCCTCTTGTCTCTTTCGATCTGCCCAGCCTCAGTGTAGCTTGTTTCCACCTCTTGAACTTCCGTTGTCTCAGTTAATTCCTACACTCTATTTTATTATTTTGTGGTATTAATTATATATTTCCAGTGGACTTCAAATTTTCTGAGGGACAAGATATTCTTAGCCTGCATTTACATCTTTTTCCTCAGCCCAGCACACTAAGTCCTAGGCGTAAAGGATTGCATCATACAAACAAATTGAGTGCCAAAGAGGGTCATCTATATGTGAAGTAGAGAGCCAGTGAGGCTATCGTTAACCTTAGTCACCTATGGTTCGATTTTACCAGCTGTTCTTTGTTTTCCAACAGGGAGATGCGAAACACACAGATTATTTTTAACTATTTCATTGACTTTCCTCATTGATCAATTCAGCTGTTTTTCTTCTTGAAATAGTGATTCTCAAAATTGTTTACATGCTAGAATCATCTGGGGAGCTTTAGAAGATCCTCATGTTCAGACTATACTCCAGACCAATTAAATCAGAATTTCTAGGAGTGAGGCCAAGCCATTGGGGTTTTTTTTGTTTGTTTTTTAAGCTCCCCAGGAGGATCCAATGTACCGCCAAGATTGAGAACCACTGTTTTAGGTCAAACTATGTAAAAGCTGATTGCTAGAACCCCAGATTGAAAACAGGTAATAAATGAACGAACAAGCAGGAATGGGATCTCCTAATGGACCCCCACCAGTCATGGGGACTCCTTCCTGATTTTGCCTGTTATTTTCCTAAGCTGCTTTAAGGCACACTGCTCAGTGGACCTGAAACTACAGTTTGAGAACAATCATGTCCAAGAAGTGAAACTCCTTGCTCCTGTAGGTTTCGTTGTACCCGCTGTTAATAGCTCTTGGAGTGCCCAAACCACTGATCGGTACCCATTATTTAAATCTCAAATTGAATGTCATTTCTCAACAGAGGGCTTCTCTGACCACTCCCATACTCATCAATATTGAAGCACTAGTTATACTGTCTCAAACCTCCTGTTTTCCTTTATAACACCCATGATATATAGAGATCTGACTGATTATTTGCTTCATATACTGCCTCCCCTCCTCCTACCACAGGATTTTAAGCTTAGTGATGGAAGAGGCCATATCGGCTTTATTCTGCTGTAAAACTGGCACCACCACATTGCGTGTGGTAGGAACTTGGTATATACTTGCTGAAGGGATGAAAATCAGAGCACTAGTTCTTTTTTTTTTTTAACATCTTTATTGGAGTATAATTGCTTTACAATGGTGTGTTAGTTTCTGCTGTATAACAAAGTGAATCAGCTATACGTATACATATATCCCCATATCCCCTCCCTCTTGCGTCTCCCTCTCACCCTCCCTATCCCACCCCTCTAGGTTGGGGTGGGAGAATGGCAGAATCCTGGGCTCTCTGTGGAACATTCTATCAACCGTGAGATAATGCAGAGTGGTGGGCACCCTCAGGCATCCAATTTTGACCAGTGATTCTCCAAAATGACCTGCTCAGGAAAACCACTTGGATGTTTTGTTTAAAGTACAAATACCTACGCTTCATCTTCAATAGTATGAGGTCAGAATGAGCAATACGTTTTCCACCTGATTCTGATGCCCTGGGCCAGAGCTCACTGTTTAGAAACTACTACCTTAGGTGTTGCCCTGAAATGACTTTCAAAATCTCTGTCACACTCACTCTACAAAATATTTGACCAGTACTCAGCAAACTGTCAAGGTCATCAAATATAAGGAACGTCTGACAAACTGCCACAGCCGCGAGAGGCCAAAGAGGCGTGACCCCAAAATGTAGTGTGGAGAGCTGGATGGGATCCAAGAACAGGAAAAGGACAGTGGGTAAAAACTGAAAAGATGGGAATCACGTATGAACTTATAATAATATATCCATATTGATTCACTAATTGTAATCAACATACCATAGTAATGTAAAGTGTCTGTAACAGGGGAGACTGGGCGTGGGTATATGAGAACTCTCTGTATCATCGTCACATTTTTTCTGTAAATCTAAAGTTTTAAAAAAAGAAATTTTATTAAAAAAAAATCTCTGTCAAATTTGGAGCCTGTAGCCTCCATAGCTCAGTTGTTCTTTTTGTTCTGTGATGGAATTGGGAAGGTGAGGTTGAAAGTTTTCTCTCGAGGAGAGACATTGCTTTACACAACAGGTCTGGAGAGAGAATGCCCCCAGTACTATCCACTCTGTTTAGTAATGTGGCTGGTTGAACTATGTTTTCTTAGAAATCAGTGTACTAAAGCCTGATAATAATATTAGAAATGTATTGCTGTAGTACTTTTCCCAAATACTTGGGAAACTTAACCATGATGGCTATGATCAGTGCCCATGCTGACCACTCTGTGTCGCTCAGTATTGGCCATATTTTTACAGCTATGGATATTTTCAGAGACAATCAACATGGGAATATTGTATTAAGTAAAGCATTCATGACATTTGCTTTCGTGCTAAGAAAAGATATACAGAATATAAAATTTCAGTTATTCAGAGTTCCCTCATCTAGCAAACTCAACTAACAAGAGAGATAGAGCAAAGAAGGAAAAAATAAGCAAAAAGAGAACTCCATATACTAAATATGGGTATTATAAAAGCCATTGATCAGAAGTAAATATTTTTTTCCATAGGAGAGTCCATTTACTCAGAATCTATTTACTGTAACTTTAAACATAATCTAACTGTTTTGGGGAATCACGATTTATATACAATAAACACAAAAACATCAAAATCAGAGTTGCATAATACTTCTTGGTCTAAATAGTCCTTTATTTTAGTATCTATATTCTTCTATTCAACAGTTGATTGATAACATTTACATATGTTATATAATTTAACATTTATCATAAACATTGAGAAATCCAGGGAAGATATTGTTCCCATTTTACAGATGAGGAATGTATGTCAGTGAGGTTGAACAACTTGATGAAGTCACTGTGATCCTTAATCTAATAATCTTTCTGTTGCACTAGGTTGCCTTGTACAAATATAGAACAATCCTTAATAACCATAATCTGGAATCATCAAGCAAATGTTAAAGTTTAGCATACTTTGTTTAAAAATATAGAAAAATCTATAGTATTTTACTAAATTTATTTTACTAAAGAGACTATAGTATTTTACTATAGTCTGTTAATGGTGATTACATTAAAATAACAATGTTTGGGTACCTGAAGGAGTAAGTTTTTGTTATATGAAAAAGTCACTTATGTGAAATCTTCATTTAGTAGGAAGTCAAGTGAAAAAGGAATATACACAGAAAGATGCACATACACACACATGTATTTTTTTAAACTGGACTTTTCATCCCCTAGGAATTACCACCATTTCCTATATTCACATATTTCTTATGTGGTGTGGGCTATTTATTATTAAGTAATTTACAAGCCATTCTTCCTGCTCAAAATGGCCCAGGAAAGGAAGGAAAAGAGATGGCAGCGGTCGATTAAAACTAGAGAAGAATTTTTATCAGACAGATTGTATACACCCAAAGTGGAGACCTAAGACACTGAGGCTAACTTCTCCTCCACGAAAAGTGGTTTAAGGATCTTGGCTTGTGCTAGAGTTCTGCTTGGCAATATATATGGAGGTACTATTACAATAGATTATATAATTTATGCCTTTTCAAATTCTAACCTTGTACTTTATGTACTTAATTCTCTAATCCTAGGATCGGATATTTGGCTGATAGGAATCAGTAGAAAAAGTAATTCTAGATGTGGCACATATATACAATGGAATATTACTCAGCCATACAAAGGAATGAAATTGAGTTATTTGTAATGAGGTGGATGGACCTAGAGTCTGTCATACAGAGTGAAGTAAGTCAGAAAGAGAAAAACAAATACTGTATGCTAACGCATATATATGAATCTATAAAAATGGTACTGGGACTTCCCTGGTGGCGCAGTGGTTAAGAATCTGTCTGCCAATGCGGAGGGACACAGGTTTGAGCCCTGGTCTGGAAAGATCCCACAGGCTGTGAAGCAACTAAGCCCGTGCGCCACAACTGCTGAACCTGTGGTCTAGAGCTCGCAAGCCACAACTACTGAAACCGCAAGCCACAATTACTGAAGCCCACGCGTCTAGAGCCTGTGCTCCGCAAAAAGAGAAGCCACCACAATGAGAAGCCCACGCACCACAACAAAAAGTAACTCCTGCTTGCTGCAACTAGAGAAAGCCCAACACAGCCAAAAATAAATAACTAAATAAATTCATTTTTTAAAAATGGTACTGATGAACCTAGTGGCAGGGCAGGAATAAAGACACAGACATAGAGAATGGACGTGAGGACACGGGGAGGAGGAAGGGTAAGCTGTGACAAAGTGAGAGAGTGGCATGGACATATATACACTACCAAATGTAAAATAGCTAGCTAGTGGGAAGCAGCCGCATAGCACAGGGAGATCAGCTCGGTGCTTTGTGACCACCTAGAAGGGTGGGATACGGAGGGTGGGAGGGAGACGCAAGAGGGAGGGGATATGGGGATATATGTATATGTATAGCTGATTCACTTTGTTATAAAGCAGAAACTAACAACGTTGTAAAGCAATTACACTCCAATAAACATGAAAAAAAGAAAAAGTAATTCTATGTGCTCCTTGTCCTCCACCCACAATCCCAAAAACGTGTGGAAAGACTGAAGAAGATTTTCTTTTTCAGATACTTATAGGGGTATTATAACCCCTGCAAGGATGGAAAGTGCAATTATTTTGCAACTACCATTCATTACCTTATACACTGGTGATATATATATATTTTTTTATTTATTTTTTGCATAGCTGTGTTGGCTGTTGGTCTTTGACCTTCTAGCATTTGTTATTTCTTTCCCCTAAGATATTCTAATGTAGAAAAGCATTTATGAACATTATACCTCTGCAACCATGTTGATATTAAAAAAAGTAATCTCTCCAGATATTCATCTACTGTTTGATTCTTTATTTTGTTGCTCTTAAACGACTGCAGAGTTATTTTTCCTTCTCTCTTCCAAAGTTAGGAAAACTGATTTTGAGTCACTACGTTCTTTTATCCATTAATTTGTTAATTTATGTCCACCAATTCTTTGACATAATTTCTTGCAAATGTGGGGAGTCTAAACTCTCCCTTTAAATGGGGCCACATGTAGGAACTTCCTTTTCACAAACAGAATGTGACAGAAGTCATGACTTGTGACTTCTGAGGCTATATCATAAAAAATTTTTTACATTTCCATTGGATCTCTCTTAGATTGCCCACTCTGGGGGAGGCTAATTGACATATTGTAAGAGTATCCACATAGCCTTAAAAGAGGTCGCCATGAGAAGGAACAGAGACCTCCTGCCAATGGCCACTGCAAACTTGCCAGCCACATGAAACCATGGAAGTCCATCCTTCAGCCCCAGACAAGCCTTCACATAGTCGGAGCTCTGGCTGATGTCTGGACGGTAACCCCATGAGAGACCTCCAGCCAGACCGCTCAGCTAAGCCACTCTCAAACTCCTGACCCATAGAAGGTCTATGAAGATATAATACATGATTATTATTATTTTTAACGCACTAAGTTTTGGGGCAATGTGTTAAGTAGCAATAATACCTTTATCTTACCAAAACAAGATAACTGCTGTCTTTATTCATACGACAAATATTTACTGAGCATCTAATATGTGTCAAGCAGTCTGTTAGGTGCCAGGGATACTAAAGGGAATTGAAGAGACATAATTCCTCCCTTTAAAGAATATATAAACTTGTGATACATATAAATATCTAATAAATGCTTATATAATTATTTAACTACAGTAAGTGTGAGAGGAAGTAGCAAGGTTATGAACACTTACGATCTTCAACCTGAAGGTGAGGAAAGTTTTCCCTGAGGAACTGACATTGAAGCTCAGTGAATGCTTAGGTGTTAGGAGTTAACCAGGTAAAGAGTAAAGTGGAGGATGAAAAAGAGCTTTCCAGGCAGAAGGACAGGAGAGGTGAAGGCCCTTGTGCAGTGGTCCACTAAGAAGTTTCTGTGCTAGAAACTACCGGGATATGTTTTTCCATTTATTCAATTTCTTCAAGGAAATATCCAAGTGCCTACTGTGCATCAGGCACTGTTGTAAGCGCCGAGGATACTGTGGTGAACATATCAGACAGACATCCCTGCACTTACAGAGCTTGCATTCTAGTGGGTGAGAAAGACAACAGACAAAAATAGATGAGGAAAATATGTAATATGGACTTCCAGTTTCTGGTCCAGCAAGTAAAGAGCTTGGACGTTGTCTCTCTCCTCCACACAACAACAACAACAAAAAGCTAAACAAACTGACAACCAACAACTCTTCTTAGATCCATCAGAGAACTGAGGTCATAGGACAAACCACTGCTGCGAAAATTGGAGTAACAAACAGGTAGATACAGAGAATCAGAAGCCCAGGAGCAGAAAACCCCTTGGCAACCAGTGCCAGAGTTGGAAAACCTAGTTGACAAATTGCTGGAGGTTGGGTGTGGACAAGTGTGAGAGATAACAACTCCAGAGGGGCTCAGTCTTAGGGAAGCACCCCACACTTTTGTGAGTTTCACCTCCAGGAGCCCTATCAGGTTCTCACAGTAAAGATCAGAGAAAAATCTCCTTGTGTTTCTGGCAGGGGAGGGGAAAGCAGCCATTGTGAAATATGCCCAAGGCATTCTGTTCTTTTCAAGGTCTGCCCTTAAGAGAAACTATTTTACCAGAGCCTGACCTGCCAGGTTTTACTAACTGACCTAAGGGAAGGGAAATACCCAGCTCCAGCCTCCTTTAGCCTTCCTGTCTGTCCTAAGGGGCGAAAAAAATCAGAAGCACCTGTGAAGGTCACAGCCCAGGGACACAAGCTCACTGAAAGACTGCGACCTAATCACAGGATTATAGAACACTTCCTCTCCCCCCACACCTGACCACCACATCCAAAGGGCTCCTTTATAATAACAACTGAAACAACTGTGCAGCTCAGATGATAGTTAAGACACTTCTAGGGGAACCCAAAGACAAGGGAGACAAAAATAAGAACACCAGAGGAATATTTAACCTCTGACACCCATAGCTACAGCAGACAATAAACACAGCCTAACCCCCAGCCAGATAAACAAAACAGATAACATGGCAGATGGTGATAAGTGCTGAGAAGAAAAATAAAGCAGGTAGAAGGGATAGGGTGTGTTGGTGGAGAGGGTGGGTTGTAGTTTTAAATAGGATGGTCAGGAAATGCCTCACTGAACAGGTGACATCTGTGCAAAGATCTGAAGGAGGCAAGGGAGTGAGTCATGGAGATAGCTGGGGAAGAGCAGAGGGAATTATAGTGAAAGGTCTTTAGGAGGGAGTGTGCCTGCTATGTTGGACAAACCACAGGAAAACCAGTGTGACTGGAGGGAAATCATAGGAAATAATGTCAGAGAGGGAAGGTTTGGGGTGAAGTAGATTGTGCAAGACCTTGTAGACCATTGTAAAGACTGGGGTCTCTCTGGCTCCTAAGAGAATAGACAACAGGGGAGCAAGCGTTTTTGAAATAATTCAGGAGAGAGATAATGATGCCTTGGGTCAGGGAGGAAGCGGTAGAAAAGGTGAGAAGTCATTAGGTTCTAGATACATTTTGAAGACCGAGATGACAGATGTTGCTGATGGATCAAGGTGTAAGACAAAAGAAGAGTCAAGGTTGACTCCTTGGTCTAAACAAAAAGAGGAAGAAAGAGGGAAAAAAGATAATGCAGGAGAAGGAAAGAGGAGGGACTTCTGGAGCAATGTTCTTGGATATTTAAAAGGCTTGGGATCTAGTGAACAAGCGGAGAGTTCAGCCTTAGATAGGAACGTGGAGGGTTCATCCCTGGTAACAGGAGAGAAGGCAGCGTTTAGGGTGCAGATGCTGGTGGGTGGGTGAAGGTGTGGGTGGGAACTTGTGGAAGTTCTCTTCTGATTGTTTCTATTTTCTCAGTGAAATAGCAATCAAGGTCAAGGGCTGAGAAAGAAGATGGCAGAGGAGGTGCTGGAAGTTTGAGAAGAAAATACAGAACCATCTTCCTTGGATTAGGACTAGGGCAATGCACTATGATTGCTGGGCAGCACGAAGGGCATGCTTGAAATTAATAGTTGTGGATGTCATGAATTTAAAGGGAGACTGGTCACCGTGGATGGATGTTTCTTCTAGCTCCATTCAGTTACTCTGATCAAGAGTAACATCTCTGGGGGCTTCTCTAGTGGCGCAGTGGTTAAGAATCCGCCTGCCAATGCAGGGGACACGAGTTCAAGCCCTGGGCTGGGAAGATCCCACATGCCACGGAGCAACTGAGCCCGTGCGCCACAACTACTGAGCCTGTGCTCTAAAGCCCGTGCTCCACAATGAGAGAAGCCACCGCAATGAGAAGCCCGTGCACTGCCATGAAGACCCAGTACATCCAAAAATAAAAACAAATAAATAAATTTTAAAAAAAAAGAGTAACATTTCTGCAAATGGTTTTGGGATAATAATAAGTGTCTAAATATCTCACAGGGGTTTAGTGTCATTGTTATGAAAAGTAATGACTACTGTATATTCTAGGGAAAAATCTGGTTATTTGAATTTTCTGGCAGTTTGGAATCTGAATACATTATATCAAGGATTTTTAAAAAGATATGAAAATGAAAAGCGATGTCGCTAAATAAAAATATCCTCATAGAAATCTCTGTCTTGATTGTACCTGTGATAACATTGCAGAATTTTTTTTTTCACTCCTCTCAATTGCCTTTTTCTTGGATAGTGAAGTGACAAAGATAACATAATTAGATTCAGAATCTTTGGCAATGGCGATAGCAATGCCAATGTCAGTGTGTGATAATCCAGACTCACTCCATCTTTGATTGCTGCAAGACAGACTTACTTCTCTCTTGGTTACTTGTGTTTTCCAGTAGCTCAAACTTTTTTTGTTAACACAATAACTTTTTTTTATTTTATTTATTTATTTATTTATTTATTCATTTTGGCTGCATTGGGTCCTCGTTGCTGCACGCGGGCTTTTTTCTCCAGTTGCGGCGAGCAGGGGCTACTCTTCATTGCAGCGTGCAGGCTTCTCATTGCAGTGGCTTCTCTTGTTGTGGAGCACGGGCTCTAGGCCCGCAGGCTTCAGTAGTTGTGGCATGTGGGGTCGGTAGTTGTGGCTCGCAGGCTCTAGAGCGCAGGCTCAGTAGTTGTGGTGCATGGGTTTAGTTGCTCTGTGGCATGTGGGATCTTCCTGGAGCAGGGATCGAACCTGTGTCCCCTGCACTGGCAGGTGGATTCTTAACCACTGTGCCACCAGGGAAGTCCTAGCTCAAACTTCTTATACTTGTCAATTTGCTTTACATTATTCACTTATTTTTTAAAATAACTGGTTATATAATCGATGTATGTTCACTGAATATAATTTGGAAAATATGGAAAGGTAGAGAGAAGAAAATAAAAATTATCTACTGTCTTACCACTGTGCGGTGAGGTGAATTTTGATCTAATATTCAAATTCATACATGTCTATTTAGAAAATTGGTTTCAAACTGTATATTATTTTATACTTAATATAAAAGTTAATATTTTAACTTAGTTTATTGTGAGCTTCTCCCATTCTATCACATAGCCTTTAAAAACAAAATTTTTAATGATTAAATAGTAGTGTATTGTGTAAATGTGCTATAATTTTTTTAAACAGTTCCTCCATTACTGCACATTTAATATGTTTATGAATTTTAGAAAACACCGTAGTGAGCATCCTTGAACACAAAGCTTTTTTGTAGTCCTGATTATTTTCCTAAGGTAGATCCCTAGAAAAGGAATTATGGGATCAAAAGGTACAAACATTTTCAAAGTTCTATGTACATATTGCAGCTGCCCTCCTGGAAGATCGTGCTTATTTGCAGTCCCCCTGCAAGTGAACAATGTGGTCGATTTTGCTTCATCTTTGAGAATTCTGTCTTCATGGCACCTATCCACACACTTTGCCTGTGATTGCTTCACTCCAGTTTGGTCTTAAATGAGCTGTTCTGTTAAGCTCCTAAGCAGTATCCCTGACTACTCTCTTTCCCACCACTGAGCTATTCTCCATAGTGCTGCCAGACATAACTTTCCACACCACTGACCTTGTCACGTCCCTAATAAAAATCTCTGATCTTCCTCAGTCCCATGGGTTCCACGGCGGCACACAAGGCCCCTCCCAGTCTGCCCCAGCCTCCCTTTTCAGCCTCATTGAGCACCCACCTCTAAGTACTCTGACAAAGCCACATAGAATGTCTTTTTACTTACAAAACATACAGTGCTCATTCGTGCCTCCAAGACTTGACACATTTTCACTCTGCGTGTTTCCTCCCTGAAACGCCAATTCTTCTTTCAAGACACTGGGCAAAAGTCCCCTTTGGTGATGCTGACTTCCCAGGGTGAGTTGTGCATGACGCCCACATGGGCTGTAGTCCTGCAGCACCGCCCATATCTCACTACAGCCCTCATCACTGTGCCTGGTTTCCCTTGCTTTGCTTAACTTGACTTCCCCATTGAGTACCTCAAGGGGCTTGTCTTATTTATTTTTATCCTGTTCTTAGCCTATTACATAGTTGATGATCAATAAATATCTATTGACTCAACGGCTAAAAGCACAGGATTGGCTTGAGTATTCTGTCATTATCTAGCTGGGAAGGGTTGGATTTCAGGGTGGAGTATGCCATCACTAACTAGTCCACAGTGGTCTCCGAAGTAGACTCTGATTGGCTAGCATCTAAGCATATGGTCTGTACCACGCAGTCTTTGATCACAAGCTTCTGTTTCTTCTTCCATCTCTTCCTGTTATTGTCTTAATTGTATTCTGTAGTCTACTCCCCCCAGTTCTTTCAGTCCATCCATCCTGTTTTGATTTCACGCTTCTGACAAAGCTCAGAGCCATAAGCAGCTAATGGCTTCACTTCCCTACTTTCTTCTTTGTTCCTGCACTGTTCCCACAGAAGAGCCCAGCTATTAACATTCCCTGATCCTTTGTACAGGTGGCTGAGTGTTGGCTGGAGAAACACACAGAACTGTGTGGCCTAGAGCATCCTCCTTGTCAATTCTAGCCTATATTTATGTATTTTCTCTGCTTCTGATTTATTTTTTACTTTACTGTTCTCATGTATGCCATGAAAGCAACTTTTATGCTTTGTTGAACAAGGCAGAATATAAATACACAACGCAGATCAGTGCATAAATGCATACACACGTATTGCAGACTGCACGCTCTCCAAAGGTCACTGTGTGTTTCTTGCTGCTCACCTACGTACATATTGGTTTATTTTTTCATACAGTTCCTAGGATTGCCATTCTAAACCTTTCCCATTCTTTCTTTTAGTGAATTGGTTCCAACATTTACTTAAAAAAATAGATACCATCTAAGGTGTTTTTCCTTAACTTCTACCTCTCCCATCCCAGCCTCTCTTTCAGGGCAGCCCAGCTGGACATGTGAGGGGTTCTGCCCCTATTGTGGTGTGTGTGGGCTGCCTCTAACTGTACTTTGCAGTCTCAAGGCCGCTGCTGCTCTGCTTATAAACCTGCTCCAGTGGAGCTCAGTCCACAAACTCAGCTAACGACCTACCTCTCTGTCCTTATAATACAACTTAATTTCTGACTGTAAGCCCCATTCTGCCGATGTGGTTAAAAATATATTAACTTCTTTCCTTCTTAGGGCTTATGCCTTCTCCCCAGTGGAGCTTCTGAAGTAGGAAGGCTTGAGAATGGGGGGAGAATGAAGAGGGCAACCGTTGTTCACTTCGTCACTGCTCTGCCAGGTCACCGTTGAGAAGTGTTTCCACTCTCCTTGGCACGTGGGCATCACCCCTGAGCTTGCCTGGGATCCCGTATTTCTAGACAGATCACACAGCCCTCTGTCTCACAGGCTTTACCTCCTTCTGAGGGGCTGCAGGGCCCCATATCTCTGCTCTGGGAATCCACAGCCGGTTTTCTCTCTATTTCCTCCTCCTGCCCTGACTGTGGAAAACTCCAGTCTAGGGGAAATATGTCTCCCTTCATTTTCCTTCAAGAAACTTGTTCTTTAACCACAAATTCCCTAATTTCTCCTAAGAGCTTAAGAGCTTGGGAGAACAACAACAAAAAAAGCCAGAACTACAAGATGAAAAGACAACCCTCAGAATGGGAGAAAATATTTGCAAACGAATCAGTGGACAAAGGATTAATCTCCAAAATATATAAACAGCTCATGCAGCTCAATATTAAGAAAACAAACAACCCAATCCAAAAATGGGCAGAAGGGGCTTCCCTGGTGGCACAGTGGTTGAGAGTCCGCCTGCCGATGCAGGGGACACGGGTTCGTGCCCTGGTCCGGGAAGATCCCACATGCCGTGGAGCGGCTAGGCCCATGAGCCATGGCCCCTGAGCCTGCGCGTCTGGAGCCTGTGCTCCGCAACTGGAGAGGCCACAACAGTGAGGCCTGCGTACCGCAAAAAACAAAAACAAAAACAAAACAAAACAAAACAAAAATGGGCAGAAGACCTAAATAGACATTTCTCCAAAGAAGACATACAGATGGCCAGGAAGCACATGAAAAGATGCTCAACATCACTAATTATTAGAGAAATGCAAATCAAAACTACAATGAGGTATCACCTCACACCAGTTAGAATGGGCTTCATCAGAAAATCTACAAACAACAAATGCTGGAGAGGGTGTGGAGAAAAGGGAACACTCTAGTACTGTTGGTGGGAATGTAAATTGATACAGCCACTATGGAGAACAGTATGGAGGTTCCTTAAAACATTAAAAATAGAATTACCATATGACCCAGCAATCCCACTACTGGGCATATACCCAGAGAAAACCATAATTCAAAAAGATGCATGCACCTCAATGTTCACTGCAGCACTATTTACAATAGCCAGGTCATGGAAGCAACCTAAATGCCCATCGACAGAAGAATGGATAAAGAAGATGTGGTACATATACACAATGGAATATTACTCAGCCATAAAAAGGAATGAAATTGGGTCATCTGTAGAGACATGGATGGATCCAGAGACTGTCATACAGAGGGAAGTAAGTCAGAAAGAGAAAAACAAATACGTATATTAACGCATATATGTGTAACCTAGAAAAATGGTACACATGAACTGGTTTGCAGGGCAGAAGTAGAGACACAGATGCAGAGAACAAACATATGGACACCAAGGGAGGACAGTGGCAGGGGGTGGTGGTGGTGTGATGAATTGGGAGATTGGGATTGACATATATACACTAATATGTATAAAATGGATAACTAATAAGAACCTGCTGTATAAAAAAATAAATAAAATAAAATTCAAAAAAAAAAAAAAGCCATGACTTTTGAGCAAGGAGAGAGCTGACTGAATACTTTAAATATCAGAAGGAAAAACTCGTAGAACAATATCTCAAATGGGATTCCCATCACAGTAAACAAAACAAAAGCAAACAAACAAAACCAGTCTTGGACTTTCCCAAACTCACCCCCATTCTCTTCACCACCATCAACCTTTCTGTATTCATTGCCTTCATCCTGTGTTAGTCACACCTTTAACTACTTGCTCTCTGGGTTCTGTTGCTGCCATTCTACCGAAAATGCCCTCCTAATTACTAATCCAACGTTTTAAAGTATCTTCCTCCTTTCTTCCTAACTCCCTAGTTTTTCTTCCAATCTCCCTCTCTCCCTCTGCATTACCTGACTATTCAGTGGCAGGCATTGTGCTATGCACTGGAAACACAAGAATGAATCAGACCCTTCTTATTTTTAAGGAATTTAGGATCAGGAGAGGCACATAGGTAATAAGCAACTACTTCACAAAAATCTGTTGCTTCTGTTTTTGATGCCAGGAAGGCCCTGGACCCTTCCTTGGTGATGTTCAGGGTTCTAACTCCTCTTTACATTTCCTCTCTCTCTTTTTCACTGGCTCCTATTAAATTTTCCACTTACCAAACTCCTTCCAAGAGTTTGCCCTGGGTTCTTTCTCCCTAGGCATGTTCCTTCAGAGAAATTCTTCCTGTCCATGTGGATGAATCCTAAAGCTGCATCCTTTGGGTTGGCTGAACCAGTTCACTTAGATGTCCTGCCCTTCTCCTGTTAATGGCATCACTGATGTCTTTCAGAGTCTAAGACTGTCACCACCTTGTCTCTGTTCTCAGTGTCCAGCCAATTGCCACATCCAAATGGCTCTTCCTCTTCAGGGTCTCTCTCATTCAGCCTGTCCTTTCCTTGCTCACCCTATCACTTAACTGAAACCATTATAGCACTAAGAATTTTCTGCTTTGTTCTTCTTCATGCCTCGAATGTGGGCCTCTCACCTAAACAATCACAGTATCCTGGAAATTTGTCTCCCTGTCCCAAATATTTTACATACTGGAATAAACTTTCAATCGTACCACATCTATAATCATTTCACAATATATACACAGAGTTGTTTTGAGTTGCATGGGTCTAGTTGTACGCAAATCTTTTTTCAGTAGTAAATGCTATAGTACTACACAGTTCCTGGTTGATTGGACCCACAGATGCTCACCCTCGAATGTGGAGGAAACAAACTGCTTATGCAAAGGGCCAACTATAAGTTATACAAAGATTTTTGACCATGCAGGTGTTAGTGCCCCTAACTCCTGCATTTTTAAAGGATCAACTGTATATCAAATCATTATGTTGTACACCTTAAACTAATATAATGTTACATGAAAATGTAAGGCTCTTAGTACCAATTCCAACCTGGGGTGGGGAGAGATGATTCCCCACACCATCAAGCAATTCTCTGAGGCAAGCTGGGTGTCCTACCATTCAATTCAATTCTGACATTATCTACCTGGAGATAGCGTCAGGTCACACAGGTTATGGGCTCATTTTTACAAGACTGTTCTTCCCCACATTTCAGACTCCAGTTGAAAGTCCAAGTTGTCACCTGGGCCTCTGATTGACTTGCCTATAGATTGGAGATTCCAATGATCTTCTCAGATTTGAATAATTTGCTAGAGCCACCCGCAGAACACAGAGCAATAGTCTACTCAATAGATTACAGGTTTCTTATATTGATAAAAGAACATATCTCAGGGACAGCCAGGTAAAAGAAATGCATAGGGCAAGGTGTGGGGAAAGGGCCTGGAGCTTCCATGGTGCAGAGCTGCCATGCCCTCTCCAGGCTCTCTACTCTTCCCAAATCCCCACCTTTTCCCCAACCTGGGAAGCTCTATGAACCCCATCCTTTGGGTTTTTATGGAGGCCTTATTACATAGGCATGGTTGATTAAGTCATTAGCCATTGGTGATTGATTCAACCTCCAGCCCCTCTCTCCTCCTCAGAGGTCGGGGGTGGAACTGAAAGTTTCAACCCACTAATCACAGGGTTGGCTCCCTTGGCAACCAGCCACCGGTCCTTCCTTCCCTGCGGTCCAAAAGTAACCTCAGAAACATCACAAAAGACACCTCTGTTACTCTCACCACTTAGGAAATTCCAAGGGTTTTAGGATATCTGTGTCAGAAATGGGGATGAAGAAAGACTAAATATATATTTCTTACTATAAATCACAGTATCATAGAGTCATATCTCAATAAACCTGGAGGGAAAAAGTACCACATCTATCTTGTCATTGACTTGCCCCAAATCCTTCATTGTCTCTTCTTTGTCAAAGGATTAAGTTTTAATTCTTCACCCAGCATTCAGTGTCCCTATGATATAGTCCAAATATATGTTTCTAGCTTTATCTCAAGTACACCCTTGTGAATATCTGATACTGCAGCATATATTTATTGTCCCTCAGATACCAGATATATTGCCTAATTGCTTTCCCTGGTTCTTTTACAGCTAAAGTATACCACTGCTCATTGTTACATGTGAAAATCTTCACCATCTTTAAAAGTTCTCAAAAGTTTTATTCTATGAAGCTGTTCAGTTGTCCCTAATAGATGTCATATTTTCTGCCTTTGATTTCCCAGAATACTTTGTTTGAACCTCTTGCAGGGTTGTTATCTTACCGTTCCCTGTATTATGGCTATTTTCAACTTCTCTTATCTCCTTGCTAAACTTCAATCTCCTTAGAGATGGAGACTTTTCTTACTCATACTGTGGATTTAACAGTGCTTATCATTGTGCCTTCTATAAAGAGGGACCCAGTACCTATTCTTTCTTTGTTTTGAGTAACAGAACTCCTGTTTTTTCAGGGTGATAATGTGCCCAGCTAAAAATACTTACTCTCCAAATTCCCTTGCCAAATGGGTCAGTTCTGTACAAGGAGTTAAAAGCTGAGACTTTCTGGCTTTCCGGTTATAGGCACCACACTCCTTTCAGCTTTGTTCTTCTTTGCACCTGGAACATGGACCTGAAGGCCATTATTAGGCTAGTCTCACAGTCACTAGATAATAAGCTTCAGGGTGAAGAATAAATTGATTCTGTCATTCAGCAAATATTTACTGAACACCTACTATAGTGCCAGGCACTATTATAGATGCTTCAAAAAGCGGCAGAGCAGAGGGATAAAAAGAGTCTAGATCCCAGATGGCATCATTAAACATTGAAACAGCTTTAACTGCTTACCTCCAAACTTCATGAATACCCTTTTCTTTAAGCTACTTTTACTAAGTTAGTTTGTTTGTTTTTTAAATTTATTTATTTAGTTAGTTTTGGCTGCATTGGGTCTTTGTTGCTGTGCGTGGGCTTTCTCTAGTTGCAGCGAGCGGTGGCTTCTCTTGTTGTGGAGCACAGGCTCTAGGCTCATGGGCCTCAGTAGTTGTGGCACGTGAGCTCAGTAGTTGTGGCTCACGGGCTGTAGAGCTCAGGCTCAGTAGTTGTGGTGCATGGGCTTAGTTGCTCTGCGGCATGTGGGATCTTCCTGGACCAGGGCTCAAACCCCGGTCCTCTGCATTGGCAGGAGGATTCTTAAACACTGCGCTACCAGGGAAGTCCCTTTACTAAGTTTTAATATTTTCTTTTATTTTTAGCTGAATGCATTTCTTATCCATGCAATGATGTTCAATTACTTTTTCTATTGAAATAATCATATGGATTTTCTCCTTTACTCATTATTATTATTTTCAAATCTTTATTAACATTGCATTCTTGTAATAAGCCCTACTTGATTGACATGTAGTTATTGTTATGAGGATGATGATGATATATACATAGATTCAATTTGCTCGTATTTTATTTGTGATTTTTGCATTAGATCCATGAGAACCACTGGCCTGTAATTTTCCTTCCTTGTAATGTTTATGTCAAGTTTGGCATCAAACTTATGCTGGCCTTATAAAATAAGTTGGGACGTAGTCCTTCTTTTTCATTTTCAGAATGAGTTTGCAAGATTATTCTTATTTTCTTAAATGTTTGGAAGAATTTACTGATGAAGCATCTGGGCCAGGAGTTTTTATTGTTTTAATTATGGATTCAGTTTCTTTAAAAGATACAGGACTATTGAGATTTTCTGGGTTTTTTAAGTCATTTTTTGTGAATTGTGTTTTTCAAGGAATTTGTCCATTTCATTTAAACTCAAATTTATTTATTATCTGTTTATTTATTATCTTTTTAATGTCTGTGACTTCGTAGTGAAGTTGCCATTTTTATAGTTGGTATTAGCAAGTTGTATTTTCTTTCTTTTTTTCCCTTGTTTAATCTTTCTTGGGGTTTATCAATTTTTAAATCTGTTTTCAAAGAATCATCTTTTTTTGCCTGTGTTAATTTTCTCTAGTGTATATTTGCTTTCTATCTTATTGATTTCTGTTCTTATTTCCTTTGGGTTTAATTTGATGTATTTTTTTCAGCCTAGTTTCTTGAGAAGGATGCTTAAAGTTTTGATATTTAATCTTTCTTTCTTTTTAACATAATGCATTTAAAGTTATATATTTCTTTCTCAGAACAGCTTTAGCTGCAGACCACAAGTATTGATATTTCAAGTGTTCATTATCATTTAGTTAAAAATACGTTCAAATTTCCATTGTAATTTACTCTTTGATGCATGGGTTATTTAGAAGTATATTGCTTAATTTAAAATATTTTGGGATATTTTAGTTACTTTTCTGTTATTTATTTTTAGGTTAGTTCTACTATGGTCCAAGAATTTACTCTGTGTGATTGTATCCTTTGAAATTTGTTGATACTTTCCTTATGATCTATGTTAGTCAGTGTTCCATGTACATTTATAAAAACCATTGTTGAGTATAGTGTTATATATGTATAAATTATATCATTTTTAATCATATTGTTAAAATGTCATACATCCTACTAATCTTTTTATCTGCCTATTTTATCAGTTACTGAAAGAGATATATTAAACTATTTAATTATCATTATAAATTTGACCATTTTGCTATATATATATACATACATCCACATACATTGAAGCTATGTTATTAAAAGCATAGAAATTTATGACTTCTGTTGAATTGACACTTGTATCATTATAAAATATCCCTCTTTATTTCTAGTCATACTTCTTGCCTTAGAGTCTTCTTAATCAGATATTATTATAGTTATATCAATTCTCTTTTGTGTAAAGTTGACATGGTATATCTTTTCTATTTTTTTACTTTAACCTTTCTGAGTCTTCACATTTAAGGTGTGTCTCTCATCAAAGTCAGATTTGACTCTCAATTCTTCTGCCCTTTATTAGTTAAAGCTCAATTTCCTGACTATAAAATATGTATATATATATAATAGTTACTACTACAGTTGGTCCTCTGCATCCACAGCTGTGGAACTGTGGATATGGAGGGATGACTACACTATACTATTTTATATAAGAAACTTGAGCATCTGTGGATTTTGGTATCCATGGGGGTCTTAGTACCAATCCCCTGCAAATACCAAGGG
Organism: Grampus griseus; assembly: GCF_964374135.1. Classification (NCBI taxonomy): domain Eukaryota; kingdom Metazoa; phylum Chordata; class Mammalia; order Artiodactyla; family Delphinidae; genus Grampus; species Grampus griseus. The sequence goes on along the minus strand of NC_139018.1, from coordinate 81,897,722 downwards.
ACAACTGTACCATTAACTATTGTATTTAATAGATACACAATTGCACAATCTATCTTCTTATAGTTTTTTCCCATTTTTATTCCAAATAAATGCTATTCCAATGTAGCCCTTATTATATGATGATGTCATTTATATTAAGATAGGAAGAAAACATTTCTCTACTTTTGTTTGAGTTTCTGGTCCCTCATTATGAAACTAAATCTGGGGAAAATATTCATGTAATTGTACACTTCCTTCTTTGTAACACTGCTTCAGAAAGAAACATTAGGAAAGCCCCACTGGGACTTCTCTGGTGGTCCAGTGGTTAAGAATCCCTCGGTAATGCAGGGGATGCCCGTTTGATCCCTGGTCAGGGAACTAAGATCCCACATGCCGTGGGGCAACTAAGCCTGCATGCCACAACAGCTAAGCCCACGTGCCGCAACTACAGAGCCCATGTACTCTGGAGCCCACATGCCACAACTAGAGAGAAGCCTATGCACCACAATGAAGAGACCGCGAGCCACAGCTAAGACACAGTGCAGCCAAAAATAAACAAATAAATAAGTAATTTTTAAAAAGATTAAAAAAAAAAAAGAAAGTCCCACTATTTGAAGGAATTCCCTGGTGGTCCAGTGGTTAGGACTCTGTGCTTCCACTGCTGGGGAGCCCGGGTTCGATCCCTGGTTGGGGAACTAAAATCCTGTAAGCTGCACCTGAAGGAAAACAAAAGTCTCACTATTTGACTTCCATGAGTTAGTAGGAGATATTCTGAAAATTTTCTGTTTATGAAGACAAAAAAATTATAAGCTATGTGTAAGCAGAAAAGAAGTGATTCATTCAAGATTATCATTTACTTCAGTTTGAGTGTCTATTTACACTCCATTCATCCATCCATTCATTCAGTCATTAATACATTTAACATATATTGAAGTTTCATCAAGTAGTAGGGACTGTGCTAGGAGGTTGGGGTACAAAAATGATTATGATAAAGTTTCTCCTTCTAAAAGAGAAGTAGGGAAGTCTAGCAAGTAAGAAAGATAAATATTAGGAAAATCTTAAAGTATGTGATATATACAATGATAGCAGTATGTACAGGGTACTGTGAAAGTCTGTAGGAGAAAATGTAAACTTCCATCTGGAATACCCTCCTGCTTGTTTTTGTCTGTTTTGTGATGACTCAGATTTCCTAGCTGAAGGGACATTTGAATTGGGGCCTATGGAATGACTTGACATTAGAGGGTGAACCAAACAAGGTTTTTATATATAAAAAAAGAAAGCACCGTAAGTATTTTAAGCAGAAAGGGATTAAACATAGGGATTTATGTTCCTGTGAAATTACTGGAAGAGCTAGAAGAATGAGCTCTAGCCTGAGCCTCCAGTAATGCCTCACAAAATACCACCTATTATGGGATCGACTATCTTGCCACATTCAGGAGGTGGGAATTAAGACATGTGCTGGACCTATTGATTTCAAAAACATAATACTGTGACTGAGACCCAGGCATCAGGAAGCTGGAATCAGGAAGCCATTGCTGCCAACAATATCTGTGAAGCTGGAAACTGTACTGGAATGCAGAAATAGCCATATCTGCACAACTTTCCTTGCCCATAGAAAACAAACACTGCTGGAATATGGCTTCTCATTCATTTCCACCTGATCTTTGAGTAATTGCATCTGATTGATGTAAACTAATTCACCCTCCCCCACCCCCTGCCAAACTCGTGCTGTAGGGAAGGCTGGGAGATGTGATTTTTAGCTTTCTAGGCTTTGCTAAACAAAGGAAGGTACACTAGTTAGAGGTGGGAATAAATGCAGAATGTGGATCAATCATCGAACATACCAGGGGAGGGGAATGGCTAAGATGGAGAAGTAGGAAGACGCTGAGCTCATCACTTCCCACAGGCACACCAAAATTACAACTATTTACAGAGGACTATCAATGAGAACAACTTGAAGACTAGCAGAAAAGATCTTCTACAACTAAAGATTTAAAGAAGGACCCACAACGGGACTTCCCCAGTTGCGCAGTGGTTAAGAATCCACCTGCCAGTGCAGGGGACAAGGGTTCGAACCCCAGTCCGGGAAGATCCCACATGCCGCAGAGCAGCTAAGCCTGCGCGCCACAACTACTGAGCCTGCACTCTAGAGCCTGCGAGCCACAACTACTGAGCCTGCGTGCCACAACTACTCAAGCCTGCATGCCTAGAGGCTGTGCTCTGCAACAAGAGAAGCCACTGCAATGAGAAGACTGCACACCACAATGAAGAATAGCCCCCGCTTGCTGTAACCAGAGAAAGCCCGTGTGCAGTAACGATGACCCAATGCAGCCATAAATAAATAAATAAATATTTCTAAAAATATAAAATAAAGAAGGACCCACAATGAGATGGGTAGGAGGGGCAGAGATACGGTATAGTTAAGACCCACTTCCCTGGGTGGGTAACCCAGAAATGGGAGGATTATCACAACTGCAGAGGTTTTTCCCAAGGAGCAAAGGGTCTGAGCCCCATATGGGGCTCCCTAGCCTGCAGTGGAAAGCTGAGCCCCGGAATGTTTGGTTTTGAGTAACATATTTGAAGACATAATAGCTGAAAACTTCCCTAACCTGGGAAAGAAAACAGACATCAAGGTTCAGGAAGTACAGAGAGTTCCAAACAAGATCAACCCAAAGAGGAACACACCGACACACTGTAATTAAAATGACAAAAATTAAAGATAAAATATTAAAAACTGCAAGGGAAAAGCAACAAGTTACATACAAGGAACTCCCATAAGCTTATCAACTGACTTTTCAGCAGAAACTCTGCAGGCCAGAAGGGAGTGGCAATATATATTTAAAGTGATGAAAGGGAAAAACCTACAACCAAGGATACTCTACCTGGCAAGGCTATCATTCAGATTTTAAGGAGAGATCAAGGATTACAGACAAGCAAAAGCTATAAGATTTCAGCCCCAAGAAACCAGCATTACAAAAAATGTTAAAGGGACTCCTTTAAGATGAAAAGAGAACTTCCCTGGTGGTGCAGTGGTTAAGAATCAGCCTGCCAGTGCAGGGGACACGAGTTTGAGCCCTGGTCCGGGAAGATCCCACATGCCGCAGAGCAAGTAAGCCTGTGCGCCACAACTACTGAGCCCGCATGCCGCAACTACTGAAGCCCACGCTCCTAGAGCCCGTGCTCCGCAACAAGAGAAGCCACTGTGAGGAGAAGCCCGCACACCACAACCAAGAGTAGCCCCTGCTTGCCACAACTAGAGAAAGCCTGCATGCAGCAACGAAGACCCAACGCAGCCAAAAAATAAATAAATAAATAAATTTATTTAAAAAAAAAAAAAAGATGAAAAGAAAAGGCCACAACTAGAAATATGAAAATTACAAAAGGAAAAATCTCATTGGTAGAAGCAAATATACAGTAAAGGTAATAGATCAACCATGTATAAAACTAGTAGGAAGGTCTAAAGACAAAAATAGTAAAATCGTCTATATCCACATAAGTAGTTAAGGGACAAAACAAAAAACAAAGAGATGTAAAATACGGTATCAAAAACAGTAAATGTGCAGGGGAAGTAAAACTGCAGGATTCTTAAATAAAATGTATTTGAACTTAAGAGATCAGCAACTTAAAACAATCATAATCATAAACCTCAAGGTAACCACAAACCAACATCTATAATAGAAACACACACAAAAAAAGAGAAAGGAATCCAAACACAACACTAAAGACAGTCATCAAATCACAAGGGAAGAGAACAAAAGTAGAAGAAAGGAACAAAAAGAACTACAAAAACAACCCCAAAACAATGAACAAAATGGCAATAAGTATATATCTATCAATAAATGTAAATGGACTAAATGTTGCAATCCAAAGACATAGAGTGGCTGAATGGATATAAAAACAAAATCCATATATATGCTGCCTACAAGAGAGTCACTTCAGATCTAAAGACACATATTGACTAAAAGTGAGGGGACAGAAAGTTATTTCATGCAAATAGAAACAAAAAGAAAGCTGGGGTAGCAATACTTAACATCAGACAAAATAGACATTAAACAAAGCCAAAGAAGACAAGAGACAAGGAAGGACATTATATAATGATAAAGAAATCAAGCCAAGAAGCAGGCATAATAATTGTAAATATATATGCACCCAACATAGGAGCACCTAAATACATAAAGCAAATGTAACAGTCTTAAAGGGAGAAATTGACAGTAACCCAGTAATAATAGGGGGCTTTAACACCCCACTTACAACAATGGACAGATCATCCAGACAGAAAATCGATAAGGAAACACTGGCCCTAAACAGCATGTTGGACCACATGGATATATAATATGTATGTATGCATGTTTGTATGTATTTACAGAACATTCCATTCAAAAGCAGCAAAATACACATTCTTTCAAAGTGCACATGAAACATTCCCCAGGATAGATCACATGCTAGGCCACAAAACAAGTCTCAGTAAATTTAAGAAGACGGAAATCATATCAAGCACTTTTGCAACCACAGTGCTATGGGACTAGAAATCAACTACAAGGAAAAAACTTCAAAACCCACAAACATGTGGAGGCTAAACAATATGCTACTAAAGGACCAATGGATCACTAAAGAAATGAGAGGAAATCAAAAAGTACCTGGAGACAAATGAAAATGAAAACACAACAAGCCAAAATCTATGGGATGCAGCAAAAGCAGCTCTAGGAGGAAAGTTTTTAGTGATACAAGTATACTTCAGGAAGTAAGAAAAATCTCAAATAAACAACCTAACTCTACACCTAAAGGAACTAGATAAAGAAAAACAAACCCCAAAATTATCAGTAGAAAAGAAATTATAAAAATCAGAGCAGAAATAAATGAAATAGAGGCAAAAAAAATTAGAAAAGCTCAATTAAACTAAGATCTGGTTCTTTGAAAGGATAAGCAAAATTTGTAAAACTTTAGCCAGACTCATCAAAAAAAAAAAGAGAGAGGCCCCAAATCAATAAAATCAGAAACGAAAAGGAAAAGTTACAACTGACACCACAGAAATACAAAGGATCATAAGAGATTACTATGGTTATATGCCAATAAAAAGGATAACCTAGAAGAAATGGACAAATCCTAGAAAAGTACAATCTCCAAGACTGAATCAGGCAGAAATAGAAAATATGAACAGACCAATTACCAGTAATAAAATTGAACCAGTAATCAAAAAACTCTCAGCAAACAAAAGTTCAGGAGCAGAGAGCATCATAAGTGAATTCTACCAAACATTTAAAGAAGAGTTAACACCTATTCTTCTCAAACTATTGCAAAAAACTGCAGAGGAAGGGACACCTCTGAACTCATTCTACAAGGCCAGCATCACCCTGAAACCAAAATCAGACAAAGATACCACAAAAAGAAAATCACAGGCCAATATCACTGATGAACATAGATGCAAAAATCCTCAACAAAATATTAGGAAACTGAATCCAACAATACATTAAAAGGATCATACACCATGACCAAGTAGGACTTATCCCAGGGATGCAAAGATTTTTCAGAATCTGCAAATCAATCAATGTTATACAACAGATTAACAAATCGAAGAAGAAAAATCAGCTGAAAAGATGCAGAAAAAGCTTTTGATAAAATTAAATATTGATTTATGATTAAAAAAACTCTCCGTGAAGTGGGTATAGAGGGAATATTCCTCAACATATATGCCATATATGGCAAACCCACAGCTAACATCATACTCAGTGGTAAAGAATTAAAGCATTTCCTCTAAGATCAGGAACAAGACAAGGATGCCTGCTCTCACCAGTTTTATTCTACATAGTATTGGAAGTCCACTCACAGCAATCAGACAATAAAAAGAAATAAAAGAAATTCAAATTGGAAAGGAAGAAGTAAAACTGTCATTGTTTGAAGATGACATGATATTATATATGGAAAAGTCTAAAGATGCCACCCAAAACTATTCATCAATGAATTTGGTAAAATTGCAGGATAGAAAATTAATACAAAGAAATCTGCATCATTCCTGTACACTAACAACAAATCATCAGAAAGAGAATTTAAGAAAACAACCCTATTTACAACTGCATCAAAAAGAATAAAATACCTAGGAATAAATCTAAGTAAGGAGGTAAAAGATCTGTACTCAGAAAACTGTAAGATGCTGATGAAGGAAACTGAAGATGACACAAATAGATGGAAAGAATGCAGACTGATAATACTCCTTAAGAATATCTATGTGTTCATGGACTGGAAAAACTAATATTGTTAAAATAACCATGCCACCCAAGGCAATCTACAGATTCAGTGCAATCCTTATCAAAATACCAACGGCATTTTCCACAAAACTAGAATAAATAATTGTAAAATTTGTATGGAACCACAAAAGACCCAAAATAGCCAAGACCATTTTGAGAAAGAACAGAGCTGGAGGAATCACATTCTCTGACCTCACACTCTCCTAGAAAGCTACAGTAATCAAAACAGTATGGCACTAGCACAAAAAATACACACATAGGTCAATGAAACAGAATTGAGAGTCCAGAAATGAACCCACACTTATATGGTGAATTAATCTACAACAAAGGAAGAAGAATATACAATGGGGAAAAGATAGCCTCTTCAATAAATGGTCTTGAGAAAACTGGACAGCCACATGCAAAAGAATTGAACTGGATGACGTTCTCACACCATATACAAAAATAAACTTAAAATAGATTAAAGACTTAAATGTAAGACCTGAAACTGTAAAACTTCTAGAAGAAAACATAAGCAGTATACTCTTTGACATTGGTTCTAACAATATTTTTTTGGATATGCTTCCTTAGGCAAGGGACACAAAAGAAGAAACAAACAAATGGGACTACATCAAACTAAAAAGCTTTTGCACAGTGAATGAAACTATCAACAAAATGAAAAACCTGCCTACTGAATGGGGGAAGATATTTGCAGTCAATATACCTGATAAGGGAGAACTTCCCCAGTGGCACAGTGGTTAAGAATCCACCTGCCAAAAAAAAAAAAAAAAAAAATCCACCTGCCAATGCAGGGGACATGGGTTCGATCGCTGGTCTGGGAAGACCCCACAGGCCGTGGAGCAACTAAGCCCATGTGCCACAACTACTGAGCCTGTGCTCTAGAGCCTGTGAGCCACAACTACTGAGACCATGCCCCCTAGAGCCTGTGCACTGCAACTACTGAGCCCACATGCTACAACTACTGAAGCCCGTGTGCCTAGAGCCCATGCTCCACAACAAGAGAAGCCACCACAATGAGAAGCCTGCACACCGCAACGAAGAGTAGCCCCCACTTGCCACAACTAGAGACAGCCTATGCACGGCAATGAAGACCCAACACAGCCAAAACATATATATATTTATGTATATAAATGTATTTATATATTTATATACAATGGAATACTATGCAGCCATAAAAAAGCACGAAATCTTGCCCTTTGCAGCAACATGGATGGACCTGGAGGGTATTATGCTAAATGAAATGTCAGAGAAAGACACATACTGTACAATATCATTTATATGTGGAATCTAAAAAATAAAACAGGGGCTTCCCTGGTGGTGCAGTGGTTGAGAGTCCTCCTGCCAATGCAGGGGACACGGGTTCGGCCCCGGTCCGGGAAGATCCCACGTGCCGCGGAGCGGCTAGGCCCGTGAGCCATGGCCGCTGAGCCTGCGGGTCCGGAGCCTGTGCTCCGCAACGGGAGAGGCCACGACAGTGAGAGGCCCGCGTACCGCAAAAAAACAAACAAACAAAAAACACAAATAAAACAAATGGACAAACATAATAAAACAGAAACACAGTCATAGATAACAGGTGGTTGCCAGAGGGGAGGAGCCTGGTTGGGGGGGATAAGAGAAATAACTAAGGGAGATTAAAAGGTACAAACTTCTAGTTACAAAATAAATGAGTCATGGGTGTGAAATGTACAGTGTGGAGAATATAGTCAATAATTACATAGTATCTTTTTATGGTGACAGATGGTAACTAGACTTATCGTGATGATAATTTTGAAATGTAAAGAAGTATCAAATCACTATGTTGTGCACCAGGAACTAACAGTGTTGTAGGTCAACTATACTTCAAAAACAGAAAAACTCTTAGACAAAGAGATCAGTATTGTGGCCAGAGGTGGTGGTGGCGGGGTAGGAGGAGGGGGAATTGGATGAAGGTAGTCAAAGGTACAAACCTCTAGTTATAAGATAAATAAGTACTAGGGATGTAATACAAGGTGATACATATAATTAACATTGCCATATGTTATATATGAAATTTGTTAAGAAAGTAAATCCTAAGAGTTCTCATCACAAGGAAAAATTTTTTTCTATTTATTTTATTTTGTATCTATATGAGATAATGGATAGTCACTAAACTTATTGTGGTAATCATTTCATGATCTATTGTCAAGTCATGTCAAATATGTCAATATATGTCAAGTCATATCAAATCATTGTGCTGTATACCTTAAACTTATAGAGTGCTGTATGACCATTATATCTCAATAAAACTGGAAGGAAAACATATACGAGGGGAAGATGAGGTGGGAGTAGGAGGGTCAGATGGAGAGATTAGTACATCAAAGGGAGGCAAAATAACACAGAGATTTGGGAAATTTCTGGGATGGCTGGAAAGGAAAAACAACAAAGGATGTTTCTGGAAGGAAGTATCACCCAGATGATGAGAATGGACTTGGAGAAGGTGGCAGAAGAGGAATATTAAACTTAGGCAGACCAACCAAGAGGCTATTGCACTAATCAAGGTGAGTGATGATGGTGGTCTGAACTAAGACTGCAGTGATAGAAATGGAGAAAAGAGACAATTCGGGGAGTTAGTTAAAGTATCATGATCATTTGTATCATATACTCTTCTTTTCTAATGGTGATTTTTCTCTCTGGAACGCCTACTTTGTTCTAGATTTTTGCTTGTTTTAATATAAGACTTACAGAATATATTGTTCTAGCCCATGGTGATTCTCAGTTTTACTGAATATCTGCAGCAGTTGTGGTTAATGCTGTTTCTACCCTCATGTAGTTTCATATATTGGTTGTCTTTCCAATTAGAAAGGAAACTCCTAAACAGCAGAGGTCACATTTTATACTCACTTAATATATTAGGATGTAACATTTGAAAATTTTGACTAAAGTACATAGAGTCAATAGATACATTTCCTGGAGAGGTTCCAGATAAAGAGGTGAAGTTTCAAAGGTTATGTCTCAAAACAGATCACATGACTTACAACACTTACCTACACTGAGGATCAAAAGAATAAGCCTGAGGAAGAATTTTAAAGAAAATTTCTCTGGAGAGATCTGGGCTGGGATTCTAACTTTCTAACTTTCCCCAAGGGGGCAGGATGAGGTACCTTCACCTTATCTTAAGCTCAGTGCAAAGGTCTTATTAGCAATGCTTACTGAACTTGATAGGAAATTAGGATAGAGAGAAGACCAGAGTTTTCCTCGTGTTTGAGAAATCTAAAAGGCATCAGACAGCCTGGTTTGCTTTAGATGGAGGAATTGGGGGAGTGTGCATGACTCATATCAAGGGAATCTCGGATGAGAAATCCTCAGTGATAGGGCTCTTTCTAGGAGTCTGCTAAATAGCTCGTAAGAGTCAGTGTTATTCACCAGAGTGCAAAACCATTTTATGATAGTACTAATTAGGTGAGAGTTTTCCTGCTCTTCACAGTCTCTCCTCTCTCTTCTCATACCCTTTGGCCTTGGAAGAAGGGATCACAACTAGGTTAGCAAAATGGAGAAGGGGAAGAACAAGGAAGAAGGACTCCCCCTCCTCTACCCAACCACTTTCCTGACCTCCTACCCATCAAAAGCCTTACAGGAGGCGGGAAGGAGGAGTTTTAATTCTATATCCAATTTGAAGTTTTGATTATTACATGTAATTAGATACTCAATTATGAATTTGAAACTGTATTTGCAACTTGAAAGGACAGTTGGATTTTTTTATTACGTGAGTGATAAGAATAATAATAGGACTTTTCAGTTTTCGTCCCACTCAGAAGAAGAATGTTCCTGATTGATTAACCTTTAAAGGGAAAATGTGAGACAATATAAAGTTGCTTGGTGATTATACCCCATGAATCCTGTTCGGTAAACTAGTGGATAAACTTTGTCATTCCCAGAGGAACTGCTGGTGCAACCCTGGTCAGTAAGTGGAAAAGGCAACATGGTTTGGTATAAAGAGGCTTCTGCTACATTTTAGCTATGTGGTCTTGTGAAACACACCTAATTTCTACAAATCATTGTTTCCTAATCTGTAAAATAAAGTGAATACATACTACCTGCCTTTTTGACTTCACAGTATGGTTAGGAAGATCAAATAAGATCGTATACTTGAAAATGTTCCTAAATTCCAGAACATATTCAAAATCAATTAAGTACTTGAGGATTAATGTACCTTGACTAGGTGGTACTTTGAAAGCTCATAAAACTTTTCCTTTTGCCCATGGACTGAGCCATCCTAAACCCATAGCCAAATAACAACAATTGAAGAAGAAGAAAACTCCAGAGAAGGCTATTCCACCGAATCCCCAGTGGCCCCTTCCTTTTACTAACACTGCCAGGATAATCTGTTCTGCCTGAGTATTCTTAATGTTTATCACCACTTAGAAAAGCCACTGACAACTTAGCACCAATGAAAGTTTTCTTCCCTCATCAGTTCTTCAGCACCTTCTCCAGCATGAGTGTTGAATTGCTGGCCAATTACTTGGAAACTGAAGTGAGCCCAAGAGAGTCAGTGAATTACTAAGAAAATCATTTACATAGGGAGGTAATGTCGATGGAGAAGGCTGATTGAAAAAATGTCTTCATTATTCTCATAGAAGGGCTGGGAAAGCAGAACAGAGTGTGAGGAAGAGACCGAGGAATGACTTTTCTTGTCAAAAACAAGGAAAACAGTATGAGCATCTCACAGACAATACGATATCTGTTTGTAGTTATGGCGTGGGATCTCCCTGACAAAACCGGTGGAAAACTGGCTGCTGCTAGTTGAAAAGTATTCTAGCGGCGCTTGAATGTGGCATTGCTCTGTGGTACTGTATAGAATTAAAAAAAAAAAAAAATGGGGTTATTTGTGTAAGAAAATGGACCATGAAATCTAAGGGATGCTTGAGTTTCTGCAGGAAACCATTCCCCTTCTCCCTCTCCCCAGAGTGTTTCAAACTTAAATTTTAAGCTTCTTGAAACCAGTGATGATGAATTCCACCACCTCCACCATCACACCACATCTGTCTGCTTTTTCTCCTGTGAGTGGTGCCATTTAAAAGAATATAAACCAGCTCTTCCATTACTTCCTAGGAGCTTATGCTCTAAAATGAACTTTGTATTCACAGACTGGTAAGAGAATAAGTACACTATGCAACAGAGGGGCTCAAGGAATGGAAATGATGGTTAGAAATTCTATTAATTATTCTGCATTCAGATGTTAAAAGTGATATATATATATGTATATGTGTGTGTACATATATATGTGTGTGTGTGTGTGTGTGTGTACTGGAATGGTTGAGGACTGGAGGGCAGTGTAAGGGTGCTATTTTAGTTGGTGGAGAGATGAGATGTTATCTAAAGTCAAAAGAAAAAAATAATACTCCTTAAGTATAATATTTGAAGTTCTAACAGTAATGAAGAAATGACTACAAATAATGACTACAAATAAGTTAACTCTCCAAACTAGGAAAGAAGGGGGAGGAAGTAGAATTGAGTTAAAGTGCTTTATCTTTTATGGTGGACAGCCAAAAATACTGTCTAAAGTCGACAAGTCAAGACACAGAAGTATAAAATTTTTTGTGGTGATGGAAGTGACTATCTTTGGTTATAAACACAAGAGCAGTGGCTTCCCTAGGGGCTGAAGCAGGGCTTCAGGGGGCAAAATGTACAGAGGAGGTGGCCTCTTCTCCCCACCCTCTTCCATTCAACTGGAACAACTCTGCTTTTTATCTGTTTTACACCTTGGGTTACAGTGAAATATTTTACTGAAAAAAAAAACGGTCCCTTGGGCTTCCCTGGTGGCGCAGTGGTTGAGAGTCCGCCTGCCAATGCAGAGGACACGGGTTCGTGCCCCGGTCCAGGAAGATCCCACATGCCGCGGAGCAGCTGGGCCGGTGAGCCATGGCCACTGAGCCTGCGCGTCTGGAGCCTGTGCTCCGCAACAGGAGAGGCCACAACAGTGAGAGGCCCGTTTACTGCAAAAAAACCCAAAAAAAACAGAAAAAACGGTCCCTTGTTTTTAAAATGTTTGGAAAACATCATCTAGGATAAGATGCATCCATTAAAAAGATTTGGATTAAAAACGTAAATTTCGGTAGGGCCAAAGAAATTACAGAGAAATGTAAGGGATAATACTTAAGCATAATACATATCCATATGATCTCTCTTTTGAAAACGATCCACTTCCATAGACGTGCTGCCCCAGAAACCATGATTTCCCACCTGATCACGCCATCACTTACTGAACCAAGAGTGAAGAGCTCATGGAAGTTTGATTGTTTTAAATGTGGGTTCTTAGGTTCTAGACTCTGGGATTTGAACTGAGTTGATGTATACTTGGGAGCTGTGGCTGTCATGGTCATTTTCCAGGAAGACAATAAAGAAGTAGAAGAAAGCAAACAGTGGGGAAAGAGGTATTAAAGAGCGTCAGAGACGAAAATTTCCCCTTCTTTGCATTTCGCAGTTCCCCATCCCTGAGGAAACTATTGGATTTCATTATCTGAGATCTTTCCATAAAACCTCCATTATGTTTGTCAAGTGTGCATGGGACTTTTTTCCTTGGAACCAGCAATAAAGGAAGAGAAGAGAAGGGGAGAAACGCTTGACTAATATATAGAAGGGAACTCATAGAAACTTGGGGAGAGAGCTTAGAATGATTTGAAGGTGATAGGGGCAGTTAATGAAACTAGTACAAGAGAAAATCGTTAGAATTCAGAGAGGCTCAGATGACTGACATTGAAAGGGCACAGCCCATGAACATCTGCAAGGTGACTTAGTTGCTGGGGCTCAGAGAACCTATGCGATGAGGATCTGGTGACCGGGAAGACCTAAAACCAAAAAGTCTATCAAGGGCATGGACAGAAAAAGACTTTTACCTTTCCTAGGGACAGAGAGAACGAAGGGAAGTACCTTACCATTGGATTGGGGTTAGAAGTAGAAAGAATAAATAAAAGATAGTTACAGCTACAGATAGAGCCAGCTGTTTAGAAATGATGATAGGAAGCCAGGGGTGACTAGCATGGACCGAGTAGTGCTTGAATCTATCAAATTAATTGCACTGAGAAATCTGTTTGTATGTGACTTACCTAATTTGTACATGGCTTTTATCATGACATTCCTATAAAGCATAGTGATAAAATAGTTCAGTAAGCCAGATGCTTGGTCCACCTGGTTCCATGAATTAGACTCAATTCAACCATCCATAGCTTCCCAAGTTTCATTCCAAAACCCACCGCAGTTCTTGGCAGAAGAAGGGTCTGTTGGTTAATAGGCTCTACACAGGAGGTGCTGCATAAACAGGCAGCAAACATTTGCTCTCTTCAGAAATGCTGCAGCCTAGTGAATTATCGGGGGTGGGGGGTTGCATTGTAAAAGGGAATACTGAGGGTATAAAAGACTCACCCCAGTATTTTGGTGTACAGGAAAAGTTGCTGCAATACAACGCTATGTACCTCTGGGAAATCTCTTTGTCTTCCTGGACTCTCATTTCTCTAGTGATGGGGAAGACACCAGAAGAGCTGGCATGCCATTTCTTCTCTTCCTTCCTTCCTTCCTTTCTTTTCTTTCTTTTTCTCTCTCTCTCTCCCTCCCTCCCCCCCCCTTCCTTCCTTCCTTCCTTCCAGCTGCGCTGGGTCTTAGTTGCAGCACACGGGATACTAGTTGCAGCATGTGGGTGTCTTAGTTGCGGCATGCAGACTCTTTAGTTGCGGCATGTGAAACCTTTGCTGTGGCCCCTTTGCTGTGGCATGTATGTGGGATCTAGCTCCCCAACCAGGGATCAAACCCGGGCCCCCTGCATTGAGAGCACGGAGGCTTACCCACTGGACCACCAGGGAAGTCCCATGCCATTTCTAAAAGGATCTGGCCCCTGACCCCAATACTTGAGGTAATTACCTACAATGCAGCTTTGTTGATCAAGTATCAAATACTTCCAGGTCATGAACATATTCAGGAAGACCACTGCCTTTCAAGAGGTAGATAGAGAGTAAAAGAACATCTTACTACTTTTAGAACATCACAAACATAATACACCTTCCTTTAAATGTGTTAAAACCTAATGCTGCTTTCCTAATCTATAGATTTATAGAATTCTGTAAATATCCTACACTAATATCAATTGCATAAGCACTATTAAAGAAACATTTGACTCAACCTTGGAAAAAGGTTTCCTTCTTCTGAGTAGGAGAAAAGAAACTGCTAGTATTTCTTATTTGGCTGTCACAAGCATATTTGTACACACCTATTTATTTAAAAGTATTTGCCTTTGCCCTAAAGGTGCATTTTCTTTTGAAATCAGTAAGGTTACCTCCACAGTCTTATTATTTTGACCAATACGTGCTGTTGTTCAGCGAAACATTCAGGAGAAATCATTAAATGGATAAGCAGTCTGTGAATTTGCAATTGTGTGCTATATCACCTGCTATATCACCTTTCGTACTCCATGTTCTGACATAGTGCCCTGGCTCTTCTAGAAGGATATCTGCATTATTGTCTTTGGGAATAAGAATAGATTAGAGTTTGCTGCTATGTAACAATGATCCATTACTACACAGTGGCTTTCACACATGGTTACCAAGCTCCAAATGGACTTTAGCTCTGTGGTCCTTGCTATGGGGCTAACAGAGGCCAATTTGCTATACCAGGGTTTTCCCTAGTACATCCAAGTACATCCATGGATTCTGGTTTTCACAGTCAAGCTGACTGAGAATTTTGTAAATATCCTACACTAATGTCAATTGTTTAAGCACTACTAAAGAAATATTAAATTCAACCTTGGAAAAAGGTTTCCCTCATCCCAGATCTACTACATCACAACCTCACCATCCCAGCTACCCACCACCAATGTGTCCACTCTTTGAAGCAGCAGTTCTCAAACTTAGCTGCATATTGGAATCACTCAAGGAGCTTTAAAGCATAATGATGCCTAGTTCCATCTATGGAGATTCTGAATCAATTGGTCAGTGGTGTGGCCTGAGCATCAGGGTATTTGGAAGCTGCCTAAGTGATCCTAGTAGGTAGGCAAGGTTTGGAGCCACTGTTCTAGGGCTCCTTAGACTGTGGGAAGGGAGCCTGACGATTTCAGTGTCACTTCCTTTCATTGCCCTTGGCCATGGGGCTCCCTGAAAGAACTAGTTCAGGGATATGTTGATGTGCAAATACTATGGGAATCACTTCATTTCTCACTCTTAGGAGGAAGAGATTGTCTCTATCTTCCAAAAAGGTTTCCTCAGTATTGATGACCTTTGCCCTTATAGGTCACTCGACCTCACATCCCCCTGAAGTCCTACAAGTGATATTTGGAGTAAGCAGTCTAAGAAGATGGCCTATGTATAAGCATGCTCCAGGCTTCATAGCCTGTGAACTACAGCCATACCTTCCATCATATACTAAGCACAAAATGTAAGGAAATAAGTAGGTACCCTTTGTATTGCTGACAAAATTCTTAACTCTTTTGACCCTTGTTGCTTTTCCTCTGCCTCCCTCAAAAGTTCAAGAAGACAAATCCATGGATGCTTCTTCCAGCTACTTGCCATATTTCCTGCCATCTTGCCTTTGCTTATGCTTTGTATCTTTGCAATGCCTTTCTTCTTATTCCTTCTCCACCTGGTGAACTCATTACACTGTGCAATTGTCCCAAACAATCCTTCCTCTAAACAGAATTGATTGTTCTTACATGCTTACACCTCATCTTGAACCTATTTTAATGGCAGTTCTTATCAAATTGCATCATAACCAGTTGTGTTCACAATCATCGTCTCTGCCAGATCAATCCAACAAACATTTAATGAGTGGCCACAAGTGCAACACAAAAGTGAATCATTCTCTCTACCTCCTCTGTCATTTAGGAGCTCATACTGCAATGGGAAAGATATATATATCATTATAATATACCTGGATAGAGGCTATAAAACATAGATATATAATGTTAAGGAAAACTCTAAGTGCTTAGGGCTATTGTTTAAGATAGGAATACTTAATTTCTGGATGTCAGAATCATCCTCAATTGTAATGGGAAGCTGGATTATTTGTATAAATAACTAACCTTTGTCAAAACGGTCTTTCAGAAAAGTCTTATCAATACAGCAAGAGACAATGTTCTGGCTATGATCAACTATTGGTCACCTACAGAACGGTTATTGTTATGATGTTATGAGCTGTGTAGAACCTTTTAAAATTTTGTGCTACCTCCAAAGGGCTGGACAAATTTCTATGATTTCAAGGTACAAATCCCCAGATGCAGGAGGAAAAAATAGAGGGCTTTGAATTTATTAGATTTGGATCTGAACCTAGGCTCTATTGTTTATTAATTAAGCGGCCAAGGTACTTGTTTTCTCTGAACATCAATTTCTTTCTACAATGAGGATAAAAATAGATACCTCACTTGACTGTATGGATGAGTAAATAAGACAATGCATGCAGAGCACTTAGCACAGTGCCTGGCACATAACAAGAACTCAGTAAATGTTGGTTTCCCTCTATGTACTTCTAAAAAGTTAAAAAGAACAGGTTGGTGCAGAGCCAGAGGGAAAAATGCTAGAAGGACTTTTGGAGCAGATATCAATTGCTTGCTCCTCCTTTGATCTGGTAAGTAGTGTTATTCCACAACTTGCTGAGCTTGTCCAGCATCTGAAGAGTTAATTTTCAACTCCAATTCCCTCTCCAAGTTTAGACTCAGGCCACTTGGGTTCAGAGTTTCCTGTGTCCAGGGTGAGCAGAATTCATGGCCTTCCTCCTGTGCTAAGCTCCCGAGTCTGGCAGCTGGAGAAGAACTCACGATTTCTTTCCCTCTTCAACACCACACAAGGCTGCCAGGAGAGGAGAAAGAAGGTTGTTTCATCTGCAGTTCAGTAAATATTTCAGGGCTGGGCAGAGAGCAAGGACTTGTAAAATGAAAGAGGAAGGGCTTTCTGATTCGTGTCTGGCTCTCCCAAACCCTGAGCAATCTGTTCCTGTTTAAAACAAAAAGCAAAACATGTTTCCTCAAACTGGTTTAAGAGAACAGTGATGACTAAGACAGTATATTTATTTCCGCTGTCATAGGAGTCATGGATTCTTGGTTAAAAAAAAAAAAAAATTATCCTGTATTTTAAAAAATACCGTGGTTCCCTTTCTAGGGACTCTTGAAAAGAAATTATTTTTTGGACATTAAGATGTCAGAGGAGCAAGTTCTCAATTCTGAAACGTTTCCTTGGTCAAAAAGATTAGAAAAGTTTGTTGAAAAGAACACAGATCTAAAGATGGTTAGCAAGGTTAAAAAATTAAAAGAGGACAAATGGAAATTACATTCATTCATTCAATAAATAATCATTACACACCTATTGTGTTCCAGGGATTGTAGATACAATTCTGAGTTAACAAAGCTGAACAAGATGTACCTGACTCCTCATGTTAACAGCCTAGGGGGCTGCAGACAAGTAAACACATCATTACAATACAGTGTGATAAAGGTCCTGAGAGTAGAAGTTTGAGGCTGCATAGGAGGGGACTCAGAGATCCAAAGGATGAGCAGAATTCAGTCAGATGAAGAGAGCTGTGGGTGCAAACAGTGTTCTAGGCAGAGTGAATCGCTATTTGAAGCCTTAGACATAAGAGAGAGTGGAGTGGGTTTGAGGAATTAAACTCATTTTAATGTATCTGAATGTTGCGGGAGGAGTAGCTGGAGATGAAGTTGGCAGGATACCTATTGTCTTCCTTTCAGCAGCTTGATGCTGGTAAGGTGTGGATTTAGGATCGAGAGGAAGGTATAACTCCCTGCAGATTTTGGGCCCAAGTCATCTTCTTGAACCGAAACTTGCCAAGAGAGGTGTGTAACATGTTTCCTTGTTTCCCATTCTGCTATTGTTTCAAGTGTGAATAGTTTCCAAAGGAAACTCGAGGGATGCTTGATGAGGCAAGATTCAGGTATTCCTTGGCCCACTTGCTAAATATCAGAACCTCATCTCAGGTCTCAACTCCTGGGATGTTGGCATCCTTGGCAGATGGAATCCACTGTTTAATGTATCAACTAATAAATGGAAGATGAGGGGGACCGTGATGGGAACAGCTCCTAGATACAAGGGCTTCCTGAGCACTTAGCTGGTAACTGATAATTATCAATTATCTTTGACTTGTCGCTATGAGTTGAAGGATGAGGAGGCAAAAAAACACCAGAAGAATAAATCTTTGAATGATGAGCAACTTAAATAATGATTAGAACCACTGGACATGCTGCCATTTTAACCCTTGCTACCTTAAAAACATAGCCATGGGTTTGTTTCCATTAAAAATACAATTCTCTATCCTTCCTGGGACACTCATGAATAGTCATCTTAAAAATAGCCATGAAATCAGAGCATTAGAAAGAGTTCAGGGGTCTTTTGGTCCGACAGCTTTATTTTAGCAATGAGGAATCTCTTTTCCAGACAAGTGAAGCGGTGCATCTTCTGGTTCCTGCCTCAGGGCTTTTACACTTGCTGTTCCCTCTGTCTCCCTACCTCTGCTTTGCTTGTCACCTCATTATTCAGGATTCTGCTCAGGATTTATTGAATTCCCTAATTAAAATAGCTTCTGACCAATTTTTCTAAATATCTTTACCTGCTTTATTGTACATACATTTTCTGAAATATTGTTTCCTTGTTTATTGACTATCTCTTTTACTAGAATTTAACTAAAAATTTATCTTCATCGTTGCTATGTCCCCAGCATTTAAAATAGTGCCAGGAAAATAATAGGACTTAATGAATGTATTTTTAAATTTTATGAATGAATGAAAAGTAGAACTTGGGTCTGCTAGATTATTGACCTTTCTATTACTCCAGCGCTTCTCAAATTTTAATGTGCGTATGAATCACTTGGAGATCTGGTTAAAATCCAAATTTGATTGAGAATGTCTTGAATTCTGAGATTGCACATTTCTGGGAAGATCTCAGAGGATGCCAGTGATTCAGGTCCATGGCCCACATTCCAAGTACTCTCCTGCAGCTGTGCTCCTGAAGCAAAAGTTAACTCTGCTTTGCCAGAACCTTTTTGATAGTCTATTTAAATACATATGATTTAGCCTTACATTTTTTTTCAAGGAGAAGGGAGTAGGTTGCACTTTTTGCAAAATTTTATTATAAAAGTTTTCAAACATAAAGAAAAGTTGAAAGATTTTTATACTGAACCCACCACCTAGACTACACCATTAACATGGTACAACTCTTGCTTTTCACATTTCAATCTATCATCTTTCTTTTTTAAAATTAATTAATTAATTTTGTTTTTGGCTGAGTTGGGTCTTCATTGCTGCACACAGGCTTTCTCTAGTTGTGGAGGGCAGCAGTTACTCTTCGTTGCGGTGTGCGGGCTTCTCATTGCGGTGGCTTCCCTTGTTGCAGAGCACAGGGTCTAGGCGCTCAGGCTTCAGTAGTTGTGGCTCGGGTGCTCTAAAGCACAGGCTCAGTAGTTGTGGCTTGCGGGCTCTAGAGCGCAGGCTCAGTAGTTGTGGCGCACGGGCTTAGTTGCTCCGCGGCACGTGGGATCTTCCCAGACCAGGGCTCGAAGCCGTGTCCCCTGCACTGGCAGGAGGATTCTTAACCACTGAGCCATCAGGGAAGTCCCCAGCTATCATCTTTCTATCCAACCTCAATCTATATTATATCTTGATGCGTTTCAAGCTGAGTTGCAAACAGCAGTGCACGTCTTCCAAAATATTTCTAAGCTGCATTTTAAAAAGTGACTCTTCCTGGTTGGTGATCAAACTGTGGAGGCTATTCAGGAGTTTTCTTTATGGAGGTGGCCCCATCTATCACTTTTCTTAACCGCATTCTTATTCTTGGCCTTTTCCTTCATGAGGACACTGAAATTCATGCTTTGGAAATGTTAGACATATTCCATATCTTTTGAAGGTGTCCCACTATGATTTTAAGCCCAAACCCAGTTGGCCTATTTAATAGGAATAATTTCTATTGGAAATTTAAATAATTGGAATAATTTAAATTATTCTGTAAAGGATAGACTAGAAGGAAACAATAATTTATTATTGGCTCCTTGGCATTTTGATAAAACTGAATGAAGGCTGCAAAGTTGAGATCTT
Organism: Grampus griseus; assembly: GCF_964374135.1. Classification (NCBI taxonomy): domain Eukaryota; kingdom Metazoa; phylum Chordata; class Mammalia; order Artiodactyla; family Delphinidae; genus Grampus; species Grampus griseus. The sequence goes on along the minus strand of NC_139018.1, from coordinate 81,877,472 downwards.
CCTTTTAGACTAACAACTTCTTGAGGGCAGGGACCATTTCTTAATCATCAATATACCCCCAGTGCCTAGTACTGTCTTTAGCACATAATAAATGCTAAATATTTGCTGAAAGGTTCATTGAATGAATGAATGAACACTTACAATGTAATAGCAGTTTTTCCCACCTGATCTTTAATTGTTGGTGCCAATCCCTGCCAGACCCATACCTATCCAGAGCAGAGTTTCTCAAACTCCATGCCATTGATATTTTGGGCCAAATCTTTCTTTGGCTGTCTTGTGCACTGTAGGAGGTTTAGCAGCATCCCAGGCCTCTATTAACAAGAGGCCAGTAGCAGTCCTCCCAGTCATAACAATCAAAAATGCTTCCATACGTTGTTGAATGTTACCTGGGGTACAAAATTGCCCCAGTTTGAGAACCACTGAGCTATAGAAATTGAAATCTCACAACCTGAGGCTAGCTCTGCTCAACCTCTGAGCTAATAAGGACCAAGCCTGAATATATATATTTAGAGTCAGAAAAATATTTTTATTCCCTAGGATTCATGTTAGAATTGAGAAATGGTCTATGGCTTATGTGTTTAAAATGCCCTGGATGAACCCTGAGTGCCCTTCCTGGTGCAGCATTTTCTCCCAGGTCCCACTGCACAGACCTAGGCTCTATGACTGGCTTCTGCCCTGACTTCTGATCTGTACTGTAGTCTATGCTGGATTTCCAGAATAATCCTAATGCATAATAATAATCCTAAAGCATAATCCTAATCCCATTATCCCTTGACTGAGGAGCTGATTCCTTGTCATCTTCTTCCCCTGGGGATCGGACCCTGCTCAGTGCATATAACATTGTTGCCTGAGTTGCTACTTAAATTGGAGGTCCTCACCTCCTGGGGCCTCTAATTGCTTTGACGATGTGTTACTGCCTGATGACTCCTACTGGGGTTCCCTGTGCTCACACAGGCCGATGGATATTGGTACTACCTCAGATCTGACTTGGGTTTTCTAGATCCCCTGGGATAACATAATTGGCACCACTGGCCAGCTTCCTTTGGAGCTAGCCATACATTTTGGGACCATCCGTTCTGGCCTCTTACCCCTTCCTCGCCAATTCACGGAAAGTTTTGTTAGTCTTGATAGTTTATTTCCCCTGTCCGAGTTAGACTCTCTCCTCACCAAGGACTAAAATTTCAACAACTTCAGGGTGATCTTTTCAGCCTGTTTGACTTTTCTGTCATGTTAATCAGATTCTCCTGTCCTCAGAGGCACCTTTTTTGTCTACTGCTCCTAACCACAAAAGCTGCTAAAGAAAGACTCATAATCAAACCCAAATGGCCCACGAAATCTTATATTTCCTCCTTGGCCATTGTACATAACTCTGTTGTTTGTTCTTCCTCTATTACCTGCCTAACTCCATCCCCTGATGGTTGTTTCAAATACATTTCTTTCTCTGTAAACCTCCAAGCTTGCTTTCTTTACCACTGAAGACAATGGTAGAGAAATACTGACAATCTCGCATTTCTTCAGCAAGATTAGGCTATTTTTATCTTCATCTTAACGTATTCACGTTTCTTTATCTTCATGTGATTCTTCCTTCCAGGCTCAGCTAAGAAATACTCTTTCTCTTCTCTTGCTTATGAATGGTTCTTTCTGAACTCCTTAACCAGATTGAGGATCTGTATTTGACTTAGAATTGTTTCTTTATATACTTGTGGGCAAAGTCCAATTACATCCTGCTTTGCCTCACCCAGAATTGACAAAATGGGATCTCTTCCCTTCTGCAAGCTCTCCTTTTCACTTTGCTGTGAAGAGGGAGAGAAAACACAATGTAGGGTATTTATTAACTGAGCTGCTAATAATTTTTGACCTTTTCCCCATGATACCCGTAGTGGCATGCTGGACATATAACACAAACTGAAATACTGAAATTATTCATCAATTGATAAATTAAAGGAGTACGTGACTCTTGTTCAGCTCCACTTTTCTTTTCAAGTAACCGTCATGCTCCTGGCATAGATCATCTTGCCTGCCTAATTACCTCCGTGCCTGATTTACCTTTCTTTCTTTTATTCATGTATGTATGTCCGCATTGGGTCTTCGTTGCTGCACGTGGGCCCTCTCCAGCTGCGGTGAGTGGGGGCCACTCTCTGCCGCAGTGCGTGATCCTTCCATTGCAGTGGACTCTCCTGTTGCGGAGCACAGGCTCCAGGCATGCGGGCCCCAGCAGCCGTGGCACGCTCACCGGCCCAGTCACTCTGCGGCATGTGGGATCCCCCGGGACTAGGGCTCGAACCCGTGTCCCCTTCATTGGCAGGCGGATTCCCAACCACTGCGCCACCAGGGAAGCCCTACCTTTCTTTTTTTTCTTTAATCAATCATTAGTTTTCTCTGGTACTTATGATAAAAACTCTTTAACCCATGAAAGGGCTCTTCTAGTTAAATCAGTTCCCACCAATTAGCTCCTATAATACAGTTCTTAAGAAATTGGTAGAAACTTTATTTTTGCAGCCACCCACAGAAAAATCAGTACGGGTTTGCTTATACAGTGAGCAAATATTCAGTTCCTCAACAAAACAGGCCTTTTAATTCACGATATTTCCAGTAGTTTTTCTTTGAGTGAATCACTCTGGTTTGGCTGCTTGGGCAGGGCTCAGCGTTGGAGGGCTAATGTATTCATGTTGCTGGGTAACTAGGGTAACCCCTCGCTATTCCATTGGTGCTCCATGGATCCCTGATATTCAGGATCCTCCACTGTTGGATTAGAAAATGAGCTGAGCAGGAATTGATGTGATAGCTAAGATAGTTCTAATATTTTGGCAAGGGAATGTGGAATGACATTAGGAATACTGAAATTCTGCCGATTTGGGGTTTAGTAGTGAATCTGACAATAGCTTGAAATGAAAATGAAATCATCCTTAATCTTTCTATGTTTCAAGTTTATCTTTTGATAAACGAAGTTTCCTTTAGAGTAAACATTTTATGGTTCCTATGTTTCCAGTACTATTGTGAAGGAAATATTTTAGAGACTTTTCTTTATTTCCATTTTTCCATAATTTCACTATGATAGACCTTGCTACGGAACTTTGTAAAGTCATTTTCCAGGCAATCTATAGGCCCTATCCATTTGAAGACACATGTTTTAGAATTTTTCCCATATTATCTGAGCCTGAGAATTTTAAAGGAGTTTACCCAAAGTCATACACCCTGAAAGTATATGGAGGTTAGATTTAGAGAATCTAGTTTGTATAAAAGATGAGACAGAAGGCAGTCTTGGAGAGGCAATATTTGAAGGGAAACTGGCTGAGAATTTTCCTGAATTAAAGAGAAACATGAATCCTTAGATGGAAAGTGCATTTCAAGTTTCAAGTAACTTAACTAAAATAAATCCACCTCAGAGTGAACTACAGAATATCAAGGATAAAGAGAAAATCTCACAGACTATCTAATCCCAAAGAAAGATTGCCTATCAAGAAAACCAGATTTCCAGTAGATTTCTCATCTGTTAAGTATAGATTTCAGAGGACAGTGAAGTGAACATCTTCAAAAGTTCTGAGAAAAAATAACGGACAACATACAATCCTATTCCCAGCTAAATTGTTATTCAAGGGCAAGGATAAACTAAAGATATTTTCAGGCATACATCCACCCACACATCCTTCCTAAAACAGCAACTATACCACACAGGTGAGAATATTCAGAGGGGATAGGAGGAATGTAACAAACAACAGTGAGCACAGAAGTTAAAGATATTGGTAAATTTAAAAAGAACAATTGCACTGTTAAAAATAATGTCATCTTGTGTGGAAAAAATAAGAAACCAAAGCTAGATAGTAATAACTTTATGGAGGTGGGAAGTGTTCACATGTTCTAGGGTCATTGTCTTGTTTGTCTGGAAGAGAGACACTGAATAATTTAGACTTAGTTAGAAAAACATATAGTTAAGTACATATGTTCAGGGAAACCACTAGAACCACTAGAAGAATAGAAATATAATCTATAACTTCCACACCAACAGAGAAAAACATTACATTCTAAGTGAAAACAGGAAAGGGGGTGGGGGGAAGGCCACTAAACAAGAAAAAAACCAGAAAAAGATGAATGCAATAAGACTAAATAAAAGTATAAAGAATAATGATTGTTGAACATAAATTATTTTAATCATGGGTCCCGTTTTATAGAGTTTTGGGTTACTCTAGATTTCTGGTGGGAGTTGGGGATTGTTTACAACATAACCTCAGACAGATTTCCAGGTTTTCTGTATATAAGCTAGAAAATAGCTTATATGAAAACCATTTTCATTTAATATTGAAAAGAAGGAAATGCCTTTGCATTGCCTCTCAAACAACTGGAATCTGGTGTTTGATTCCACTTCCCAGATGGCCTCTTTTTTTTTTTTTTTTTTTTTGCAGTACGCGGGCCTCTCACTGTTGTGGCCTCCCCCGTTGCGGAGCACAGGCTCCGGACGCGCAGGCTCAGCGGCCATGGCCCACGGGCCCAGCCGCTCCGCGGCACGTGGGCTCCTCGCGGACCGGGGCACGAACCCGCGCCCCCTGCATCGACAGGGGGACTCTCAACCACTGCGCCACCGGGGAAGCCCCAGATGGCCTCTTTTAATCTAGCCCTTTATCGACAGCCCATAGGTTAGGAACACCAAATAGTATGCTGCAATTTTAGAGATTGTTGTCTATGTTTACCATAATTATAGAGGTATTTAAAACTTTTGCATTTTGCCATTGGGAGAGAAAAATAGAAGGATTGGGGGTAATCAGTTGTTGTGGACACATCTTGAAGTTAAATCGAAGCTATGTTTTGTTTGCCCGTGGCTGTCTGACTTCAAAAAGAGCCAGGGTTTTTGAAAGTTGGATATTTGCAAATATTCTAAATTCAATTGCTTAAGTTTCTCAACCAGCCACTGACCTTCAAAAACCAGAAGATCAATAGATTATGCTATGCATTTATGATGAGGTTTAAATTCTCAATTTAATCACCTATTTAATCACTTAATTAGGAACTGTTCTCTTCAGGAATTATTAGTAATCAAAAAGGTTTTTTATTTTTTTCTTTTTCTCTTGAGCTTGGGATGCTTGAAGTTAAATTTACTTTTTTGTTCTCAAGTCAAATTGTAGGTCGCTGAGTTATGAGTATTAGTATTCCTAGGAATCCCCTAGTCCAAACTTCCATTACATAGAAGATGACACTTAGGGTCAAACAGGAAATATAACTTTTCCAAATCCTCAGGACTCATTAGCAACAAAGAGATTTGGCCTGAAACCTAGATAATTTGTGGGTTGTCATTTTAGAGCTCTTCATAACGTGTCCAAAGGAGGGTGATCATTTTACTATTTAGGCAAAAAAGTTGTTTTATTATTTCAACATTTAACAAATACTATTTTAATTGGGGATACATCCTAATGTTGAACAACAACAAAATATCAGTAAAAATTCAGTGAAGTAATTTACTGATCAGTTTGTTATGAAATGTTGTCCACACTGGCTAATTTACATGAGGAAAATCATTTGGGAAATTCCTGGGTTTAGTTGATTCTGCTTAATACTGTGTAAAACAGTAATTTTGTTATTATTTTAAATTATAAAATATTTCATGCATACAAAAAGGTTAGATAAAAATCTAATAGATACTCATATTTCCACCACCAGATTTAATAAATGTTTCAAATTATGGCTTTTAGTTTTATCTATGTGAATATCATGTTAATATACAAGTAAGTATAATGTAAAAAAATTATAATGTAGTATTCAATTGTATTATTTATTTTTCTATTCTCCAAAGATAATAGGTAGGGTTTTTTTCCAATTTATTTCTGCTTTCACAAGCAGTACTGCAATTAACATTCTTATATACTGTTCTTAGTACACATGGAGTACTAGGATATATAACTAGAAGTAGAAGGCTGGCTCAAAATTCTTTCTTCAGTTTTATCAGATATTGCTCAGTTATACTAATTTTCCCTCCCACTAGCACACATGAGAGCTCCTGTTTTCCCCATCCTCATATATCCTTGGAATTACAACTTTAAAATGTTTATCAGTCTTAATGAGAGTGAAGTGGTATCTCACAGTTTTAACTTGCATTTCTTTTGTTACCAATGTAATAGATGATATTTTTATATGCTTTATTGCATTTGGCTCTCTTCCTATGTATTTGACTTGCCTGGTCATAGCTTTCCTCAATTTTCTACTGAGTTGTTGTTTTTAAACTGACTTGTCAACGTTGTTTATATATTCTGGGTACCTATTCTTTATCTGTTATATATGTTGCAAGTATATTTTCCCAGTGCATGGTATATCTTTTTTTGTTTGTTTATGATACTTTCTGAAATAGAAAAATTTTAAATGTTAATGAAGTTAAATGTATCGATCTTTTAAAAAGCCTTATCCTTTATTTGCCTTATTTGCAAAAAACTTTCTTATTATGTTTGCCAATATTTTCTTCTAAAGGAGTTAAAACTTTGCTTTTCTTAAGTCTTTAATCCATCTGCAACATATTTTGAGCATAGTATAAAGATAATTCGAATTTTACATTTTTCCATGTGGATAAGTCATTGTTCTTGTACTGTTTATTTAATGGTCTATCATTTTTACCTTCTGTCCAATACCACGTTTTCCTATATATGTGGATATTTTCCTGGGCTCTTTATCCTGTTCCAGTAGTCTGTTTATCCCTGCAAATACCACATGGCTTTTAAACTAAAGATTTATAGTAAGTCTTGACAGTTGGTGGGACATTATCATTCCTCCTTCTCCTCTCCTTCTATACAAAATTATCTTAGGTGTCTTAGCCTTTTATCTTTCCACATGAAACTCAGAATCAGCTTTATAATAATGCTGTTGGGATTTTGATTGCATTGAAGTTATAGGTTAACTTGAGAAGAATTACCACTTTTGTGATAATAAATTTTCTCCACCAAAAAAATCATGTATTTTTCATTTATTTAGGGCTTCTCTTATGCTCTTTAAGTTATTATTAAAATCTTCCATATAAATATCCTAAGCATATTTGGTTAGATATACACTTAGGATTTTTATTCCTATAGTGAATGAGATTTTTAAAAAACTGATCTTATGTTTTCTTTTTTTTTTTTTTTGCGGTACGCGGGCCTCTCACTGTTGTGGCCTCTCCCGTTGCGGAGCACAGGTTCCGGACGCGCAGGCTCAGCGGCCATGGCTCACGGGCCCAGCAGCTCCGTGGCATGTGGGATCTTCCCAGACCGGGGCACGAACCCGTGTCCCCTGCATCGGCAGGTGGACTCTCAACTACTGTGCCACCAGGGAAACCCTATATTTTCTAATTGATTACTGCTAGCATATGGAACCACTGCTAATTTTTTAATAGTGTATTGCCTATCTAGAAACGTACTTTTATTAATTCCAATAATTTTGTTTCTCATTTTCCTATCCTTACATTTTACTTTATTTTCTTGTTTTGTTGTACTGTATAGATAGTCCAATAAAATGTTGAATAAAGCCAGGAAAACAGGCATCCGTATCTTGTTTCTGACTAAACTTGGGATGCTTTTATTGTTTTGCCATTAAGTATTTTTGAGGTCTTTTTGATAGATGTACTTTATCAGTTTAAGGAAATTTTCTTCTACCCCCAGCTTGTTATAAGTTTTTAAACTATTTTTTCATGGACTTATTGGAGGCTTCATAAATTGTGTCAGCTGTAGGTTTAGGTTTTTTTCTTTTTTTTAACCTAATTGGTATGTAGAGAATATACTGTAGGCTGAAAATATGATAGCTGCTGACTTAGACTTTAGAATCAGGAGGAAAAAAAGGTGTCACACGAGAATGTGTGACTAAGTGTCACGAAGTTCTATTTAATAAATGCTGAGGCTATGTTGAATCCGTGCATGCAGGCCTTCCTTGGGTACAGGAGTTTTGAAGAAATAGGTATAGGAGTCTAGTGAAGCCGAACAGCCTGGTGCAACGTATAGACTATGGGCTTACAACAAGTAATCAACACTATTCACAAATACGTGTCGGAAGGCACACCTACTTAACACAACAGAATTACAAAAGTCTTCAAAGTTCTTATGCAAATGGCTTGGGTTAACTAGCTTGTTTGAATCCAAGACCTGTACAGTCATTATTACTTTTAAACAGAGGTTATGCTACAGTTAGTTTTGGTAACCTCTCTGTGTGCACATGTGCCCCTGCTCTAGCCTGCTAGAGAAAATCATCAGCCTTTCCCACAGCTGCTCTCCTGTATTACAGAGTAGAAACAAAGATTAAAGAGTCTTGGTAAATCACTATCCGGGGCTTGTTCTCCACTTCAAAAATACCTGATAAAGAAGGTCCTCAAACACGGAAGCAACCTAAATGTCCATCAACAGAGGAATGGATAAAGAAGATGTGGTACATATATATAATGGAACATTAGCCATAAGAAAGAATGAAATAATGCCATTTGTAGCAACATGGAGGGACCTAGAGATTCTCATACTGAGTGAAGTAAGTCAGACAAGAAAGACAAATATCGTAGGATAAGCTTATATGTGGAATCTAAAAAAAGGGTACAAATGAAATTATTTACAAAACAGAAATAGAGTTACAGACATAGAAAACAAACGGTTACCAGGCTGTAAGGAAGGGAGGGATAAATTGGGAGATTAGGATTGACATATACACACTACTATATATAAAATAGTTAATTAATAAAAACCTACTGTATAGCACAGGGAACTCTACTCAATACTCTGTAATGACCTATATGGAGAAAGAATCTAAAAAAAGAGTTGATATATGTATATGTATAACTGATTGACTTTGCTGTACAGTAGAAACTAACACTGTAAATCAACTATATTCCAATAAAAATTAAAGAAAAAAGTTCTCAACATCAAATCAGTTGAATTCCACAAATGTTTATTGACAGCCTGGTTCGTCAAATGTATTGTGTGAGTCATCATGTGACATATGAAGAATTCCCAAAGACTTTACAATTTAATTATAACAGGGAGCCAGTGGAGACTGAATTTGAAAATTTTGAAGATGGAGTACTGCTAGTTTGAAGTTGAATTCAGTTTTGGCTTATAAAGTGAGAGGTAGGAATTAGTCTCTAGGGAAACCTTTTTCTTCATTGGGAGGGATTGTTTTGCTTTTAGTCATGTAGATTTAAATAATGGGCCTCGCCACCTACTGTTTGGGGAGCTCTGAGTGAAATGAAGTAATGTAAATGTACTTGCTTCAGACTGCATTGTAAAATAATTTGTTAAGTAAATCGAGTGTACTCGCACAACTGTACTCCAGCAGAATTGGATAATTTTGCCCTTGAAATCTGAATGGAGGTTGCCTAATGGACAGAAGTTGATTTTTCTTTGATTATTTGTGTGTGAGTGTGTTTGCAAACAACTCTGCTGTTTATAAACTGTTTCCTCTTTTTTTTTTTTTGCCTGGGCACAGAGCTAGGGTATTATTTCTTACCCTTCCTTACAATTAGTTGTGACCTTGTGATTGGTTCATTGTCAAAAATATGTAAGTGGACGGGATGTGTGTCGCTTCCAGGCCAAGGCTGTTAAGAAGTGTATAAGACTTCTCCATGCTCTCTTTCTCCTTTCCCTTGATGGATTCAGTTGACAAAGCATCTAGAGAGTGGCAGGGCCCCAAGATGAAAGAAGCCTGGGTCCCTGAATTGAGAGGACCCTTACCTGCAGATCTGGAATGCTATATTTGATCATTAAATGAATGGAAAATAAAGTATATTTGTTGAAATTTTTTATCTTATTTGTTACAGCAGCTCATCTGACCCTAATTCATACAGTGTTCTTGTCTAAGCACTTCTTCATAGCACACTGGGGAACTGGACTTCTACCACATACACGTACAGGCTCATGTGTTCACTTAACATGTGAGGAGAGGCTGTGAAAAGGAACTGACATCGATCTGGTGCAGCAGAACATGGGTTGAACCACTGATAGCTCATACATGGCATATTTTTTAATATAAATTTATTTATTTTTGGCTGTGTTGGGTCTTCGTTTCTGTGCAAGGGCTTTCTCTAGTTGCGGCGAGCGGGGGCCACTCTTCATCGCGGTGCGCGGGCCTCTCACTGTCGCAGCCTCTCTTGTTGCAGAGCACAGGCTCCATAGTTGTGGCTCACAGGCCCAGTTGCCCGGTGGCATGTGGGATCTTCCCAGACCAGGTCTCAAACCTGTGTCCCCTTCATTGGCAGGCAGATTCTCAACCACTGAGCCACCAGGGAAGCTCTACATGGCATTTTTGAGATAGAATAATTCAGATATTAGGAAATAAGTTTTCAGAATATTATCATTGATTCACTTCTCTGTTCTCTGAGGGTGAACCATACTTTGCGGGTATGGAGTAGAATCTTTTTCAAGGGAATCTATGGTTTGACTATTGATCACCCAGGGGTGGGAAAGAGAGTGAATCTTAGGTTAGGGGAGCTGGGGTTTAGTTAGGCTTGGGTTTGTAGGGTGGAAAGGCCTGAAGATTTTTGTTAGTGGCTGTTGAGTCTGACAAAACCATAGGGAGGCCTGAGTTTTTAGATTGAGTTTAGCCTTTTGGGGTTCCATGACTATATATATGTATTTTAAATTTTTATTTTTTGTGTGGTAAGAACAATGAACATGAGATCTACTCTCTCAACAGACTTTTAAGTACACAATCTAGTATTGTTATCTACAGGCACAATGTTATACAGCGGATCTCTAGAACTTATTCAGCTTACATACCTGAAATTTTACACCCATTGGCAAGTTTCCCCTTCTCCCTCTGCCCAGCCCCTTGTAACCATCACTTTATTCTTTGCTTCTATGAGCTTGACTATTTTAGATACCTCATGTAAGTGGAATCATGTAGTACCTGTCCTCCTGTGATTAGCTTATTTCGCTTAGCATAATATTCTCAAGTTTTATCCATATTGTCACATATTTCAGGATTTCCTTTTTTAAGGCTGATTCCATTGCATGTTTATATCACATTTTTTAAATCCATTCATCTGTCATGGACATTTAGGTTGTTTCTACATCTTGGCTATTGTGAACAGTGCCACAATAAACATGGGAGTGCTAGTATCTTTTTAAGATCTTGATTTTGGTTCTTTTGGATAAATACCCAGAAGTTGGATTGCTGGATCATATGGTAGTTCTATTTTTAAATTTTTGAGGAACGTCTATATTGTTTTCAAGAGTGGGTTGCAACATTTTGCATTCCTACCAATAGTATACTAGGGTTCTAATTTCTCCACAACCTCACCAATGCTTGCTGTCTCTTGTTTTTTGATAACAGCCATCCTAACAAGTATGAGGCAGTATCTCATTGTGGCTTTGATTGGCATTTCCCTGATGACTAATGATGTTGAGCACCTTTTCATGTGCCCACTGACCATTTGTTGGCCATATATCTGTTGGTTATATCTTCTTTGGATATGATCAGATGTTCTGATAGCCACCTCATGTTATAGTTACATTATTAAACCTTCAGTGAAATATTGCTGAAAGTCACAGACTGGTCTCAGTTATAATGTGGGGAATCAGGGAGAAGAATGTTTACTTCCTGAGGTCAGAGTAGGGGGAACTCATTGGTAGTTCACCAGCAGCAGATAGACATGTCTACTGAAGTGGTGAGCACATAAGTTCATCCACAGCAGAAATGAAATATAATGTTAGAAAGCTGGTGTGGAAGAAAATGGGGTTCTTGTCTTCAGAGTTTATGTGAGGCAGTACTCTGAGAAACTCTTAGAAATACCTGGGGGAAGCTCTAAGTAGGCTGTTTTCCAAAAATAGGCCAGTTGGGGTATGTGTAATTATAGTTTGGATATGAACAGTGTCTTTATTTTATAGTCATAGGCTGGCGAGGCTGCTGAAATATGGATGACATATTTAAGTTCGATATGTTTCATTTTTTGCTGTTCAAGTCAGGACTTCTAGTAGCACTGATAAATGAGGATTTAAATAGCCAATAATGGACAGTGTGTTTAACACCACCTCTGTCATACAATATATTTTATGTTATATTTTTGTTTATCCAAATATCTTTATTTTATTCTTATTCTTCAATAATTTTTTCAGATATAAAATTCTAAGTATGAAATTATTTCTTCTCACAACTTTGAAGATATTATTACACTATCTTCTGATTGAGAAGTCAATTTTTAGTCTAATTCATGTTACCCTACAGGCAATTAGGCTTTTTTTTTGTCCCCCGACTGCTTTTAAGATTCTCTTTTTGCATACAATCTGTCTTGATGTATGGATTTTTTTTTTTTTACTTGATATTTATTGCAATTCTTGAGTCTAAGGAATTGTATTTCTCATTAATTCTGGAAAACTCTCAGACTTTTTGTCTTTCACTTTCATCATTCATCCACTCTCCTTATTCTTTTTTTGGAACTTCAATTAGACATATGTTGGAGATTCTTGCTATATTTTCCTACCTAGTCTCTTAACCTCCTTTTGTATTTCTGAGCTGAATTCTGAGTAGTATCTTTGGATCTATTTTCCAGAAAAATAAATCTCTCTTCAGCTATGTCCAAACCACTGTTTAATCCATCCAGTGAGACTTTTAAAAACAAACAAAATCAACTTTAATATAGAACAGTTTTAGATTTACAGAAAAATTAAAAAGATAGTAGAGAATTCCCATAAACTCTGAATCCAGTTTCTCCTATTAACATTTAGTGTAGTACATTAGTATAGTGCATTTGTTGTAATTAAGGAACTGATATTGATACACTATTATCATTAGTATATTTATTGCAACTAAGGAACTGATATTGATACACTGTTATCAATTGAAGTTCATATTTATTTATATTTCCTTAGTTTTTTTCCTAATACCCTCTTTCTCTTTCTGTTCCAGGATCCCATATTTCCTTTAGTTGTCATGTCTCCTTAGGCTCTTTAGTTGTCATGTCACAGCTTGTGACAGTTTCTCAGACTTTCCTTGCTTGTTGATGACTGTAACAGTTTTAAGGAGTACTGGTCATGTGTTTTGCAGATGTCCCTCAACTAGGACTTTTCTGACCACAGAGGTAAAAGTGCTATTTCTCATCATATCATATCAAGGGTATATACTATTATACAGGACTTATCACTGTTCATGTTGACTTTGATCACCTGGCTGAGGTAGTGTTCATCAGACTTCTCCACTATAAAGTTTCTCCGCACACAATCCACTTTTCATACTGTCCTCTTTGGAAGGAAGTCACTACATACAGCCCACACCTGAGGTGTTGGGAGTTATGCTCTACCTCCTTGATGATGGAATATATAATAAATTATTTGGAATTCTTCTTCATGGGAGATTTGTCTCTTCTCCATTTATTTATTGGTTCAACCATTTTTTTAAGTCAGTATAGACTCATGACTATTTATTTTACTCTTTGAGTTATATATAGTCCAATACTACTTTATTTATTTTGTTGCTCAAATTGTTTCAGCTGTGGCCATTGGGAGTGCTTTCAATTGGCTCCAGTGTCCCTGTATCGTTGTTTTTGTTTTTGTTTTGCACTCTCTTACTTTCTGGCACTATAATCTCATTTTGTATATTTCCTTCTCAAGTCCTAGAATCAGCCATTTCTCCAATGACCCCTGATTTCCTTTACTGGAGAATGGTATTAGAAACCAAGACATAGATGATCATTGGTGATCACAGGTAATCACTGAATGTGAATTACACTTTTTATATCTTAGATATACTTGTTTTTTTAATTGACTTTTACTTTTTTATCGTCTTTTGCTCTTTTTCATATTCCCATTCCCTTAAAATTTTAAAAAACATATTGAGCATATATCTTTTTTTTTTTTTTTTTTACAGTATGCGGGCCTCTCACTGTTGTGGGCTCTCCCATTGCAGAGCACATGCTCCAGACGCGCAGGCCCAGTGTCCATGGCTCACGGGCCTAGCCGCTCTGCAGTATGTGGGATCTTCCTGGACCGGGGCATGAACCCATGTCCCCTGCATCGGCAGGCGGACTCTCAATCACTGCGCCACCAGGGAAGCCCGAGCATATATCTTTTATAGTCTGTATCTGATAATTCCAACACCTGAAATGGTTGCAGGTATATTTTAAAATTTGTGTGTGTTTGTTTCTGAGACTTTTTGTTCATGGTGGCTTATTTTCTTGTAGGAGTGCATTTAAAAATTATGAATTAATTTCTGTTATTTCTCTTATGCATAAAAGTTGTCTGAGGCCTAAGGTTGAGGCTGTATTCTCCCAAAGAGGGCTATTAATTGCTTCTGCTAGATAGATGCTGCAGGGCCCTATGGACTTTATGGCCCTTTAAGTTATAGTTCTAAGCTTATAGTCTTCATGATCAAGTGAAGACTTGATTTCTCCAGGTTATGCATTCTTCAGAGAGATCTTAATTTTGGAATTTCCATCTAAATTGATGGTCATATGAGTCCAGGTTTTATAATAGAATTGCCTTCAGTCTATAATGCTTTCCTCACAATATTAAGGATTGTTCCTAGTCCTAATATGTACTGAAGTACTTGGCCACAGGGCTCACAGTACAGAGTTAAAGCACTGGCTCTGCAGGAGACTGCCTAGATTCCAATTTTGGCTTTGCTACTTGCTAGCTTTGTGACCTACATTTTGTGACCTTTACCATCTTAATTTCCTCATCCACAAAATTGGGATAATTATAGCACATACCTCATGAAGTTAACAAGGATGAATTAACACATGGAAAGTACTTAGAAAAATGCCTGGCACCTAGCAAGTCCACTTTGTTGGCATTCATATATGATGTTTGGGTGGCTGGAAAACTTCAGTTCTTGCTTAGCTTCCTTGACTTGCGTTTAATTTTTGGCCTCAGCAAATTTCTCTTACTTCATTGCAGGTTCAGCTATTCATTTAAAATAGTTGTATCAGTCAGGGTTTAGGGTTCACTCAGAGAAGCAGAATATAGGTAAATAGAAAGCAAGAGAGGTAGACGGAGAGAGAGAGAGAGAGAGAGAGAGAGATTTGTTTTTGTTTTACAAGGATTTGACCTTAAGCAATTGTAGAAGCTGATTAAGAAGTCTCTGTAAGGCGCTTGTCTTTGCTGGGGCTTGAAGTCCATAGGGCAGGCAGGGAAAGATGGATATAAAGAGGTAGACAGCAATAATAATTTGGAACTCACAAGCGTGAGAGAGAACCCATGAGGACAGAGTGAAGACCACGTCAGTTCTTTTGGTCTCTGACATTGGTGATATGGGTATTCTGAAGATGGTCCTTTGCCACAGAGCTAAACACACACACCTGGCCCAGGAGTCAGAGAAGCTGAAGGAAGATTTAGGAAGAGCTAAGGTGGAGCAGTTAATGTAGTTA